>NC_080695.1:58314682-58629727 GCF_030445035.2 Dasypus novemcinctus
GAATATAATTCATACACCTTGACCTCTATGTCAGTTTGAATTGTTTCAGAGAATGTGATTATAGGAACATCCCATGTCATAGTTTATCAATCCCTTATGCTTATTAAAATTTTTCATTGTTTTCTTTTTCCTAATATAAATACTCCTTTTACATAGAAGTGTCTGTACACATTTCTGATTATTTCCTTAGAGCAATTTTCTTAGTTTTGAAGAAAGTTCTGGGCCACAAGGCCTGCATATTTTCACAAGTGAATGTGGCTCCAGTTGTAAGGGCTCTGCCTGTCATATGGGAGCACCCAGGTTCAACCCTACATCCCCTTGGGAAAAAGAAGAGAAAGTATAGCTGTATGGCAAGCCAGTGCCCCCGTGGGCAAGCTGAGTGTCCTCATGGTGAGCCTGGGCCTGTGCAAGTGAGTCAGGCAGCAAGATAATGGTACAACATAAAGAGAGACAAGGGGGAGAGTCAAGGTTAAGCACAGCAGAGACCAGGAACTGAGGTGGCATAATTGACAAAGAACCTCTCTAAATATCAGAAGTCCCTAGTATCGAATCTGGGTGAATCCTAGAGGAGAAAGACAAGAAGAGAAGACAAATGAGGAATAAGATCACACAGCCAATGAACACAGAGAACTTCAAACCCCAGCAGGGTGGGAAAGGGGGAGGGATTCAAAAAAGGCCTGCATATTCTGAAGGTAAACCCAGTCTTCTTGTACAAGCACAAAGCTTCTTTATTTTTGGCTATGGATATTAGGGTGGGAACACAGTGAATTAGTGATTAAATCTATTCATGACTATTCTTATTGTTTAATTGGGATACGGACCAAGCATCCGTAGTTTTTTCAAAGTTCCCTAGATGATTCTAATGCGCATCCAGTTGAGAACTACTGGACTAGGTAAAGAGTCCTCTTCAATTCATTCTAAACCTGAGCCATGGTGTGGTCCAAGACCATAACATCAACATCACCTGGGATCTCATGAGAAACCCAGAATCTCAGGCCCCACCCCAGACCTCATAAACTGCATTTTAACAACATCTCCAAATCTTGCACCTGACAAAATCATCATTAAAATTTGTGAAACACTCTTTTAAAAAGTCCCAAACTCCTCATAGAGAGAGGAGGGTCTCCTCTGCCCTTCAAAGATACTGTCCATACCTCCCTAGAGCTAAAGTTCTTGGCTGGATTAGAGGGAAGATGAGAAACCAGTGAAGAGTGAGAGAAGGGCAGAACAGTAAAGTAATCATCACTGGGAAAGGCCTGGAAAAGTTTCAAAAAAGCCAATAGCCAAATCTTTGCTACTCTAGTTAACTGGCCAGATCTCCTAAATAAAAGTGCAAAAAGTTTCCCAATCATCTAGGACCAGTTATCTTTGATGGGATATACATATCAAAACCAGAATTTCCTGGCAAGTATATTTGTAAATCTCCAAAAGGGATTCTGATTTACGCTATTGGTGAAGAACAATTAGCTTGACTAATTTTTTTTTTTGAATTTCGAAGGACTAATGTATTAGTAAAAATCTATAGTTTTACTTGTTCTGTGTATTTTCTAACATAATGAGAAAATAAAGCATGTGGTATTGTGGTCTGTAGTCCCACTTTCATTTTGCTTCTAAAACTTGCATTAAGTTTTTCCCCTTTATCGATATTTGATAAAATTTTAGGTCACTTTCTTATATTTTTAATATAAGCCATATGATTTGAATGCTTCCCTGTCCATTTTAAAGTATGCATTCACCTATATGCATTGTTATACATACTTAAAAACCATAAATAAGGTGGGAAAATGGCTTTTTGTTATAGTTCCTATGACTTAAAACACACATTTCTGAATTAAGATTATTTCCCTTTTGGAAGTTGGCATTTCATTTCCTTTGTTCATATTTTTCCCCCATGGGAAATTTCAAACATATACCAAAACAGGGAGGTAATATGTATTGAAATATTATCGATCTTACTCCTCCAAATACTGTAAATATGCTGACCACAATTAGAATGTAATCAAGTTAGGAAAAAAATATGTTTTTTAACAAGTGATAACCAAACATTCAAGAGGGCCTATGATATGGAGTCCGCTTGATGCTTGCCGTAGGGTCACTGCCCCAATAAGCACATTGATGACCAGACCTCAGAGGCATCAAAACCCAGTGCAGATGATGCTCCAGTGACCATCAATCAGGTGGAATCAGACTGATACCCAGGCAGAATGACACCCAGTCCCTCTCCTCTCAACTCCAATGCCTGCGCTGTGCTGTGAGGCTGGCTGTCACCCTCCCTGCAGCACTGCACCCAGCTCACCCTCCCCCAACCATGGCTTTGGACTCTGCAATGAAGGCATGTCAGACCTGCTTGCCTACTTGTGGGCCCTCAGGCTGATGGACTTTAGAGACTCTGGTGTCCTCCACCTTTAAATGTGCTGTGTGCCCTTTACCTGGTTATTGCCTTTGGGGGTGTTGGCAGCTTGCAATTAAGCCAAACCAATAAATTGTATTAAGCATTTGAAATGTACCAAATCTGCTTTTAAATAGGGATGACTTTACTTTTGATTTGTGCCAGATTTGCTTTAGGTTTTGCTGTGACAGTTACAAGGCAAGAGGAGATGATGGATCCCCCACAAAACTGCCACTCAGCTTCAGTAGTTATCAATTTTATTTAATCTATTCACCCACCCACTTCCCCTCCCCACCTATATTATTTAGCAAATCCCAGACACTATATCATTTCCAGCATTAATATTTCAGAATGTTTCTCATAATAATATCATTAGCACACCTAAAGTAAACAATAATTTCTTAATTATTAAATATTCAGATGGTGCTCACATTTTTCCAACTGACTTATAGATGTGTTGTTTTAACAGTTATTTCACATCAGGATCAAATAAGGTTCATATTGCAATAGATTAATATATTTCTTTCATCTCTCTTAATCCATTGGTCACCCTTGCTCTTTTTATTTTCTCACAGTTTATTTATTGAAGAAACCAGTTGATCAGCTGATGGTCAGAAAAGTATTTATTTTTTACATTTTGATTGAAAATTTTATTGATGTAATTTTAGATTCACATGCAGTTGTAAGAAATTATATAGAAGAGACCTCCTGCACCTTTGCCTGTTTTTCCCAATGGTAATATTTGTGTGTATGGTGTGAGTTAGGGATCCATTTTAGGGGTCCACTTTCATTCTTTTGCATGTGGATATCCAATTTTTCCAGCACTATTTGGTGAAGAGACAGTTCTTTCCCCACTGAGTGGACTTGGCACCCTTATCAGAAATCAGTTGGCCATGAATGCAAAGGTTTATTTATGAACACTCAGTTCTAGTCCATTAGTCTTTTTGTCTACGTTATGTCAGGTCCACACTCTCTTGGTTATGGTAGCTTCTTCTTTTTTTAACTTTTTATTGTAGTAACATATATATAACAAAAAAATTCCCATTTTAACCACTTTTGGCATTCAATTCAGTGGTACTCATTACATGCCACAATTTTGGGCTGCCATCACCAACATACATTTACCCGCAATTTTTCATCTCCTCAGATTCTCTGCATCAATTGATGCAATAACTCCTCTGGCCAACACTGCCTATCCTCTCTTGCCCACCCCCAGTGCCTGGAATCTACTTTCTGTCTCCATGGTTTTGCTTATTCTAGGTCTTTCATAAAAGTGAAATGGTAAAATATCTGTTTTGTATCTGGCTTATTTCACTCAATAGATGTCTTACAGGTTCTTCTCAATCTCTTCCCCCCCAAAATTGATGATAAAATAGAGGAGGGGATACTTCCTAACTAACTTCTTCAGTGAGACCTACATTACCCTGGTACAAAACCCAGATAAAGACGTTGCAAAGAAAGAAAATTACAGACCAATACCCCTTATGAATATAGATGCAGAACCCCTGAACAAAATACTGGCAAACTGAATCCGACAGCATATTAAAAGGATGATATACCATGACAGTGTTGGGTTTATTCACAGAAAAGCAAGACTGGTTCCTAGAGGAACATACATGGGTATGTGAGAATACATGGGTATTCTCAGAGAGACTCCTAGGAAAGGGTGAATGTGATGGGAACAAGAAGTGATTCTGGGTGACTGAGTGGGGAGTCCATGTGGGGATACATTGAGAGAGGACCCTGGAGAGGTGGCCAGGGCTGGCTCCCCCTCTGAGCATGTGAAGGCCTCTGAGCTTCATGGGGAGGCCAGTGGGAACCACAAAAGTTTTTTTTTAGGTAGAGGTGCAGGTGGCTTGGAAAAGCACTCTGCTTCTCCTGGGAGAGTGAGGACTTGTCATCCAGAGAAGAAGGTAGAGTGTTGAATTCAAAAGATATTTTTCCATTTTCTCTCAATGTGATTTATTTCTGCTCTACCACACTAATATGCTATATTTTCCCCTGAGGAAAGAAGGACAAAATGAGATTTAATTTGAGTCTGAACACTTCAAAAAAGTCCTTGGAATGACAACCTGTACTAGATGCAAGGAGACAAAAGAGACATGATAACCAAACACAATGCATAAATCCCACTGGCACCCCCAATTTAAAAAGAAATATCTATAAAAAGCACTTTTGGGAGAATTGCAGAAATGTGAATATGGACATTATAAACAGTGATATAATGAAATTGTTGCTAATTTTTGTAGGCATGGTGGTGGTCTTGTGGCTATGTAGGAGAAAGTCCTTTGGAGGAATAAGGCTGAGATATTTAGGGGCGATGGGGCATGAAGTCTGAAAATTATTCTTAAAGAGATGAGCAATTAAGAAGTATAGAGAGAGGGAAGTAGATGTAGCTCAAACAATTGGGTGCCTGTCTACCACATAGGAGGTCCAGGGTTCCATATTCAGGGCCTCCTGGTGAAGGCAAGCTGACCCATGTGGCAAGCTGGCCTGTGTGGCGAGCTGGCTCATGCAGAGTGCTGGTCTCTGTGGAGTGCTGGCCTGTGCAGGAGTGCTGCCCCACACAAGAGCACTGCCCCATGCAGGAGTGCTGGCCCATGCGGAGAGCTGGCACAGCAGTATGATGCAACAAAAAGAGACACAGAGGACAGGCAATAAGAGACACAGCATACCAGGGAGCTGAAGTGGCACAAGAGAATGATCATCTCTCTCCCACTCCAGAAAGTCCCAGGATTGGTTCCCGTAGCCACTTAATGAGAATGCAAGCAGGCACAGAAGAACACAGTGAATGGATGGAGAGGGCAGACAATGGAGGGAAGGGGGAGAAATAAATAAATCTTTAAAAAATGTATAGATAGATAATTGGAAAGACTAAATGTGGCAAGATTTTAATAATAAGGAGGGAATCCAAGTGAATGGTGATTGTTGTTCTATTCTTTTAACTGTTGTGTAGGTTTGATATTTGTCAAAATAGAGTTGAGGGAGATTTTCTTTTCTACCTGAAAGGTTAGTTTATAAATAGTACTAATCCTTTCCAGAGTAGGGCAAAAATGAAAGGGCTTTCTCTGGCAGTAGGAAAGACTAAGCTTAGCCACATGGAAGAACTGTCCAGAGATGAAGGCTGTGGCTGTCACACACTGGGCCACCTCCAGGAGATGGGTAGAGTCGCTGTCTCTTCAGATACCTCAGAATCATCCAGCTAAGGCCCAAGACCATATCCCTTAGATTCAGGAGTCAGGCAGGCCTGGGCTTTAGTTTCTGCTCTGGCAGACCCTCTGACCTCTCTTAGCCTCAGTCTCCCCATGTGTAAATGGGGTCATATCTGCTCTTGAGGAGGCTGTGACATTGACTTGAGATGATGCCTGTAAATGTTTTAGCACAGAGCCTGCTTCAGGGAGTTCAGGTGATTGCATCCCTTTACCATAAGTGTTCCTCTCATTGTTGACCAAATGCCAGAGTGTGCGTTCGTTGCCTGCAGTAGAAGGAGGAGTTATGATGGAATTCTAGTACACCCAGGTCATGGCAGATTTTTGAGGTCCCTGAGCCCACACAGTGGCCTCCATGGTGCCTCTCCACTCTGTCACCCTGGCAAAGCCTCCTACCCCTGATGTTTTTGGGTGAGGAGGGAGGAGCACTGGATTGGGGCTCAGAAGACTGGGTGGGAACCCCAGATCAGACTCTCATTGGCTGTGTGATTGTGGGGTCACCCTGCCCAGCTTGGGACTTCCTCTTTCTCACTGGTCAAATGCAAGGGTTCTGGTCAGTCCACACCTACTGCTCACCACCGTGTGTGTATCAGGGAGCACCATTAGGCGAATGTGTCAACTTGGCCAGGTAATGATACCCAGTTGTTTGGTCAAGCAAGCACTGGGCTAATTGTAATACAGTGGCACATCATGGACTTTAATCAGTGAGTTGATTGCATAGATAGCTGATTACATCTAGGATCATTTGAGAGATTGTCATCAGCAATGAGTGTTGTCCCATCCAATCAGTCGAGGGCATTAAAAGGAGAAGTGATTTCGACATTCAGAGAGAGAATCCCCATCTCCACCCCAGACAGCCTGTGTGTGGTCCTGGGGAATTCAACAGGGAACTTCATCTGAGCCCCTGGCTTGCAGCCTGCCCCACAGAATTTGGACTTGTGCACCTCCATAGTTCCATGAGACAATTTTATAAAATCTCATTCTATTTATAGATAACTGCTGTCAGTTCTGTTTCCCTAAAGAACCCTGACCAGGATCCAGAGAAATAGCTGGACTTGGATACCAGAGGCTCCCAGTATGGGAGGAAGCCGTGCCTGGCTTGACACTGATCACTTGAAATGCAAAAACAAAAAACAAATCTATATCTTTAGTGTCTGGAAAAAAGACAAAATGGAAGGAAGGAAGGGAGTGGGGGAGGGAAAGAAATAATTCCAGGTGTAAAAAACCTAAATATCCATCTGGGTAAAGGAACCACTAACTGAAGAATGGCCCAGAGTCAATCTGATGAATAAACCTTAAAATCCTCAGTGTGTGTATATGTGTGTGCGGGGGGGGGGGGGGGGGGGGGGAGGTTGTGTACATTTTTGTTATTGTCATCATCATTGTTTAATCTCAAAGGGGGAAATTGTAAAAATTGTGATATCCGTATCCTGGGGGAAGAAACCTGAAGATGCTAATGATTTAAAGCCTTTAAATTGACCTTGTATCTGAATTCTGAATCAGGACTTCTGGCAAATACTCAAGCCAGCATCATTTCTATGAAATCCTCTGACAGGACAGACCAATGTTTCTCAAGGGTGACTGTGCATTGTTATTACTTGGGGATTTTAAGAACTCCCAATACCCAAATTAAATGAGAATCTCTGGGGTTGGAACCCAGGCATCAGTATCCTTTCTGATCTCTCCTAGGTGATTTCATTTTCAGCTAATTGGAGAACCACTGATTTAGACTGAGCTAAACCCCTTAGTCAGTTACATATAGAATGAGACACATTTTCTCTCCTAGTCTATGCTCAGCACCTATTCTTTAAATGTCCACCAAGAGCAAATGGCTGGGCATCCATTGTCATTTGTCTGCTACATTGTGTCATTTACTTGGCCTACATATATTAATTGTCCACTTTGAGCAGGAGACTTAACTCTGACAGAATCTAAGATTTGCTGTATAATTTTGAAAAATGGTGTTTAAAATTCTCAACACTTAGTTCTAATAGGTTGGTTGCTTTACCCATTAAATTGAAACCTTTCCCTGTTTTTAGTCCCTTTTGGACTCTGGTGCTGAGCCGATTGGCAAAATTCTCATTGTTCCTGTTCCTAAAATATAGTTTGCTATTATAACTGGAAACTTGTAAAAAAAAAAAAAAAAATGACCAAGACACCAGCAGATACTCTAGTACAGGTTCCCCAAGATCAACACTCAGAAAGACTGCCTGAGCTTTGCATGTGCAGAAGAAAAGAGCAGCCTGTACCGGTCACCTCCAGGGGTACCTCCAAGAAAACTGTTTTTCTGCCCCTCCATTCTCTGAGCTATCAGAGGACAGAGAGGCTCCCACCCTCAGTAGCCCCTGGGCAGGCAGTGCTTAGCAGCCAGAGCTGAGAGACTTTTCTCCCACTGGAAGAGTAGGATGGCTCCTCATTTCAAAAGATGCTTTTTTTTTTTGCCCTTTATTTTTTTTTTAAATATTACATTTTAAAAATATGAGGTCCCATTCAACCCCACCGCCCCCACCCCCCACAGCAACACTCTCTCCCACCATCACGACACATCCACTGTACCTGGCAAGCTCATCTCTGAGCATCACTGCACCCAATAGTCAATGGTCCACATCATAGCCCACACTCTCCCACGCTCCATCCAGTGGGCCCTGGGGGGATCCACAATGTCCCATAATTGTCCGTGAAGCACCACCCAGGACAACTCCACGTCCCGAAAACGCCTCCCCATCTCATCTCTTCCTCCCATTCCCCGTACCCAGCAGCCACCATGGCCACCCTTCCCACACCAATGCCACATTTTCTCTGTGGACATTGGATTGGTTGTGTCCATTGCACACCTATGTCAAGTGGGATGCTTTTTGAGGCAATCCTGTGTTTGATTTTATGGTTTCTTTATATTTATAGCAAGAGATAATGGTTTTGCATATCCAGTAGTGATAGAAAGTTTCCTGTTTACATTAGATTTACTTAACTGTAAGAAGTGATGAGACTTTAAACCATAAGCTTTAAGCTGCTGTGGCCTTGACTGAGCCTGGGAAACAAGGTGTGCAATCTCACAGATAAGCCCCTCAGGGGGCTCAGCTCAGGACAGGGCCCAAGAAGAATAGGTGGTAGCGGGATCTGTTCTAGACACCGGGGTCCCTGGGACCCTGTCTACCTCCTCCACCTGGACCACCTCTCACCCTGGTGCTACCAAGCAATCTGGGTATTGTCCAGTAATCCCCCTAGGAGAAAAACTGATGAACTTAGTGAAAGTGCAAAAGTTCCTTGTAGATCCGAGAGAGATCAAGCATGAGTCAGCTTGGATGTTTGAACCATTTGCACTCATAACTTAAAGCCCACATTAGCAGGTAGTAGGGTGACATGGTTAAATGACATATCCACAGCTATTTATCATTTTAGGTTATAGGGAATGATTTCAAGATCATAAAATCTTTCCAACCCAAAATGTAATGTCCAGGCCAGAAAGCGATGTGTTTTAATGCCATGTTTTCATTATTACTTTCATTCAGCTCAACTATATTCTCTTTTCCATTGTCATGTCTTCCTTTCATTTTATTAAGAAGGGTAATTCTCAGAGAACAGATGTAGCTCAGTAGCTGAGCACTGCTTCCCATGTACAAGGTCCCAGGTTCAATCCCCAGTGCTGCCTAGACAAGAAAAAAATGGTAATTCTTGATTTCCAAACATATGGGGAGCTCTAGTTAGTATTTTCTCATTACTTTCTAACACAATTATAATTATAATTATAAAACATGCTCTGATTTCATTTCTCTGTTGAAATATATTGAAAGTTGCTTTTATTGCCAGAATAGGGTTAATTTTTGTGAATGTACCATGTGGGCTTAAAAATAATGTATCTTTTACAGTTGTTAAATATAATGGTCTCTATTATGTCTGTAATGTTTAGATGGCTTCTTATACAAATCTGCTCTTTCCTCATTTCTTGCCTGCTTCTATCAATTGCTGGGAGAAGGGTGTGAAAACTTCCCACTCTGCTTGTCTGTTTGTTTCTCCTTGCAGTTCCACAATCTGAGGGCATCCCTGGGATTTCAGGAAAGAAGGGAGGGACCTAGAAAGGGGGGGAAGTGGGTGGGGCTGGGCGAGCTGGATTGGACAGGACTAGAAATCAGAAGTGAAGCTTCCACAGAAGACTTGTCCTTCATTGGGATGGCTCATGAGGGAGGATCCGGTAGGGGGAGGGGGTGTTCTAGGTGTGAGGTCATGCAGGGTCCACTGTGATGGCCAGGAGCGAAGGCAGGGTCTAAAGCATCCAGGTTGCCAAGGCAGCAACCAAACAGTAGTAGGGACCTAGGAAGACAGAGCCTCGTCCTCCTGCTCCCGCTGCTCCTGCGAGTCCACTGCCTGTGGCCCCAGGTCCTGCTGTCCTGCTGGTTTACCACCCCTCAACCTACTGTCCTGTCTCTGAACCTTCCTCCCATCTCCCCAGCGCAGTCGGCTCCCCTCCTCCCCTCCCTTCTCCCCATCCCCTCCCTCATCTCTCCCTACCCCCACCCCCCCTTAGGAACCCAAGTGCCCCCTCCCTCCCAGCTCTCACCCCCACCCACGTCCTCAGCCGCACCTTGGTCCTCACCCCCAATTCCAGCCCCGCGCGCATCCTGAGCCACTCTGCCCTGCCTCCTCCCACCGCCCCCTTAGGGACCTGGACATGGAGGGGCCGCAGCTACTTTTCTGGCTCCTGCTGGGGTGTCTCAGTTCCCCATCTGCGAGTGTGAGTACACGCTGCCCATGATGTGCTGTCCTCCTTTTCCCTGGGCCGTTGCTCGCTGTGGTTTAAAAAGGTTTTTTCTTGGGTCTGTGAGGGGGCACCACCCTCGCTGTGGACGCAGTACCCCAGGATTTTCTTTCTTTTTCCTTTTTAAAAAAATTTTAGGAGGTAAACTGGGGATGGAACCCAGGGCCTCATCCATGTGAAGCAGGCGCTCAACCATTGAGCTGCACTCGCTCCACTTGCAAACCATTTCTGAGCTCTTGGTAAATGGATAAATTGTTAATAAACCGCAGGAGGTTCTTAACCAGCCTGCCTGGACTTTGGCAGCCGCTGTCCACAGGGAACTCTGGGGCTTGCCAGCTCTGCCTGTCCCCTACACAGAAAAGATTGAAATGGTAGAAACCTGAAAATAGTAACTTTATGTCTTCAAAAAGTAAAGAACTGTCGACATACTGAGAGCTATTGAATGGTAGGCTTTAAAGGGAGGAATTGTATGATATGTGAATTATCTCAATGATGTTTTATTACAAAGTAAGGGAGGGAAGCGAATTTGGCCCAATGGATAGGGCATCCGCCTACCACATGGGAGGTCTGTGTTTCAAACCCTGGGCCTCCTTGACCCGTGTGGAGCTGGCCCATGCACAGTGCTGATGCACGCAAGGAGCGCCCTGCCACGCAGGGGTGTCCCCCGCATAGGGGAGCCCCATGTGCAAGGAGTGCACCCAGTAAGGAGAGCCGCCCAGTGTGAAAGTGCAGCCTGCCCAAGAATGGCGCCACACACACAGAGAGCTACACAACAAGATGATACAACAAAAAGAAACACAGATTCCCAGGTGCCACTGATAAGGATAGAAGTGGTCACAGGAGAACACACAGCAAATGTACCCAGAGGGCAGACAACTGGGGAGGGGTGGAGAGAAAGGGAAGAGAAATAAATTTTTGTAAAAATCTTTTTTAAAAAAGTCAGGACCTTTTATTTAATAGGCATCATGGGCATTGCTCTTGCTAAGGCTCTACTTAAGGCTCTGCAATTTTGGAGTCCATCCCATGTACGCTTCATTTCCTCTATATGTATTAGTTCATATTTGTGAAAGCTTGGCCACCATGGGAATGATAATATCTACTCATTGGAGTCATTACTAGTCTGTTAAAAAACCAAAATGCCAGCTGCAATCTGTGCTTTCAGGATTCTTCCTTGGCTTTAGCACTTTCGGGCAACCCCTTTCCTTCTGCTCCTGGAGTTTGCCCCCTTCCTGGGAAGCGCTGAGAAGCCCATGAGGCCTGGAAATCCATGCTGCATCCTGCTGGGATGTTTCTAGTGAGGGATCCCCTGGGAGGACAGGGCCAGGAGGCCGAGGATTGCTGCCCTTTCCTTTGTTAGAGGTGTCTTGGTGGACTCCTGCTTTACCCAAAACAGATTAGGTCCTTGATGTCCTTATGATTGTCCCAGCATAGGTGGTCTAACTGTGAACACTTTCACTTCCACTCTCATAAGAAGACAAAAATAAACTCCCCAGAGAGAGATGGAGAGAGAGACACTCAAGACACCCCAGAGCAATCAGGAGATTTGTTTGCTCTACAGGTGCCAGTTTGTGGACAGGGCTCTGGGAAGGTCCACTGGTCAGGCCCACCGCTTGCATGGAGACAGAATCACCCCAGTGGAATCCCTCCATGCAAGGAAGAGTCTGTTTCTTTCAAGTTTACTGCAGGGGCTCATTTCTTGATAATCTTTATTCTGGAAATTTTTTTTCCTGACACCTTGGCTGCATTTGTCGTAACAGTTAGGTTAGGTTGTCTTCTACTTTAGCTTTGAGATTTTGTGGAGGAATTAACCCTTACTGTCTTGCATATCCCACCTCCACCCTTGCTCATGGCCATGTCCTCCTGTAGAAATCCTAGGGATGGTACTAAGGTGAAATCTTATCATTCCTTTTTGCAAAGTGAGATCTTAGGACCAGCCAGAGGGAAACTTCACACCCAGAGTTTTTCAGGGGAGCTTTGCTTGCCTCTCCCATGAGGCAGTTGTGTCCATTGTCCTGCATTGCAGCAATTGTTTACCTGGCTTTGCCTCCCCTAGAAAGTCACATCTCTGTAAGGGAAGAGGCTGTGCCTGGCCCATCAACCTCTTTCCAGAGAATACCTACAGGGCAGTGACAGTCATTTACATGCATTCTGATGATCACTAAGGCAGAATTTGCCTTGTAGAGGCAATACTCCACCTGCTTTGAAAATCAAAGGATGGTACAGAAAAGTAAACTCAAGCATCACATGGGTGGTGGGACATACAGATTGCTTCCTGTGTTGAAGGCAAATGATTGTGTAAAATTACTGGTGCAATTATAAGAACTTTGACACCACCCCACATATAACTAGAGAATTGATATCACCCATGCCTTAGTGCCAAAGATTAAGTCAAAGTAAATATCTTCCTTTCTTCATATATTTCTGATTGCTTACTCTTTTCTCCTTTCTTTCATTCAGATTTTCCTCAAAATGGAAAGTGTATTTTCCCTCAGCATCCCCTCTCATTGCCAAGCCTTGTACTAGAGGAAATTTAAAATTCTCTCCAGTTGGCTTTCCACAGGATTGTTTCTGACTTTTAGATTTCATTGTGCAGGGTTTTTTGATTTCTTAATATTTCTGACCCTGTCAGAACCACAGCTTTTAGTGGTCCTTTCTGATCAAGTCTAGCCAGCATTACTCTTCTAATACCAGAGTCCAGAAGTAATGAGAAAGCCCCGAGTGGGGATGTTTTGCCAGTTAGGGACAAGTTGGCCTTTGTCCTTTCTGTGTCTTTGTTCTGCATCTTTAACAATTGCACTTAGAGCTATAGCTCCTCCAGAGGGTGGCTGCTGAGAGGTAGTGTAAGTTTTCCCAGAGCACATGCTTTACCTCCCTCAGCTGTGAGGGCTGAAGAGGAAAGGGCTGTGGAGCTCAGAGGCTATGTTCTAGACAGGTTTGAATGTGCAGGAAACTGAAACAGTGTGTAGATTGGTATGAATTAGGTTGCAAATGTATTTTCTTCTAAAATCTAGTTTTTATAAAAATGATATATTTGCTTTTTGTATGTGGTGACCATACATGCCAGAAATTTTGCATTCTTCTTACCTAATAATTTCTATGGTAATGATTGGTTTAGGTACAATACTCTGCAGTATGAAGGTGAAGTCTAGGTAGTGGCTATTTGAAATTGTCTTTAGAACTAGCTACAATTGCCATCGTTTAATTGATATTCAAGATTCCTCTACTAGCAAATATATGTACTACAAAAATCTGACATTACATGCCCTGATTTAGAGAGAAAATGAATGTAGAAAGAATTCTTTAGTGGGTTTCGAAATGTGGGCTTAACCATATTCTGTTCTAAATTTGTATTGGAATAGTAATATCAGTATAATAGCAGTTTCCTATCTCTCTGTTATGTCCATTCTGTAAACATATATATATTCCTCTCATTTATATCTTTAATATAGAAATTTGATTGCTATTTTGTTGCATTCATTTATGCAGGCTCAGTGTATTTTTGAAAATATGACAAGGAATTTAATTCCGGTGATTTATGAATATACAAAAGAAAACTTATTCTTCCCTTTCAATGTAAGTTTCCATTTTCTGTCAATTATAAATTGGCTTCTAAATTGATCATTTAAATTGTGAGCTATTTACAAAATATTTGCAGGTTTTTGCCAGGAAAATAAAAAACTAAGTTTGCATATCGGGTTATTTTTCTAAAGCTCGGTTGAGCCATGTGATGCATAATAAACAGCACCTATTTAATGTATCTAAGTAGTTGATTTTGACATATATACACACCCTTGAAACTATCACTATGATCAAGATAGTAATCATATTCAACAAGCCCAGAAGTTTCCTCATGCACCTTTGTAATCCATCTTTTCATCCCCTCTCTCCGTTGCTACCACCTTCCCTCAACCACTGATCTGCAGTTTAGAGAACTTATGTAATGGAATCCTATAGGAGGTATATTTTTTAACTGGAGTCTTTAAGGCAACATAATCATTTTGAGATTTATTAATTTTTGTTTTGTGTATTAATAGTTTGTTCATTTTCATTGCCGAATAGAATTCTTTGTATGGATATACTACAATTTGTTTATCTTTTACCTTGGAAAGAGACCTGTGATTGGTTTTAACCATTTGGTCATGGCCATTAAAACATAAGGTAGCACCTCTGTGAGATATACTTGTTTTTTGCAACTCAATGCTGAATTGGATGGGGAAAAAAATCCAAATGGGATGGTGTCTAAAAGAGTGCAGACACCTTGGCCTTTAGTAACTATTTGGATTCTCATTCAAAAGAGCAATCAGTCATATGTACTCTTTTGGTTTTGCTAATACCCCCAATATCTTATGAAAAATTTCAATGAGGTAGCAACATGAAGTCATTAGCATTCAACTAAACTCGATTTATCACAACTTTGCATTCATCCATCCACCTACCGATCCTCCATCCATCCCTCTATCCATCCATCAATCCATCTTATTTTGGTACATGTTGAAGTAAATTGCTGGCATAAATATACTTCCTTCCTAGATATATCAGCATGTGTGAAATTAACTAGAGCTCAGTGTTTGTTTACAGATTTTTCTTTTACTGTAAAAGTTACACAGAATGAAATAGACAAATCTTAAGTGAACGTGCCCTAAGCTTTGACAAATACATATGACAGCATAATCCAAACCCCGATCCAGATATGTACATTATCATCATCCCAAAAGGTGCCCTCATTTTCTTTCCCAGTCAGTCCCCACTCTAATCATAGGTTAATTTCACTTTGTTGTAGAATTTCAAATAAATAGATTCTTATCATGTGTACTCTTTGTGTCTTCTGCTCAGTACAACATTGCTGAGATTCATCCTGCTGTCGCCTGGATCAGTAATTCATTCTTTCCCCTTGTGAACTCTGTGTTCTGTTGAATGAATATCCCTGTTTATTTAAAGCTCTGTTTTCAAGGAAACATTTAGAATTAACAATATCTAGTTGTTGTTTTTTAAAGCATACTGTTAAATTCTGAGTTATCTGTCTAGACCAGTTATCAGGAGCACTGTCAGCATTTCTTCCTTCACATCTGAGTGCTATAGAATTAAAATCAAGAATCTTAGAGAATTCTCACATTATTCATGTCATCCTCATTATCACCACTTACATTTTATTTAAACCCTAAAAGTTGACTTTCTGAGTAAAGGTATCTATTGTTTTTTATAAAATGAATTCCCTCATGCTGATAAAAATTAACTCATCCAAGAGAAAATTGTGATTCAAAGGGACTTCAGCCCAGCTTTAGACACAGGAATGGGTCCATGGTGACCAGGAAGTTGTTTTCTACTTAAGGACACACACTCACAATATCCAGCAACACTGCCGGCCACGGGCAACACAAGGTGCCAACTCCCAGTATTTCTTAGAGGCCAGTTTAGGGTTTCTGTGGTTGATGCTTTGTGACTGCTATATGACAGAGTTCCTTAAAGCTCTTCCTTATTTCCAATATTTATATTCCAGCTGGTTGAATATCTGCCTGATGATTTTCATCCTAGTCCAGATGTGTATGGCATTGCTTGGAAACCTGTTGCTTACTTGGGAATTGTTACATTTGCCATTTTCATCTCTTACTAAGTGCTTGCTGTGAGTATATTAAAGTGCCTTCTAGGTGTATTGAACTCTTAAATATGCAGGAGATTCTCTATTTCTTTGTTGTTTTTTAAATTTGCTTTTAGATGACTAACATGAATGTATGTTTAAAGTGGACACTGACCTTGTACAATCCAATCTTTGAAATAAGGACTCAGTGGGCAAGATAACTGTATACTCTTGATGGAACACTTACTTTATAAATCCTTTTTATTATAAAGTAGTACTAATATTAAGCATTTTCTGAGCCCCTCATATAGTGCTAATGAAATTGTAGGTTCACCTGAAAAGCAATTTAATAATGTGTCTGAAGCCTTTAAAATGTTCATATCATTTTTATTCATTATAATTCTGCATATGGGACTCTACCCCAATGAAATAACCAAACATGCTCTCAGTGGCCTTGGAGGAGTATGTTTGATCAAATGGTATTTATTACAATGGAAATGTGGCAACAGTACAGAAGAGTTAAATCATTGTATGTCCTTATAGTGCTGCAGTGTTAGGCAGCTCTTAAAATTCGTATGTTCCAAAGATATTTCAGGGCATGGACAATGCTCTTGATCAAAGGTTGAGTGGAAAAAACAGAAACCAGGGATTTCTCTATAGTTTAGTTAGAATGTACATGCTTCCACACATACAGGGCTCTCAGTTCTGGTTATGCTTGTGCATTTTCTCTGCCCCTCAAGCACTCCATTTCTGATTTGTTGACCTCTGTTTAAGTGTTCTGATAAAATCATAGGACCCACTTTGTTGGAATTGTTAATCAATTCAGTGAATAGTCAACTCTGAAAAAGATGTTTTAGATTCTGTATGGTGAATAAAAGTAACATATCTTAGTCTAAAAGATTTTGGTTTTTCTTTTGTTTTCTCAGGGACTTTTAGCCATCCCTGGTTATGGATTTCAAATGTCTATTGGATTTGACAAAAAAAAATTTGCAAATACATGATAAAAATGTGTGCTATTTCCAAGAGGGAGGTTATTGATGTGGGAAAGTGGGGGGGGGAGGGAAAGAGAGGGGCATATGGCAATTCCTTATATTTTTTTATGTAACAATTATGTAATCTAAACTTTATTTAAATATTAAAAATTTTTAAAAAGTTAGGGAGATTGTGTTCTTTTAAAATAGAATGTTAACAGATCAAGATAAGGCATTTACCTTAGTACTCCTTACTAGGAATGATTTATGAATTATCACCATTTAAACAGAATATTCTCTCGTTTTCAAATTTTAAATTCAGTGAATAAACATTGAACTTAATAAACAGTTGTTTTAATTTCATTGAATTATGATTTCATTCATCGGAAACTAAAGAATTTTATTAAGAATATGTTTTGACTTCAAATTTAATTTTTCCCCCACTCTTCTAGGTAAAGCATCAAATCCATAAAGGTATGATTTTAGACTTATATTTTCTTAGTAATATATTTTAAATACTGGTGTTGATATGGGTTTTCATTCAGCCAGAACGATGTATGGTAATTTCTGAGGTCTTGTTGGCTTCTTACATCTCAAAATCTTACTATTCCTGGGCTGTCAGCCTGGGTGCCAGAGAGGATGGAAGTGCCACCAATGGAGAGAGGTGATGAGGAGGAAAAGGTTTAGGAAGCTGTTGATGAGAAGAGTCTGGAGCCTTCAGGGAGGAGTTTGGCATGACCTGGCTGTGGGAGAAAAGTGAGATGAGCAAGACATTGACTGTGCCTGTCAAGAGGTTAAAGCTCAGAGATATCCAGACCTTGCTAGGCAGAGATGTATCATCATAGAGGTTTAAACCAGTAGCTATGGGGTTCAAGAAGGGCCATTGATTCCAGGGGCACGATGGACATGATGTTAAGTGGAGATGATGAAATCTGTATGTGCTTTGTTGATGATGAGGCTTGAATGGAGCTCTCTGTAGGGCAGGACAGCTGCATGGCCCATCACAGGCCCTCAAATGCTGCTGTTTATTAAAGGGATGATAGCATTTGGGTGGTGAGAAGTGTGGCCTTAGGGCACCAGAGCTCTCAGTTTGGGCAAATAGAAGAAAAGTGTTCTTGAGCTCAGAAGAGAGAACTAAATGCCAATTGGAGGAGTCTGGTTTCCTGAACCCTGTCTGAGGTGCATATAAATGGTGTGTACCTGTAAGGTGGATGTTTGTTATTTACCTGTGCAGTGGGAGATAACATTCTCATCTTGGAAGTGAAAAATCTTGTGACTTACAGATATTGGAAGTTGTCCAAGGTCCTCCAGAGACCACATGATAAAGTCAAGGTTCAACCAGATGCATCTGATGCCAAGCCAATGCTCTCTAGACCACCCCACACTGATGGTCATGAAATGGGTTCTGTTGGGTTTCAGGTCAACCCAGGTGGCTTCTGAGTAGGTCCAGCAGGTGATGTTCAGAAGGACCTCTAAGGAATTATAGTGGTCTTTTTCTAAGTGAGAGGAGTCATAAGGTTTTCCTCTGTAAGGCCACCACAGTGACATACTTATTTATCTTGATAATTAGAGGGCAGAGATGGAAGTGAACAGGGTGCTCAATTTCTCTCTCTCTCATCTCTGGCAATGGTACACCTATTTGAAGAGACGACATTTTTTAAGAAGGGTGCTTAGTGAAGGGAGAGGTATTAATCTAAGATAATTTACTGTTTCTCAATCTCTGAAAAAATTTTAAATAGGAATCTCATTGAAATAGGATTCTTTTCATATTTTAAAATAAACTTACATATCATTCACTAAAAATTACTTTTTTATGGCATGATATTAATACTAAGAAGTTTTTGCTCACAGGGCCAGATAATGTGCCTTTTCTGTTAATGCATTGGGTCATTCAGTTTTATAGGATTTTCCTCATAATTTCAGAGATTGTTTTTATCTCTCTTTAGCCAATGTACAGCAAATGATGGTGATAATCAAGAATTGCATGGAGGAAAACACTAAAATTCTGGAAAATCTATCCCATTGGGAAAAAACGGTAAAATTACCTTTTCATGTTCTTTTCTTATGACTTTACCTTGAATTCTCCCACCTTCTTGTCATTCAGGTCTTTTCCTCTTTCATGTTCTTGTTCTATTTCATCCTGTTCTATAAACTGCAAATTCAAAGCAGCACCATGTGTACACAGTAATGCTTTCTTTATGTCTGTGAGGAGTCCCCCACTTAGAGACATGTTTTGCAAATCCTATCATTAATGTTTTGGAATTCTGAATCTTTTGTGTATATCCATACAGATCAGAGAATCAGAGGAATGGATTCAACACACAAAGAGGAGTAATGACAGCCTGTCTGATGAAGTAAACCAACTTAAGGTAAAAATCCCTCTTTTCTGGATTAGCTTCTGAAAGCAGAAGTAAAAGGAGTGAATAGTTATTACTGATCTCGATATGCTGTCTTCAAGGTTAACATCAAAACCCTGGAAGAGAAAAATGACACACTGACTGACATCCTTGAGCAGACACAATCATCCCTAGAGAATGAGAGGCTTCAGAATGCCAACAGTCAGGATTTGGTGAGAGTTTTAGGACTTGGTGTTACTGTTGTTTGGCTTTTGAGTCTCTGTACATGAGGTGAAAAGTGTCCCCTGCTTTCCCGTGCTGTCATGAAAGGTGAGAGGGGTTCTGAAAGATGAACCTTCCTCTGAACATTGATCTGGAATATCCCTAAGTCTTTTTGTATTTTAGGACCTAAGAAGTATAGATTTTCAAAAGCATGGGTAATTTTCTCACCATTTGGCATGCTGTCCATGAAAAGTAGAACCGAGGGCCAGAGAGAGATGACCGAGAATTTCATGCCAATTTGAGGGTTCTCATCTCTCTTAATGTAGAATAGAGAATTTTCAAAGTGATGGTTTCTTTGTTTTTTCCCCATTAGGAAAAAGCTTTCATTGGAGCTGTTTGACTTGAAAGATTCCCCACCCTCTTTGTGTTCACTTTGTCATCCAATACTCTCTCCCACCCTCTCATTGGAAGGTAGTAGAGGCCACAGATTATTTATGCCTTCAAGGATTTTCTTTGTTTCTCGTTGATGTGCTTGAGTTTTCTCATAGGGTTTAAATGAATCAAGTGATTGTACTTGAGCTATAGGGGTAGCTGTGAGATATGTCTTGTGGTGTTCTTTTGAGCATATGGCCTGTTGTTTCTATTGGAATCCTAATATTCTTTGTTTCTATCCTACTTGCAGATTTCAGAAAAAGAAAAAATTATCACCAGCTTGAAAGAATCTCTTTCAAAGACTGCTGCAGATATGGCTGAGGTATGTGTACCTTAGCTTTGTTGAGGAACAAATATTTCATGTCTTAGGAAATTAAAATTATGTGACATCTTGTGGGAATTGGGAACTCATTTTGTTCATGGATGAATTCATCCATGGGAATATTTTGCTTTGGGTCAAAAATGCCCTTCTTGAAGCTGACATTTCTCTGGTGAAATCTAAGACAGAAGAGGAGAAGGTGAGGAAGGAAAATGCTGAGCTGAAAGTCCAGGAGGAGCAGGTAAAGAAAAGTCACTTCTAGAGCCTAGGCAATGAGACAGCCAAAAACGCTACCTTCTTGGCTGTTATTTCTCAATTCTGAAAGTCAAGGCAGGGGAGTACAGGGTTCTCTTCTTATTGGCAAAGGTTGAAATATGTCCCCAGGGCCAGGGTGTGTGTGCACATTCCTTGTCTCTGCATAATTTGTTGTGACCATCAGGAGGTTCATTCTTTGACCTATCACACACCAACCAGATTCTAAGTCAAGTCACCCACGGAGTGATGGCAGCTGATTCGACTTGAGGAGGTCTTTGATGACCCTCACCCGGGCAGTTACTGCCCCAGTGACCAGAGGAGGTTCCATCCTGTGGTTCCAGGCCTGGGAGACACTGAGCCAGGCCCTTCCATCCAAACTGGAAGTAAGATGTGGGAATTCCCTGCTTGTGGACTCTTTTTATAGGGCAGGAAAATGCTTTCTGTGAGATATTCTCAACTCTCACTGGATCAACTTCCTTGACAGTTATTTCTGGGACTCCAGGCACCCAATTCTGGCCTGACTCCAGCACTAAAGTTTTGACACCTTCCCTCCTTTTAATCAAGGCCATGGTTAGAGTTAGACAGAATAGCCAATGAGGGGATCTGGTATCCTCTTCCCTGTCTCAGTCATGTGGGCCCCAAATCCTGACTTACCTAATGCTTTTTTTTTTTTTGAGGTCCTGGGGCTGTGGATTGAACCTGGGATCTCATATGTGAGAAGCTGGTGTTCAACCACTGAGCCACATCGGCTTCCCTGAGTTGGATTTTTATTTAATAGCTTGCTGTTTTTATTTGTTTTTAGGAAGCACTGGGACCTCCCATGTGGGAAGCAAGTGCTCAATTGCTTGAACCCACATCTGCTCCCTCTAATGAATTTTTTTTTGCTTTCAGTCACAGCAAGAATTTGAATGCCAGATAAGAGAGCAGTCTGACTTTCAGGAACAAATCAAAGACTTAGAAAACACACAGAAAGGTTTCGAAGAAGCTCTGTCTGAAACATAATAATATTGTCGTAAGTTCACCACATTAATAAAGTTGGAAATTTGCTTAACTATAATTGGGAGACTTTCTGACTGTCTTTTTCTTTTCCCAGGTGTTGGCTGATTGTGCTTCACAGCTGAACTGTGTCTCTGCAAGTGTATCTGAGGACATGAATGGAGAACTGGCAGGTGAGTGCAGCCTCAGTGGGGTCAGACCACTTTCCCCTTATTTAAGTATTCAAATGTCCTTTTGAACCAGTTGCATCTCCTCTCAAATACCGGCATGTGGGCTCCCAGCCCCAGACCTGTGTCCGTGTGTCCGTGTGTCCGTGTGTGTGTGTGTGTGTGTGTGTGTGTGTCCAGCCAGGCGGGTGCCAGCCAGGCAGGTGCTGGGCATGGCAGAGCAGGAGGCACACCAAGAACCCTCATATGTCATTTCCCTGAATTGTACACTTGAAGTAGGTGAACTGTATTGAATGTGGAGTATATCCTAATTACAGTATTACTTTAAGGAAAACACTGAGATACCTCTTCACATCCCATAGGATGCCTGTAATTTAAAAGACCGACAATGACAAGTATGGCCAGGATGGGCAAAAATTCTGATCCCTGTACATCAAAGTTGGAAATGTACAATGGTGCAGCCCCTTGGAAAAAATGGTGTCACAGTTGCTCAAACAGTGAAACAGCATTACCTTATGACCCACTAGTTTCACTCCTAGTATATATCCAAGACATACAAAAATGTATGTCCATGCCTAAACTTGCCCTCAAATATTCATAGCTCCATTATTTATAGGAGCCAAAAACTAGAAACAAACGAAATCACCATGACGTATAGATAAAATATGGTGTATCTGAAATATGGAATGTTATTTGGCAATAAAAATTAAGTACAGGTACATGCTACAACATGGATAAACTTTGAAAACAATTTGTCAAGCTAAAGACAACACACATATGATTCTGTTTATATGAAATGCCCAGAATAAGCAAATCCATAGAGAAAGAAATTAGATTAGTGGTTGCCAGGGATTAGGAGTCCAAGGTTTGGGCTAAGTGGGGAGTGACTATCAATAGGTCCAGGTTTTCCTTGGGGGCTGATGGAAATATTCTGGAACTGGATAGTGGTAACGATTGCACAACTTTTTTATTTTATGAATAGACTAGAATCCACTGAAAGTTTACTTTAAAAGGGTAAATTTGGTGTGTATTATCTAAATATAAAAAGTTAATTCTGCTTCATTCTGCTGCTAATTGGGATTTTCTCTGAATGTTTGAACATGATGAAGTGTTTCCTTCCTTGGGAACCTCTAGAATCAAGAAAAGGTAAAGTTAGCAAACAAAGGAGTATAAAGCAACTTAACTCTTCTGTTTTTTTAGGTGACATGAACCCAAGAATGAACACTCAAAAGCACCAGATGATAGATGTCTCCCAGGTATAAATCTTTTCATAGTTTCCTATGTGCTGCCTGGAAGCTCTTATTATCCCTCACTTTTAACTGTATTTCTGTTTGGAACTCGAAGGAAAAAAATGCCATATCAACAGCTGAGAATGCTCTGAAACCATTTAAATTTCATCTGAGTGACTTGATGCCCGCTGTCTGTAAACTGCAGGGTAAGTTGCTTGTTGGAAAGAAATCCCCATTTGAGGAAAGGATTTTGCCCTAGAAAGGTAAAGAGTGGCTTCTTGCTGTGGCGGTGTACTTCCTTCTGCCCATCAACCAAGCTCTCAGGCCCACATGCTCACACAGATTGGAAAAAGGTGTTCTTCTTTACAGAATACAAAAAGAAATTGGAAGCTGACTGTTCTTTACTGAGGGCTGCAATAGCTGCAAAAGAAGAACATAAAACCCTACAGCTGAAAGTAGAGAGTTACAGTGAAATCTTTGAGAAGCAGAGGATAGCCGCTGAAGAGTAAGATGTTCCTCGTCACGGTTAGGATAATGCTGTGGGAAGGAATGTGTGGGCCCACGCAGATGCTTGTCATATTTTAGAATATTTCCCAGAATATGTTTGTCACTTTCATTCAGTACAGAATTAGCTCCTTTCTTACTGCCTTGATTTCCATAATCTGTATTTTTCTTTGCATTCTAAATGCAAATTCTTGGTTATATTTTATCTGGGAGGGCAAAAGGGGTACTGTTACCACCAGTTCCAGCTGCTCAGCTGCTTCTGTCTTCTTAGTGATTCTTTTTCTTTGTTGTCCAGCACCTCCTTTATCCTTACTTTCTCTTTTACCAAGTTACTGGATTCAGATCTTCTATTCCATTTGTTCTATTAGCTCTTGCAAATCTTGAGTGTTTTGTAGGACACGTGTTTCAGTAGAATAAAATCCTTGATGTCTTTATGGAATCTTTAGCTATCAAAAATGTCATTTGTTTTGGGCTTAAACTAAGGCTAATATTCCAACCAAATGCTGTAGATTGGTTTGGCAAGGAATATACGCTTGGAGAGTTAGACTTGAGTAGTCCATTACTCTTCATAAATGGGCCTCTAAATCAGAATTAGGTTACTTTTTTAAAAAATACAAAAAATTTTAAAAAGCAAAAAAAAAGTTTGTATTGCTTTTTGAGTTCTTCCTCTATAAAAATCGATTTCTCTGAAAATGGGCTTTCTGTGGTGATTGTCATTTGTGACTGACCTTATACTTTATTCTCTAAATATGTGGTAATCTCTGAGAAGATCTGTCTTGCTGAGCAAATACAATTTAGTCTTCTTTCATTGTTAAAGCCACTACTCTCTTCTGCCATCAAACCCTGAAACCACACCACTCACTATTTCCACTATTTCCTTCATTCTGTGTTCACCAAGCATTTAGGTTCACACTTCATTCTCTGATCTTCTTTAGAGAAATGTTTCTCATTTCAGTTCTTTTTTAAAGAATGAATTTCTCCCTCCAGTGGCCCTATGGTTCCATAAATATCTATTGTTTTCTTTCTGACAGGGATTCAGCAATTCCTACATCCATTCAGCCCCCTGTTTGCTGCCCTAATCTCCCTCCAAAGCCCCCTCCCTAGCTCTGGCCTGGATCCCCTTTCCTGCCACAGTCTCCTAACTCCTCTCCTTATCTCAAATTTCCTGCCCTTCTGTGCCCATTCCAAGCTGTTATCTCTCCTCACTAGAGCTACTGGGGTGAACTTTTACACTATGCATCGTCCGTGTTGTTCCAGGCTCAGTCTAGAGAGTACATGCCACTTCCTGCAGGGCTGATACTGTGCCCTCCATAGGGCAGAGTCCTTTCCTTCCACAGGTCTCTGGTGGCCTCTCCCATTTCCTTCCCTGCAGCCCCCTCCCAACCACCCTCCTACACCCCTTTGTGCAGCTCCCTCAGATCCCTGGAAGCCTCTCTACCTCTGTGTGGACTGTGTTCACCACAGCAAACATTTCTCATGGGTGACTGGATGTGGTGTGTATTTCTCTGCCATTTTAGGATTCTCAAACCGAAGGCACGTGAGGAGGAAGAAAGCCAGGCACAGCTGTCAGAGGTAGAGGAGAAAGTTAACACGGCTGCAAAGGAAGTCCAGAATTACGAGTTCCCCCACCAAACACCGTGGCTATGAAAAACCCTGTTGGAAGTTTTATTTTAGTCCTTTTGTACATCATTTAGAGAAAAGTAGCACAAAATCAGAAGAAACGGTCAGAAGACCTAGAGAATTCACACAAGGAATAAAAAGCTTTCAAATGAAGTAATGTGTGATATTTTCAAAAATTTCCCAACCCGTGTTTGTCAGAATTTGGAGGACCTTGGCGAGTGCAAATGATTCTGGGGGTGGTGTAAATGTTGGAACTCCTCAGGAAAGTAGTCTGGTGTAGGATGAGTCACAACCCCTAAACATGATTGTGCCATTTGAGAGCTCCAGTTGTTGCAGCCTGGGCAATGTGCTAAGAACATAAGTAAAGGAAGAATCAAGCTACGATGAAAGATAGTCTTAGCAGGAGTAATCAGGGAAATACTGAGACTGAGTAAGAACATTAGAGCACATCACACAGAACCTTCCAAGGCTGTAAAGAACAAGTGAGGTGGGAAGCAGACTTGGCTCAATGGATAGAGCATTCACCTACCACATGGGAGGTCCACAGTTCAAACCCAGGACCTCCCTGACCCGTGTGGAGCTGGCCCATGCTCATTCTGATGTGCACAAGAAGTGCTTTGCCACATGGGTGTCCCTTGGTAGGGGAGCCCCATGTGCAAGGAGTGTGCCCCATAAGGAGAGTTGCCCAGAGTGAAAGAAAGTGCAGCATGCCCAAGAGTGGTGCCACATTCACGGAGAGCTGATGCAACAAGTTGACCCAATAAAAAGAGACAGTTTCCTGGGCTGCTGAAAAGAATAGAAATGGACACAGAGGAACACACAGTGAATGGACACAGAGAGCAAACAACTGGGAGTGGGGGGAAGAGGAGATAAATAAATCTTTAAAAAAAAGAATAAGTGATGAAACTATTCAGCAAAGCTATTATCCTATTGTGTCCTTATATTCATATGACATGAGCTTTCACGTGTATGGATAATGTCTCCAAGGGGCAGTTTTTAGGGTGATGGGAACAGAGTAGATCCCTTAAATTTGTCACCAATATTGTGCTTTTTTCTGATGTAAGCTATTGTCACTCACAGGCAAAAGATTAAGGCAATGGAAGAGAAGCTGCAGGCAGCAGAGTGCTCATTTAGCGAACAGGTAATGACTGATAGAGCCTGATGCTTGCAGGTTCTTCAGCACCCCATGCAGATGATTATAATGGCCTTGAGGATCCCTGAGCACTTATTTTTGATTTGCTATCTTTTTCAGATCACTCCTCATGAGAAGAAGGCTCATGACACCTGGGTAAGCTGTTTCTTTCTTTCCTTCCTTCTGTGTACCATCTACTGCAACTGAAAGTGCATGTGTTTTTTAATCGATAGTTAAAAGCTCATGCCTTGGAGAGAGCATTGGTGCAGCAGGCCAGAGAAGCTGAATACTTGAAATATAGGTATGGGCTTTTTAAAAAAATTATTTTGAAATAATTTCAAACTTATTTGAACAATTGCAAAAATAATAGCAAACCCATTCTTAGAACTCCATCCTATCCTGCCCCTGATATTTAGATCCACCAATTTTAACATTTTGCCACATTTTCCATATTATTCTTTCTATCCATTTGTCTTTCTCTAATATCTATCTATCTATCTATCTATCTATCTATCTATCTTTCTATCTATCTGCCTCTCTATCTATGTCTCTATCTAGCATCTACCTGTATCTATATATGTTTTAAACCTTTGAGACTAGGCCTGTCCACATCCTGCTACTTGAAAAGCTAATAATTACAGGTGTGAGATTTTGATGTCCATTTTTTAAAGAGTGTTTTCAAGCTTTTAATTCCAAGTTGTTTGGTAGCTACTACAGTGTGTGATTTTCTCGTTTTTATTCAACTCATTTTCTTTCTCTATTCAAGACTAGAAATACTTCAAACTAAGAAGCCCCAAGAGGAGGGTGGCGTTAAGACATGGGTGCCGGGAAGGCCTGATATGGACCACCCTCCACAGAGAGGTAGGAGCACCTGTGAAGAGCCATCTTTCAGTTTGCCAAAAGCTGCTGAGAGCCGTAGGCTGGGAATGGGTTGGCTTTTACAATGGGAAGTTAGTAGGTTAAAAGCTTCCAGTTCTGAGGTCGTGCAAGTGTCCAAACAAGGCCTCCTTAGAGATGTTTTCTCACCAGGTTGCAGCTGTGGGTGATCAGGCCCATGGCAGGACATAATGGGGGCTCCATTGTCTCTCCCTTCTCCTCCAGACTTACTTCCTGCCAAGGTCAGCTGTGGGTGATCAGGCTCATCACTCCTCTCTTGCACCTTCTCAGGGGGCCTCTCTCCAGTCCTCTGGGCTCTACTGACTCCAGCCTCTGGGCCATTTCTCTCAGACTCTCAGGGTTTCTCTGTCCCTGCAGCTTTTTCTCTGTTTCTGCTGCGTTTAGTTCTCCATCTATAAAGGATTTCCAGAAAGAGGATTAAGACCCACCCTGGGACATGCAACCTAATCAAAGACCCTTAACAGAAGTCATTTAATCAAGAGTTCCCATGCACAATTGTTTTACATGCACAGGAATGGATTCACTCTAACAAGGTGGTTATTTTTGGGATCCACCAAAAGCTTCAAACTGTCACAAGCTCTAAAATAATTTCTGCTGCAAATTCCACATAAAATGCTTTTGGCTCTGGTGGGCAGTCCTTGTGCAGCCTGAAAACAATCCCACACACTTTACAAAGAGAGCGAGTTGCTTCATGGGGTGACCAGATGCTGTCATCTCAGGTGCCCCAGGCACAGTGACTTCTTGGGTCTATCCCCTGTGAATGGAGGCAGCTCATGTCCCCCATATGTCAGCAAACACCCTCCACCCCATCCTTAGGGTTACTCTTAACTGAAGAGATGGCACTAGAATGTATTTGGGTTGGTGTGCAGTTTCTCCCTTGTAGTAAACTGCTTTTGAGAAAAATCACACCAAACATCTTAGAAAGTGGCATCTATGACTTAACTAGAGAAACAATTTTCTTGATTTGTCTTAGTGAGTATGTAGTCTACTACAAGAGCTGCTTTAAGACAGCAAGCATATATTTATTACTGTTAGTGATCACATTGTTTGTTTGAACTTTTTATTGATAATTACAATGCTCTGTACACATCCAGGTAATTTTGCTCCTCTAACCTAATAAATGTAACCCTCACACTTTACTATAAATACTCCTATAGTTCTTTTCCTCATTACCGAGATAAAAATGTCAAGGCTTGAAGAGCAGGAGATGTGCTCTTAATGTGTAGGGTTTGTTGATATTCTTTCCATCCAAGGCTCTTCTGATTTCTACTCTTGACTTAGACTTTGACTTCCCCTGTGTCTCTTGGGAGACCCCTGGTTTTCATGCTAGTCTGAGCCCTGACCTGTGCACAATTGTTTGACTCATTAAGAAAACACCTGGGCCTGCAGCCAGAGCTCCACCATGTCCTCCTCAAGGGTTAGGGGATACCCCCCACCCCCCACATTCCTCAAGATTATCTGAGCATCTGGGAAACTGTGCTTCTGGTGAGGGACACAAGTGGGTTAAAGAGCTAGAGATGGCAGGAAGGTGGTGGAGGGTTTGCTGTTCTTCCCCACCCAATGTGCAAATCTGAAGAAACCCCAGCTGTTCTCCTGCCTTCATAGGACCTGGTGCAGCTCCCCTGTGGAGCAACAGCTGCAGAAGCTCATTCCCTGCTAGGGAGACAGAGAAGGGCAAGGTAAGTGCTGCCTCGCTTCCAATGGTAAGCAGCTATTTCAGGAAACTTTTACACTTAATACAAATCCTTCTGGCCTCATGTTGGTATAGTCGCTGATCCCTCTACTGTCTCATTTCCTTTTCAAATAGCAGACTCCTCTGCCGAGGCCTGAGGGCAGTGCCAGTCCCAGGAGACCATCTCTGGCAGCACCTGAAGAAGCTGTAAGTCCTTAGGGCTGAGGCTGAAGGGCATGTGTGCTGCTCTTTCTGGGAAGAACAGGAGGAGAAACACCCTTCTCTCCACTACTTTCCATCTCCTGGTCCATGTTTTAGTTTTCTGGCTGCCAAAGCAAATACCTGCAATAGACTGACTTCAGCAATGGGAATTCATTGGCTCCTGGTTTTGAGGCTAGAAGCCCAAATGAAGATATCACCAAGGTGGTGCTTACTTCCCAAAGACATCCTTGGTTTTGGCTTTTCTGTCTCATGGTGATGCACGTGACTGCCTCTCCCGGCCTCACCCATCCTCTTCCTAGTTCTGTTGACTTTCAGCTCCCGGCCACTCCTGTGTCTTTCTGTCTATCTGAATTTCATTTTGTTTTATAAAGGACTCCAGTAGTAAGACTGAGACCCATCCTCTCTGAGGTGGGCCGCACCTTAAATGAAATAACCTTATCCAAAGGTCCTACTTACAGTGGGTTCACACCCACAGGAATGGATTAAATTGGTGAACATGTCTTTCCTGGCGGTACTTAGCTCCAGACCACCACAGGGCAGTTGATTTGTTATGGATCTCCTTGACTTGCTGGTGTCCAGAGACAATTCTACATGGAGTTTGCAGACTACAGCATTGTATTAGGGACACCACAAAGTTTTGCTGTAGCAAAGGAAGCCAGGTTACTTCCAAGAATGGAAGTAGCTTTGGGTTTCTAGTGATTTCAGGTGATTTTTATAGACATGGAAAGGAAATTTGCTTGGCTCCTATTGATTGGGTGAAGGTTTGCCTTCTGATACAGGCTGGTTTGGAGCAGATGGACTTTATTTTGTATTGGAACTAGGAGCTTCGTTGACTACCTAGGTCAGTTAGCTTGGTAGGGATTTCACGTTTCAAAAGATATGAAGAGGAAATTCAAGAGAGTTCAAAAAGGCAGGAGAGCACAGTCTTTTGACTCTCAAGGGCCCCAGGGGCCCCAGGTCTTTATTTAATTTTATCACTGGATTACTGAAATGTGCTCTTATTTTATTTAAGGAGGTAGTGGGGATTGAGTCTGGGCCCTCGTACATGCGAAGGTGGTGCTCAGCCCCTGAACCATGCATGCTCCCCCTGAAATGTGTTTTTGTTAGTTTTATTTATACCTTCTCCCATCTTGGATTAGCTCATTACCTGTTTAGAACCTGTGCTGTCATCCTCATTACAGAAAAAACATGAAAAGTCCCCCTTCCACTCTATATTGTGTGCTTCAGGCAATTTTGAGTTCACTGAGACAAAGGGAATTCATTTGAAATTTCATGATTTATCATTGCCCCATCTGTGTTTTGAAATGTACTATTGCAGAATCCCTCCCCTTATACCCTCAGTAAAAATTATCTGAATTATCAGACATTACATAATTTAGTAGAAAGGTCAAGTGGGAGTGAAATAGTGAGACGTGAAAGGCAGCGATGACCTGGAGGGCACATTGCCAGCAAAGGCCTTCCGGGACGTGCACATGGTGGGGTTCTCGTGTGGCCTGTGCAGCTGGTAGAGCTGGTCAGTCCTCTGAACGCACCTCATGAGATTTGTCAGCCTTGAAGTCAAAGAACACTTAGTTCTGTTATGGGGACTTCCCACCTCACTTTTCCATAGGATGAAATTTGTCTGCATTTCAATGTACTTAACATACAGGATTACCTGTGAATTTAGATAAATATTATAGCCGAGCAGCTCTAACTTTCATGAGTAATGTTTCTGTCTGAAAACACTGTCCCAGGTCCCCTGCAGAACTCTAGTAATATGATCTCCCCAGAGGGCTGTGTGGCCCTGGGCAGCTGCTGCAGCGAGTAGAAAACCCCCCTGTCTGGGAGGCAGGCAGAGGGAACGAGGAGCAGCCAGCAGGCAGACCAGGTGTTGACATAGCTCTGCCTCTTCATCTTGGAGACCCTGTTCTCTTTCATTTAGAGCAGGATGGTCAGATTTAGCTTTTTTTTCTTAAATCAATTTTATTGATATATATTAATAAAGCATAAACCCAAGCAAAGTGTATAGTCAATGGTATTGATAGAATCACATAGTTGTGCATTTTTCCTTTCAAACATTATTAGAGCAAGAGTTCTAGAATCAGAGGTGAGACGTGAGAGGCCTGTGGAAGGATCTGAAGAGTAGCTTTCATTCCCTGTGTAGAGAATGGACCTCTCATCCCCTCTCATTCTTTCTGAATCCAATATGCAAAGAGTGAGCTTCTGTGGTGTTGCTGAAGGACCCTGGAAATAGACGCATGTCTGCCTGGATTGTGCTTTTTCCTTAGTTTGGAATGACCTCTCTTAATGCTTTGGGACAGGTCCCTCTCTCCCCTGGCACCCTTTAGCCCCCTGCCTCGAAGCTGTCCATGGGACTGAGTAGGGGGTCCAGTTTCCTGGCACTGATGCTCTCTGGAAACCTGGCCGAGGGGAAGGTGCCAGGCGCTGACCTGCTTCACTGGGTTTCAGCTTTGGTTGGTGTCAGTGTTTCATCTGTCACATGAGTGTATTTCAAAACTTCACATCCTTCTGCTCTGCAGGTTAATATGGCTGCAAGGGGGCCCCCTCCTTTCCCAGGACCGCCCTTCATGCACTACCCCGTGGGATGCCCACCACCACCACTGCTGAGATGCCGGCCACCTCCTCCACCCTGGGGGCCTCTCGGACCTCCCCCACCACTTCACCCTCCACCGTTTGGTAAGAGGATTTGAACAGTATGAATTGTCTGCAGCAAAGTTCACAGTTGCTACTTGGGTTTTCCAATGCAGTGGTCACCCTGGCTGAGGACATTATAACCCTCCTCAAGTGTTTAGGACACACGATGGGCTGCATCATCTCCCCACAGCAGCTGTCCCTTGGAAACAAGGAAGAAGGTTGACTAGAAAGCCAGAAATATCAGTTCTGCCACTGTGTACAGAGCCATGGCCTGTGCCCGACTCTGTCAGGGCTAAGGCACACCCCTAACTCTAAGAGCTTAAGATACCCCACAGGAGAGTGGCACTGCCATGACATGGCACAGAGCATGTGATTGCCCATAACAGAAGCACCAGTGGAGGGCCCTGGAGTGCAAAAGAGGGAGATGGGAATTGCCTCTAAAATAACCAGGAGGATTTCAAAGAGAAGGAAGAGTTAAATTGGTGAAGAAGGATGCTTTTAGCATTCAAATAGATGAACCTGGAAGGCCATTCCTGTTGGGGCAGCACCTTAAGCCAGCAGTTTGACAGCAAATGTGAGGTCCAGGCAGAGCAGCTAACAAGTGTGCCCAGATGGCACAAGAGGGGAATGATCTTGATCAAAATGTCCTTGTTGCCATAAAGTCCTATTCCATAATTCGAAATGTAGATGATTTTTTTTTTCTTTTGATTTGTGAAGGTTCTGGATCTGCATGAAAGAATCCCAAGTAGGGGTGTGAAATTAAATTTGGTTCTATCAGGACATTATGTTTGCCCAAGTTTACTACACCCCAATGGAACAAAGTGAAGGCTAGACCTGGTTACAGGAGCACTGCCTTGGCCTCCAGGATGAGCGAGACTCTCCGTGGGGCATTCACGGCCCCCAGCTGGACCTCCATCACCACGTCCCCTGCAGCCTCTCTGTTCCCACCCTGACTTCCAGCTTCACATCCACACATGTATCATGCTGTAGCCTGATCCTTTGCCTGTGTTCCTGTGCTTCCTAATAACCCTCCTGGGGGGTCTACTGTTAGCCTCAGTTTTGTCATTTATGAGACAGCGATAATATTGGTTTTATATGGTCAATTTTGAGGATGAAGAGATAAAGTACATGAAGAGAGCATCTTGTGGAATATCTGACCTCTGTTGGACCTTCACCCTTCTCATAGTTGAAATGAAAACATCTGCACACAACCTTCATTACGTTATGTTACTTTACACTAACCTATGGCTAGATAGAGTTCGGGCCAGAGACACACAATCCCCGTTTCAAAAGGTAACACAATGAGTCTGTGTTGTATTAAAATTCAGCTCTTACCACATAAAAAAAGAGAATGTGTACACAGTGAAATTCAGAGCCTCCATCTGAGATGTTGTCACAGTTGTTGCATTACATATAGACCCACAGATGCAGAACACACTGAAGTATTAATCCAGGGGCCACAGCCATATTGTAGAAGACAAAATATATAAAGGATAAATGAGATCAGATTGAAATAACCAGGGCCCTTTTGCCTTACAGGACGATTATATTGACATTTGAAAAGGACCCTCAGCAGTGGTCAGCAGGCTGAGGCTGTTAGAAAGCTAGAAAAGGTGTCAGAGCTGCCTTAATGCCTGAAGGCTTTCCCTGTCCCATCCTGCTCCCGCCCTCCTTCATCTTTCCTAGGTGTTTTCCTAATAAAACTCTTGCTATTATCCTACCCCCTGTCCAGCATCTGCTTCCTGGAGGACCAACAACCACCCCCCCAGGTGCCACACCCCCAAGGGGGGTTAACATTTCCTTAGCAGGAAAAAAGCCAACACCAAGGTGATGAGGGAGAAGCAAGTTTCCCCTCTGGGGCATTACTGACTGGGAGGATCCCAAGGAAGCCTCCTGAGTGGAGGAAACATCCATGTCCTGCTCTGGGAGGTGGTGGTGTGAACTCATTCAGTAAATAGTCACTGAGCCCAGTGACTGCCAGTTAGGGTGTGCCAGATGATAAGACAGACAGGTATTTGACTCTGAGGAGGGCCAATTTCTGTGGTGGGGAGTGTGTGAGGGGCCAGAAGTGGCCAAAAGAAACCAGTGAAGAGACACCGCACTGGTCCAGGCCTCTGTTAGTGCCCTGGAGCACTGTGCCAGCTGCCCCCTGTAGCACCAGTTCAGAGAGGCTCTGACAGAAGCTGCGCTGGAAGCAGAGTTGCCATGTCAAGGCCCACAAGCCCCCACAATCTGCCTACAATTTCCTTTTTTGAGGGATGGACAGAGCAAAAGTCAGTGGTGGTGATGCCCTCCCATGGGGAGTGAGCTGGGTGGAAAAGTCTGGCTCCCCTCCAAGTTCTATGATCCATTGCATTCTGTCCCAGCAGCCCTGGGAACTACAGGGCCTTCCCTCCTGCCAGTTGTGGGAGGTCCCTTTTGCCAGCAACCAGGGTTCCATTGTGAGACACCAAGGCGTCTAGGCCTGGATATCCACAGGCTGCTCCAGGAGAGGCTGCCAACAGCAGGGGGCCCATAACTAGGCAGGAGCAGACATCTGGAGCTGCCTCTGCTCTGAGCAGGGCCTTGGCCAAGGGCTGGGATACGTGGCGCCCCTAACTTCTGGACTTGACAGGAACAGCAGGCCTTAGGGAGTGAGCCAGGGAGAGGCAGAGAGAGACAAAGATGGAGAAGACAAATACATGGATATTGAGATGAGGACGGAGAAAGAAACAAAGACATACCAAAAGGGGAAAGAGAAAGGAAGGAAGGATGAGAGAACACCAGAGAGAGTCAAGGAGAGAGTTGGGAGGAGATGGATAGAGCCCAAAGAGAAGGAATAGCTTGGGAGAGTGGAAGGGGGGCACATGCGGCACACACACACAGAGATCCTGCATTGAACAGAGAGAGAGAAAAGAAACTGGAAGAGAGGAATGGAGGCAGAGATGGGAGAGGCCATGACAGCCCTGGAGAAGGACCCCAAGCAAGCAAGAGGGAGAGAGAATCAGAAAGAGACAGAAATGTTGAGGAAGAGCTAAAGTTTGTGAGAAACAAGGGCAAAGAAATTGGGGAGTAGAGAGAGAGGGAGGTGGGAGGGAAAGAAGCACTGAAGCAGGGAGACAGAAACAGGCAGAAAGAAGCAGCAATGGGGAGCAAAGGGGGAATGGAGGGAGCAGGTGGGGCATGGGAGAGGGAGTGATGGGCCCGGGTGGAGATCTGGGAGGGTCCTGGAGACTAGGGTTGTGGACAAGGCAGGAAGGCCATGGAATCAGGGACTGGGGAGTCCTGGGCACTGATGCTTTCAGGTCCATTGGCCAAGATTCACAGGGACCATTGCAGTAAGAAATCCAAGTCCCCCTTTTTGGCTGGAGCTGCTGTGTCCACTAAGGGGATCTGTCACTGAAGGGGGGGCCTTCTGGGAGAGAGGGTGGCCATTTGGCAGGTTTGCCCTGGAGGGCAGGTTTGCTCTGTGGGGAGATGATCCTTAAGCAGTCTCCCACACTGCCCCAGACCCTGCTGCACTCCCCACCCCCACCAGCTGAGCCCTCATCAGGTTCCAAAACCAGGCCCCAGGCCCTGTGCTGCCCCCAAGGTCACACAACCTGGAACTGGCAGAGCTGGGGTTGAGGACCAACGTGATGGGCCCCCCAAAACCCTGGGTCTCCTCCTGCTGTCAACCTAAAGAGCATGAGACATCCCTTCTAAAATATAGAGAACCCACTTCACATTGGACAGTGTGCCCAGAGCAAAAATTTTCATGTGTATTATCTCATTTACTGAATTCTCCCAGTAACCCATTGTATAGATGAGGAGATCAACTAACCCAGCAGTAAAAGTTTCTCACATTCCTTGTCCACAGCAGGTGGGCTGTGGCTCTGCTCCACTTATCTTCCTGGTGGGATTTGGGCTAACAGTGCAGCCTCCATCTGGAACCTGAACAGTCTTGGGTCAGAGGGACAAGAGACAGGGTGGGCCACACACTGTCTCTGTAGGCCTCTGCTAGAAGAGTGACCCACAGTCACACGTCAAAAGAATAGTGAATTCCCATCCTGGGGAGTTCTGCCACATTTTCTGATGGAAAGCAAGAATCCCCCAAGTACAGAGGCAATGGCTAGTGAGGGAGGATGGTCCATTGACAGGCCCTTGATATTGATGACTGTGCTTATGAACCTTTACTCTTGAAATTGAAGCTTAGTGTGCCTAAGAGTTACCTCCTGAGAGCCTCCTTTTTGCTCAAATGTGGCCTCTCTCTAAGCCAAACTCAGCATATAAATACATTACCTTCCTCACAGCACAGGACTCCCAGGGATGAGCCTCCCTGGCATTCAGGTATTACTACTAAGTACCAACTAGCAGTGTAGCTGGAAAAATATCTTGACCAAAAGGGGGAAAAGGTAAAGAAAACTGAGTTTATATTGCTAAGAGATCTCAAAGTGAGTCAGATCATTCCAGAGGTTACACTTATGCACGTCTCAGCAGGATCTCATTGACTGCCAAATTAGACACTTCCCCAAACACCAGTCTCCTGAGGGCTCTGGAGTCACCTAGGCACTATGGTCAGAGCAGATAGCTCAGGAGTTTGGAGCCTTGCCAGAGGGCCTACTTTGAAGTTTCTGCTCCCCAGTGTGACAGAGTCGCACTCAGTTGCGGTTTCCCTATACATGGCTCTTCTGTCCCTTCTATTTGAACCTATAGTTGGTGCTGGAGATGGTAGGTGTATGTCTAAGAGACTTGAATCTTTGGGCTGTCCATCTGTCACCTGGGCCTTGTGTATCAACAGAGTTGCAATACCTACTCTTCAGTTCATTGGTCTCCTCCAGGACAACTAACAAGGAGGTGAGGATGGACAACATTATACCCAGGAACCAAGAGAGTCTACAACTACAAGCAAGAGAGTCCCAGCCATATGGGACTGAAGCCCCTCTCAACCAGAGGTGGAGTGGGCATCACCATCCCAGAATCCTCAAGATTGGGGAACAAACAATGGACTAGAGTGGACTTGTTGGTATTCTACTATAGACTTATTGTGATTCTAGCAATGGAAGAAATTACATCATTGATGTGGTGGCAGTGGCCACTGGAGGTTCTGAAGTCAGAGAGAGGGAGTCAGTGAGCATTTTCAGGACTTGGGAATTGTCCTGAATGACACTGCAACAACAGATACAGGCCATTATATATCTTGCCACAACCTACAGTATTGAGTGGGAGAGAGTGTAAACTACAATGTACACTATAATCCATGCTCCAAAATTCAAGTGCAATGAATGTACCACTAACAAAGGATGTTAATGTGAGTAAATGTGGGTGGTGTGGAGAGTGGCGTCTATGGGAATCCCCTATATTTTTATGTATTATTTATGTAATCTAAATATCTTTTTTAATTAAAAATATATTTTAAAAAATGAAAAATAAAGAGTGACCAGTTCTCTACCATGACATTTCACTGAACAAACTCAGACCCAGGTCCAGGCCTGACTCGATGGGGTGGAGCAGTGTAAGCCTCTCACTGGAGGGGACAGCAAACATTGTGATCACTTCTAAAGGCCACCCTGAGACCTCAGGGAGTTTTTGTTTTGCTTGGCTTTGCTTTCTTGTTTTCTCCACCAGTATTCACACTCCTCCCTCCTTCTTCCTCTCAGCAACCAGTCCCTGGATTCAGTCTTTACTTTGCTGACCTAAACCTCAACCAAACCAAACATTTATTTCCTGGTTGGATCTTCAAGAGACATCAACATGGTCCCAAAGGCAGAGGCCAGTTTCCCCTCCTCTTGTTCCCCATTTTCCCCCTGCAGGCTGAGTGGCTCCTGGGGACCAGGCTCCCTGAGGCTTCCTGACTGGGTGTGGCAGCCCCCTCTGCCTGGCCTGCTTTCTCCCCTTCTCACCTCAACCTCCTCCACCCACTTCTGAAGGGTCAGCTCAGATGTCTGCTCTTGGAAACTCTCTCTGGTCCCGCTACCACCCATGACCCGACTGTGGACAGATGGCCTTGGATACCTCTTGTCACCTGCTCACATCCCTGGGTCACCCTTGGATTCCAACCAGGGCTCAGCAAACAGTTCCAAGCAGGCCGTGACTTGCATCCCACATAGCTTACTTCCTGCATTTCTACACATGGGGCAGTCCAATGGGAGACAAGAACAGATGGCTAAATCCTTTTTCTATCCCTCAGGCAGGCCATTCTGATAAGCTTTCTAGATGGAGTCCTAGGACATCCTGTGGAGATTAGGCCTTCACTGCTCACATGTGGTCTGGATAACAGCCTTTGTCCCGGCTTTGCTTCCTCCTTCAAGCTCCCCACTCCTTCACCCTACTCTGTAGACCCATTTCCCCTAACAAAACACCTGCCCTGAAGTCCTGGTTCCAGGCCCTGCTTTCTTTGGGGGTGGGAGGCCCAGGCCAAGACAATGAGCCCCCCACTCTGGGTGCCAAGAGCCCTCTGTGCCCCCCCCCCACAGCCCTTTCACACTGTCCTGTGGTGCCATGCTTCAAGCCTGTCCTTTAGCCTGAAAGTGCACTCCTTGAGGGCAGGAACTGGGTCTGATTCCTCTGCCCCAGCGCCCAGCAAGGACCTGGCTCTGAGGATGCCATCAGTAGAGACTGGAGGGCTGAGGATGAAGGAAAGCAAATGACGCTTCATGATTAGCTTTCTCTTCACACTAATAGTTGCCTCATTCTGGGCTCAGTTTTCTCCTCTGTCCAATGGGCCTGAATGTACTAGGTCGACCTGCACACTGGGCAAAATCCAGGGCTCACACAGTTCTGGTCCACTAGCACAGGATGGGCTTTAGATCTGTTGTAACATCTGAAGTGATTATGCCATGAGTGATGGCGTAATACAATTTATAATCCCCTTGGCCTGCCAGTCAGGACATTATGCAAATCTGGAGAAGTTTGATTTTGGAGTGAGGTCTGCAATATTTCAAATTCTGAACTTAAAATGGGCTTCAAAAGCTTATGTTGCTCTACTCCACATCCTCAAAGTTCAGGGGCATATATGCATCAGTCCTGCCTGACTGGGGTATGATGAGGCTGGAATGGGTTGGTGGAGCCCCTGATGGGATGCATGAGATGCCGGCCTCTGGACCAGGGCCCAGCACACAGTAGGTACTTTATTAGCTGGTGGTCCCTTCCCTGAGCTCCCTTGGGAAAGCTTCATGGACCCCAGTTCCTGGGTCTCCCTCCATCCTCTGGTTGGATATGGAAAAGTCTGCTCAGTGCCCATGAGGTGCTGCAAGCACACAGTAAAGCCACAGGAAGACAGCAGACCATTTGAAGGCCTGGGGAGACAAAAGCAGCCTCTGTAGTTTTTGCCTTCATTGGTGGGTCAACAGGAGCCACACAGCAAGTGGACAATGGGTGCGATTGGGTGCCTCCAAATAAAAGAGGCAAGTAGAATGGCCAGTGGCAACAATCTGGAAAATAAATAAAATTTAATCCTAATCTTAAAGGGAACACTAATATAAATTCCAAATGGATCAAGATTTAAGTTTTACAGAGAAACAACGTTTTAATGGGGGTATAATTAGTCAAAACTCATCAAATCCTACCATTTAAATAGAGCTCGTTTGTTATATATAAATTAAACCTCAATAAGGTTGGCTTAAAAAAACAAAAGTAGTAGAATAAAGTGAGAAAATTCCTTTACAAGCTTGGTGTGTGTGTGTATGTGCAGGGAGAGGGAGTCTTTTAAACCATGTCTTTCAAATCATTTAGAAAGAATTCCTGCTGCTACTTCAGTCAAGCATCTTCTCTTGGGAATTTAAGCTCACCTTCATCAGAGTTTCCAATTTGTGGCCTGCCCCTATGGAATTCACATTTGCCAATACCCATGGTCACGCAAGCAATGCCTATAATAATCTCATATATACAAGTTACCAGTTCTATTTTTCTGGATAACACTGACTAATTCAGTTTTTGGAACCAGAAAATGGGATGCTGCTATTACAAATACCAAAAATGTGGAAGCAGCTTTGGAATTGTGAGACACTTAACCATAAAAGCTTGGATTAAGGAAAACTTAGACCAAGGAAATTTAGGCATATGCAGAAGCACTGCCAGCCTGGACAGAAAGGGACAGAGAAGGGAATGAATTAAAGGAAGAATGACTTCAAAGGCAGTGCCTTTGCAGCAGAGGACTGGCCCTTGAGTGGACAGAGGGCCCACCCACTTGTGTGGCAAGGGCAGTTCCACCCCTGTGCTGGGAGGGGGTGGGGCTTCCACCCTGACAGGGGAAAGTTCAGCTACCACCTCAATGCTTGAAGAGGGTGGGACCTGAACTCCTGTTTGGGGGCAGAGTGGGACTGTTACTCCAGTGCTCAAAGAGGGTGGGATCTATGCTCACCATTTTGGGAGAGCTTGGCCACTACCCCGCTGCTTGGAAAGAGTAGGGCTGTCACTACAGCAGTCCTGGGGGACAAAACATCAACCCACTGATGACTCTCCAGACCTTGAGATCTAATGGAGTTTTCCCTGCTGGGTTTTGGACTTTCTTGAACACTGTGACCTCTATTTTCCTTCCAATTTCTCCCTTTCGGAATGGAAATGTCTATCCTATGCCAGACCCATCATTGTATTTGGAAGCAGATAACTTGCTTTCTAGGTTTCACAGGGCGGCAGACAGAAAGGAATTTTGCTCCAGAATGAACGACCCCCATAAATGATTTTGATGAGACCTTGGATTTAAAATTGCTACAACAATGACTTAAGGTTTTTTGGAATATTGGAAAGGGTAAATGTATTTGATATGTGGGAAGGACATGTCTTTCTGGGGTCCAGTACACTGTGATAGATGGAATTATGTCCCAATTTGTGCATGTTTTTAATCCCACTCCTGTGGATGTGAAACCATTATAAATAGGACTTCTTGAGGATGTTATTTTTAGTTTAGATGTAGCCAAATGACAAAGCTAGGTCTGAATCTGGATTACTGGAGGCTTTATAAAGAGAATTTGGAAGTCACAGAAGAATGGAGAGGACATCACAATGTCATACAAACTCACAAATTGAGAACTGCCATCACCAGGAGGCTACTGACCCTGGGAGAAAGCAGTCTGTGTATATGCCTTGGTTTGTAACTTCTGGTTTCTAAAACCAGGACCTAACAAAGTCCTGTTTCTTAGCCAACACATTGTATAGTATTTCTACTAGTAGCCTTGGCAAACTAAGACATTTTTAAAGAAAGTATGGATAGTCATTGACCTTTATTAGAAGTTTCCTTAAAGTTAGGGGAAAAACCTAGCATTTGAAAAACTATATGCTGTCCCTAATTCACTTAATTTCATATATTTCTCAGAACACCCTATAGGAAATAGATATTTTGAAAGTGAAGAATTGTGAACAGAGTGAGGATGTCATCAATGTGGTGATGTAAGACATGCCCTGGAAAAGTCTCCCATCAGAATCAGCTTATAAAAGGACACATTCTTGGAATCCTAGAGGACAACAGAAATGGGAGAACTCCACAAATGCTGAGTAAAAGAAAAAGAAAAACAATCTCCAAGATCAGGTAGGAGTCTTCCTAGAGCAGGCAGGCTGGATCCTTACTTGGTCTCACACAGCTTGGGAGCAGCACAGAGGCAGCACAGCCTGGGGTCCTCCTAACTTGGATGCAGACTATAGAGCCCCTGACATCAGGGAGTTAGTACCCCATGAATACCCAGGCAAAGGGACAGAGAGCTACACACAGGGCAGAACACAAGCCACCAAGGCACACTGCATATAAAAGGGCCCCAAGAGGAAATAGAGAGACCTCTCTCTCTCTCTCTTTTTTTTTTTTTTCAGAATTGTTGACAAGAAATATACAGACTGAATCCACTTTCTGTTGGCTGGACCACGATAATGCAAAATGGACTTTTCTGGATTGCCCCACCTCTCTGAATTGACCCCATCTGGGTCTTTGGGAGAGGATATGCTAATGGGGATGAAATTGAAGGCAGAAAATCCTCACAGAACAAAAACTAAAGGGGAAAAAGGGCTGAATTGTTATAAGACCAGATAAGTATAAGGGAAAGGAGACACCTAGTGAGGGAGAAAATTTAAACAAATCGTAGGAACTGAGGAGAACAGTACAGATCAAGATTCCCAAAGAAGGAACAGAGGAAAGGAAGCTAACTCCTGGAGGTGAAACAATTGCACAAAAAGTGCAATCTTAAAAATTGTACTGCATATCCAGGCGAAAACTCAGATGAAGAAGAGCTGAGAAAATCTGAACAGTTAACATGGACTACTGTGTGGGAAAATAGCTTGAATTTGAACATGGGGACTTGGCTTGAAGTTGAAACATTTCTATAATACACATAGGAAGTGCGGACTTAGGAACACTGGGCCTTGACTAGACAGAACACTGTCTGGTCAGCATGAAAACTGTTTGCCTGAGGAGGTGTTTGAACTTTGTATGGCCTGATCCCTATTATTGTAGATGTTGCAACTCTAATAGCAAACAGCCTTGAAAGTAATCATAGATAGCCATTCTTTGTAATTTCTAATAAATAAGATGTGGAAACTAGGGTCAAGACTCTCAGTTCCAGAAGCTGTGAGTCCCCTGGTCCCATCTTTATTTTTTCTCTTGTGTCTTTCTTTCTGTCCTTTTATTTCTTAAGTTCTGCATCACCTTCCCTTCAAGCAAACCTATTGCTGAGCTGGTCTCAGCACTACTGTGTAGGTCCAGAATAAGTTGTACCAAATGTCAGAGTAGAACTTTAACACAAAGCCAATCATGAATAAAACCCTGGATAAGAGGGAGAAACTGACTTCCAAATTAGCCCATCAAGATAATCAGATGCCCAGAAATCAGCAAAAAATGACAAGCCATAGTAAGAGACAGGAAGATATGGCTCAGTCAGGGGAACAAAGAAACTGAAGAAGACTTAAACAAATGGAAGGACATACTGTGTTCATGGACTGGAAGACTAAATATTGTTAAGATGTCAGTTCTACCCAAACTGATTTATAGATTCAACACAATCCCTATAAAAATCCCAAAAGTCAATAATCATATTTATTTGGAAGGGTAAAGGGTCCTAAATAGCCAAAAACATCTTTAAAAAGAAGAAGGCAGTGGGAGGACTTTCACTTCCTGACTGTAAAGCATATTACTTACCTACAGTAGTAAAAAGAGCATGGTATTGGCATAAATACGGACATCTGGACCAATGGAACCAAATCTAGGACTCAGAGATAGACCCTCACATCTACAGTCAAGTGGTTTTGGGCAAGGCTGTTAAGTCCACACAGCTGGGCAGTCTATTCAACAAATGGTGTTGGGAGAACTGGATGCGCATATCCAAAAGAAAGAAAGAGGACCCCTATCTCATACGTAATACAAAAATTAACTCGAAATGAATCAAGGAGCTAAATACAAAAGCAACAACCGTAAAACTCCTAGAAGAAAATATAGGAAATCATTTTCAGGATCTTGTGGTAGGTGGTAGTTTCTTTAAACTTACATCCAAAGTATGAGCAACAAAAGAAAAAATAGATAAATGGGACTTCTGCAAAATTACACACTTTTGCTCACTTTATTAGGGTGTTCACACTCAAAGGACTTTGTTAAAAGGGTGAAAAGGCCACTGACTCAATGGGAGAAAATATTTGGCAATCACACATCTGTTAAGGGCTTAATATCCATGGTCTGTAAAGAGATTATACAACTCGACAATGAAAAGACAAACTACCTGAGGCAGATTGGTATTGGTTATGAATTCCAAAAAGAGATAATGGATTGTGTTTGTAAACTTGTCTGTTCCTCTAGGCATATTAGATTGTGTTACACTCAGAGGTTTCACTTTTACTTTATTAAATCAATACTAGGGCTTTTATTTGACCACATCATTAGGGTGACTCAGTTTGAGTCCCTGCCTACAGCTAGTCTGCAGTTGTGGGCTATATAAATGGATGCTCAATCAAAGAAAGGAAAGTAAAGACATGGAGAAGAACACAGAGTTTAGTTTGGGATGCTGCAGCCCTAGGGTGAGAGTCAAGCCATTCACTTGATAGTTTGCAGTTGAGAAGATCAGAGCCCTGAACACCTTAGAAAGCCCAGAAAGAAGTGAGCCCCAGGGAGAGAGACAACCTTATGATAACCTACAGCTGAGAACAGAACAGATCAAGATTCCCAAAGAAGGAACAGAGGAAAGGAAGATAACTCCTGGAGGTGAAACAATTGCACCAAAAGTGCATTCTTAAAGAAGGAGATGGGACCACAGAACCTTAAGAGGAAGAGAAAGGCTGACCCCTCACAGGGGCCAGCAGCCATCTTGCCCCAACACAGGGCAACAGACTTTGGTGACAGTATTAACTTATGCTTTAGGGTCTTGTGACTGTAAGCTTCTATCCCAAATAAATACCCTTTATAAAAGCCAACAATTTCTGGTACTTTGCATCAGCACCTCTTTGGCTGACTAAAACAATAGACAAACTACCCAATTTAAAAATGGGCAAACTAGCAAAAAGATATTGAAGGATAAGATCATGAGAAAATTATGATAAAGGTTTTTTATACTCTGAAATAAGCTCGGTTGCCATTAGTTTTACTTCTGCATAGAAATGTGTGTGGTAGTTAAAAAAAAAGTAAAAACAAAAAATCAAAAAGAAAAAAGAAAAAAGAATAAAAAAAGAAATGTGTGTGGTTAACTTCTTCTTGTCATAATTAAATGCAAAATTAAAATACATTTATGTGCTGTTGTGAGGTATTTTTGAAGCCCTGATATAAATTTTCACAATAGCCTTTTTTTAATAGTCAGTAATACAAAATAATCAAGTTCCTATGAATAAAGGGATTTTCCTACCTGTTTAGGGAATAGTGCAATCATTGAGTTACCATTTAACAATTTTTTGGCAATTTGTTTAGTCTTACTGACTATATAGGTTTTTATACCATGTATATGTCACTTTTGAGGATAGTGAATGAGCCTTTATTACTATATTTTTTAAGCAGTTGTATTAGTAAGAACTTGGTAAATAAATATTTAAATCCTCCCCCAAAAAGGCAAAAGACTTGAAAAGATAATTGTCCAAAGAAGATATATAAATGGCAAAGATACACATGAAAAATGTTTAACATCACTTGCAATTAGAGAAATGCAAATCAAAACTACAATGAGATATCACTGCATACCTATTAGATACACCACTATTAAAAAGTTAGCACCATAAATGTTGGAGAGAATGTAGAGAAATAGGAATGCTTATTCACTGTTTATGGGAAAGTAGACTTGTATAGCCACAGTGGAAGACTGTTTGGCATTTCCTAAGTAATTTGAATATAGATTTTCCATGTGACCTAGCAATACCATTACTAGGTATATACTCAGAAGAACTGAGAACAGTGACACAAATAGACATCTGGTACACTGATGTTCATAGCAGCATTATTCATGATAGCCAAAAGTTGGAAACAACCTAGGTGTCCACCAACTGAGAAATGGATAATCAAATTGTGGTATATACACACAATGGAATGTTGAGTGAAGCAAGCCAGACACAAAAGGACAAATACTGTATGACTGTGTGCTATTATGAACTACATAATTATGTAAACTCATGGAATTAATAATTAGATTATAGGTCACCAGAATATAGAGTGAGGGTAGAGAATGGAATGCTGATGGTTAATCTGTGCAGAATTAGTTAAAAGGTTGGTTGTAAATCTTAGGACATGAATATAAATGGTAAGTGCACATCATGCTGTTTGTGAGTACAAGAGCTATTATACGGGAATGACAGTGGTTGAAAGGGAAAGCCTAAGAACATTTATATTACTAGAAGGAAAGTTAAAAAATGTAATGTGGGACTATATAACATAGTGAAACCTCATGTAAAATATGAATATGGGTGATATTGCATATTTAAGACTTTTTACAAAATATAAGTAAACTAGAAAGAAGGAAACAGAATAGCAGCTATGTATGGTAGGGGTAGCATACAGAGATTCATAGGTGATGAGTTCTGTTTGTTTGGTATTGCTGTTTTAGTATTATTATTGCTGGAATAATGAAAATGCTCTTAAAATAATTGGAGTGATGAATGCAAAACTATGTGCTTATAGAGAAGACACAGAATTTGGAACAATTAATCAAAGATGTTCAAACAAATCTCCTAAATCAATTCAAGGAGATGAAGGAAAATATGGATACAGAACTAACGGGTATTAAGAGAAAAATGTGTGAGCAGAAAGAGGAATTTGAGCATATAAAAAACACAACAGAAATGAGGGGGATGAAAAGCACAATACTGGAGATTGAAAAAAACAGGATATTTGAACAGGTAGAAGAAAAAATCAGAGAATAGAAGACAGGGCAATCAAAATCTTACAAACAAAAGGGTAGAAAAAAGAATAGAAAAAATTGAACAGGGTCTCAGGGATTTGAATGACAGCATGAAGTGCACAGCATACATGTCATGAGTTTCTCAGAAGGAGAAGAGAAGGGGAAAGGGGCAGAAAGAACATTTGAGGAAATAATTTCAGAAAATGTCCCAAGTCTTATAAAACACATAAGTATACATAGCCAAGAAGTGCAGCATACACAAACAAAGTAAACACAAGCAGACCTATCCAAGACATATACTAATCAAAATGTCAAATACCAAAGATAGAGAATTCTGAAAGCAGCAAGAGGAAAGCATTTGATCATGTACAAGGGATCTGCAATAAGACTAAGCACAGATTTCTCATCAGAAACAATGGAGGGGAGAAGGCAGTGGTATGATATATTTAAGGTACTGAAAGCAAAAAAGTGCCAGTCAAAAATTCTTTACCTGGCTTTAGCAGTTTGATATAGTTATGAATTCCAAAAACTGACATTGGATTATGTTTGTAAGCGGTTCTGTACCTAGGCATGATTAAATTTTGATTAGGGCTTTGATTGGGCCACATCAGTAAGGTCTTGAGTCCCTGCCCCTTGGTGGGTGGGGACTTGCATTTAAAAGGCATGGCAAAGGACAGAGTTGGAGCTTTTTATTATTTTATTTTTATTTTTTAGATTTATTTATTTATCTCCCCTTCATGCACACACACACACACACACACACACACCCGAGGTATCTGCTCTCTGTGTCCATTTGCTGTGTGTTCTTCTGTGTCTGCTTTTATTCTTGTCAGCAGCACCAGGTATCTCTATGTCTTTTGTTGCATCATCTTGCTGCATCAGCTCTCTGTGTGTGCTGCACCACTTCTGGGCATGCTGCACTTTTTTCACGTGGGGTGGCTCTCCTTGCAGGTGCACTTCTTGCACGTGGGGCTCCCCTATGTGGGGGGCACCCCTACATGGCATGGCACTCCTTGTGTGCATCAGCACTACACATGGGCCAGCTTCACCACGTGCGTCAGGAGACTGTGGGTTTGAACCCTGGACTTCCCATGTGGTAGGCTGATGCTCTGTCTGTTGAGCCAAATCTGCTTCCCCGAGTTGGAGCTTTTTGATGAAGGTGGTTTTTGATGTTGGAGTTTTGATTGGCGGTTTGATGCTGGGGTCTTGACTGGAGCCCTGGATGTAAGCACACCGAAGAAAGAGAAGCAAGCCCTGGCAAGTGATGACCTGAGCCAGGAGAAGAAAACAGAGGAATAGAGATGACTCTTTAGACATGGCAGAAACCCTAAGGAGAGAGACAGATCCCTTTGCCTGCTAGCCTACAGCAGACCTTGTGGAGAGAGGCAAAGCCTAGAGAGACTCATAGATTGTGGCTGACCTTGAAGAGAAACCAGAGGACCTGAGCCTGGAGAGAAGCAAGACCTGGGAAGAAAGGAATCCAGGAAGCCTGAACCCTCACAGACATCAGCAGCCATCTTGCTTCAGCACATAAAAATAGACTTTGGTAAGGGAAGTAACTCATGCTTTATGGCCTGTTACCTGCACATTCCTACCCCAAATAAATACCCTTTCTAAAAGCCAGCAGATGTCTGGTATTTTGCATCAGCACTCCTTTGGCTGACTAATACACTGGCAAAACTGCCGTTCAAAAATGAGGAGAAGTTGAAAATATTCACAGATAAAGAGAAACTGAGAAGGTTTAACAAAAAAAAAACTGTCCTACAAGAATTAATAAAGGGAATTCTGCAGGTTGAAAGGAAAACGCAGGCTTGGAGTAGGTGAAGAAATGAAGATCTTCAGTAAGGGCAACTAAAAGGGTGAATACAAAACCCATTAGCACTGCATCTTCAATACACACCTCTGCTCTTTATTCCTATAAGAGCCGGAGTACAATTGAACAAGAAACAGGCACATTTCCTGCAAATGGACACACAAAATACAAAGAATTAATGTAGGACAAAAGCAACATAAAGAGGGGACACTGAGGGACACAGGAGCAGAGAACATGGGAGCTGCAGAAGCTGAGTTGGTGTCTTTCACATTAGCAGATTTGATGTAGGTCATGGGATACCAACCCCAGGGCGACCACAGAGGAAGTATTTGAGAAATACACAGAAACAAATTTAAAAAAGATCCATCAGATACAACACAAAAGATCACCTACACAGAAGTGGAGGTTACAATAAAGGAAAAGGGAGACATGAAATGATGTGACACATAAAAATCAAAGGACAAAATGGCTGAAGTAAGTACTGGCTTTATGGTAATAACCCTGAATGTTAATGGATTAAACTCCCCAATCAAAGGACAAAGATGGACAGAATGGACAAAAAAAAAAAAAGCATGATCCAACTCTATGCTGTTACTGGAGACTCACCTAAGACCCAAAGACACAAATAGTTTGAAATTGAAAGGATGGAAAAAGATATTCTATGCAAATACCAGAAAATGAGCTAAGCTACGTATACTATTGTCAAACAAAAAGACTTTACATCAAATAAGGACATCATATATTAATAAAAGTGGCAATCTTCCAAGAAGAAATTATAATTTTAATTATTTATTCACCTAACCAGGGGACCGAAAATACATGAGGCAAACACTGGCAAAACTAAAGTGAGAAACAGATGTATCTACAATAATAGTTGAGACTTCAATACACCTTCTAATCAACTGATGACTATCTAGACAGAAGTTCAAAACTGAATAATATGATATATGAACCTAACCAACAAATACATCACATTTCACCCAAAAGATCAGGATATACATTCTTCTCAAGTGTACATGGATTGTTCTCCATGATAGACCTCACGTTGGGTCACAAAAGAAATCTCAAATTTTAAAACATTGCAATTATACAAAGCACTTTCTCCTGACTATAATGGAATGAAGCTAGAAATCATTAACAGGTGGAGAAATGGAAAATTCACAAATATATGGAGGATAAACACACTCAAAAATCAGTGGCTCAAAGAAGAAATTGCAAGGGAAATCAGTAAATATCTTGAGAGAAATGAAAATGAGAGCACAACATATCACAACTTATGGGGTGCAGCAAAGGTAGTGCTGAGAGGGAAATTTATAGCCCTAAACATTTACATTTCAAAAGAAGGCGGTGCTAAATTCAAAGATCTAACGGCGCACCTGGAGGAACTAAGAGAAAAACTGGCAAACTACTCCCAATACAAACAGAAGGAAAGAAATAAAGATTACAGCAGAAATAAATGAAATTAAGAATAAAAATATAATAGAATTAAAACCAAAAGTTGGTCCTTTGAAAAGACCAATAACAGTGATAAACCCTTAGCTAAACTGACAAAGGAAAAAAGAGAGAAGACAGGAATTACATAGAATCAAATAGAGGGAGGACATTGGTAGTGATACCACAGAAATAAATAAGAGGACACTATGGACAACTGTAAGCCAACAAACTAGACAATCTGGATGAAACGGACAAATTCCTAGAAACACAGGAAGAACCTACACTGACTTCAGAAGAAACAGAAGACCTCAAAAGACCAATTACAAAAAAAGAGATTGAATCAATCATCAAAAACCTCCCAACCCAGAAAAGCCCAGGACCAGATGGCTTCATAGGTGAGCTCTACCAAACATTCCCAAAAGAATTAATACCAACCTCCGCTCAAACTCTTCCGAAAACTTGGACAGGAGGCAGCACTGTCTAGCCCATTCTTTGTGGCCAGCACCATCCTAATACCAAAGCCAGGTAAAGATACTACAGGAACTAAAAATTACAGATTTCTCTCATGGATATAGACGCAAAGATCCTCAACAAAATCCTGGCAAATCAGATCCAACAGCTCATTAAAAGAATTACGCAGCCCCGCCCACCCCTGGGCTCCTGGGCCCCCTCCCCACACGCGCTCACTCCCCGCCGCCCGCGCAGACCCCTCCCCACTCGGATCCGGTGGGTGACTGCAGGGGCGGGGGTGCCAGCCCAGCCCCCCAGAGGACGCGCCCAGCCCGGCCCACCCCGCCAGCCCTGCGAGGAGGCAGTGGGTGCGGGGGCGTCGCCACTCAGGGCAAGGAGCAGCGCCCCGGGGCCTGGCAGCCGCCGCCTGCGGGGACCACTTCGCTGTCCCGCGCCTCGTGTCCACGTCCAGCCCCGCGGTCATGCACCGGCCGCGGGAGGGGTCCACAGCCACACGGTTCCATTCCTGGTGCCTCCTAAAAGCAAACCAAAACCGAACAACCAGCAAACAAAGGGAAAACCACCTCGGGGAGCAGATGTGCCCCAGTGGCTGCCGCTGGCTGGAGCCGCGTTTGCCTTGCAGGCAGGTCCATCGTCCTGCAGAGGGACACAGCCGCCCACGGACACAGTGGCTAACACTCGGGCTTCTGCAGCAGAACCATCAGCAGCGAGCGCTGCTCCTCCCCGGCACTGCCCCCTCCCCCCGGGTGCCCAGGTTCCAAACCCCGCGGCCAAACAGGCTCAGCAAGGCCGACTTGCCGAGGGACAGGCCCCTTCAGATGGGCGCCCTGAGCCGCGGCGGGCAGAGGAGCGCTCCGGGGGCAGACGGCCTGGGCGGCTTCCCGCTGCCTGGCCCAGCGCCTGCCTCCTCCGGGGCCCGCGCCATGCGGCCTCAGAGGCCTGGAAGCAGAGACGCAGGTCTGGCCGGCGAGCACCAGGGCACCAGCAGCGTGCTCGTGTGGTTTGGGCTCTTTCCCAGGCTACCGAATTATTTTGATTTCTGGAGGTGTCACTGAGATTATCAAAAAGAGATAGAGATAGAGAGATAGAGACATTTTTAACCCATTTAGAAAATGTCAGGTAGTCACAGAAACGGTGTCAGAAGGTTTAAAATGGTTTTATATATGGGTCACATTGAAACCAGTAAGAGATAGGAAGAAGCACTGCTTTGCAGGTGACCCGCATCTTTTGCTCTCCAAAGATTCCATAGCGGGAGCTGGTGCCCATGTTTTCCAAAGCTCCAGTCAAGGAAGCGGTTGACAGTTTTTGAATTCAGGCTCACCCTGCGGCAGAGCCCACCATGTGACTCAGTTTCCTAATTCCAAGGCCAGGTTTAAAAGTTTTGCCCAACACATACTGCAGAGAGATTTCTGCCAGAATTTTTTTAAAAATAATTTTTAATTTTTATTTCTAAAGAAACATTATATTACATAAATATTATATAAGAAATATAAGTTATTTCCATATATCCCAGTCCTTCCCCCTCTCACACTTTCCCACTTCAACAATATCCTTCATTACTCCGGTATATTTGTTACAACTGATGAAGCATTGTTACATATTGAAGCATCTAACATACATACTAACCATGGACTGCAGTTTACACTTGTCCTGCACAGATTTGTACGTTATAACAAAATATACAATGGCCTGTACCTGTCACTGCCTGTCATGCAGGACAACTCCAATGTCACCAAAATGCCCCCATGTTACACCAATTCTTCCCTCTCCCATCCCTCAGAATTTCTGGTGGCCACTGCCTTTATATCAATAAGAGTTCTACCATGGCTAGAATAATAATAAGTCTACAGTAGAATAATAATAAGTCTACTTTAGTCCATTGTTCATTCTCCAATCTTGGGGATTTGGGGATGGTGATGGCCACTGTGCTTCTCACTGAGAGGGGGCTTAGATCCCCTGGGGCAGATGGATGGAACTATTTTGCCTGCAGTTGCAGACACTCTGTTCCTTGATATGGGCATTGTCCATCACCAGCTCCTTATTAGTTGTCCTGGGTGGGTCCAATGAACTGGAGAGTAGGTGTTTCAACTCTGCTGAAATTCAGGGCTCGACTTTCTGCCAGAATTTAGATGCACCATACAGTTTAACCTTGACAGACACCTGAAGGGGGCTTGAGGCAAGACCCCTCCTCACAGGCTTCCCCCCAGCTCAGTCCCCACCCACTGCCCCATCACTTGTCCACCCCAAGAGAGGGGCTTGGCAGGAGGTGGGGCCTGGAATCCACACAAGAAGAAAGGCCATGACCCCATCTCAAGATACTGAACCGGCAGTGGGAACCATCCCCCACCCCACTGTGCTGCCCAGCCTCTCTTCTCATGCAGCTTTAGAGCATTACTCCTTTTATTTTAAAAGGAACAGGATAGGAGAAATGCAGCGTCCCTTGCCCTACATGGCATGTATTCCCTCAATGGTGACTGACTGAAAGCTTTCCTTCTAAGGTCTGGAACAAACAAGGATGCCACTGACCCCACGGTTATTCAACATTGTGCTGGAAGTTCTGGCCAGAACAGTTAGGCAAGAAAAAATAAGAGGCATCCAAATTAGAATCGAAAAAGTAAAACTTTCCTTGTTTGCAGATGACATGATCATATCTATAGAAAGTTGTCAAAAATCTACAACAAAGCTACTAGCACAAATAAATGAATTCAGCAAAATAGTGGAATACAAGCTTAACATGCAAAAATCAGTAGTTCAGTAATGTGTCTATACACTAGTAAAGACCAATCTGAGGAGGAAATCAAGAAAAAATTCCATTTACAGTAGCAACTAAAAGAATCAAATAACTATGAATAAATTTAACCGAGGATGTAAAGAATTATACTCAGAAAACTACAAAACTTTGCTAAAAGAAATCAAAGAGGATCTAATGGCAGGACATTCCATGCTCAGGGATTAGAAAAATAAATGTTAAGGTGTCACTTCTACCCCAAATGATTTCTGGGTTCAATGCAACCCCAACCAAAATTCCAATAGCCTACTTTGGAGAAATGGAAAAGCCAATTATCAAATTCTCTTGGAAGGGGAAGTGTATGTGGCTAAAGCAAGTGGGCTCCCATCCACCATATGGGAGGTCCAGGGTTCGATTCCTGGGGCCTGCTGGTGAAGGCAAGCTGGTCTGCATGGAGATCTAACCCATGCTAAGTGCTGGCCTGAGCAGAATTCTGTCCTGCACAGGAGTGTTGGCTTGCACAGCAAGCTGGCCCTGTGGACAGCTGGCACAGCAAGATGATGCAACAAATAGAGACACAGAGTAGAGAAAATAAGAGATGAAGCAGACCAGGAAGCTGAGGTGGCAAAGAGATTGAGCGCCTCTCTTCCTCTCTGGAAGGTCCTGGGATCAGTTCTCAGTGCCACCGAAAGAGAAGGCAAGCAGACACAGAAGAACACACAGCCAATGGACACAGAGAGCAGACAATGGGGGGAGAAGGAATAAAAAAAATTCTTTTGGAAGAGTAATAGGCCTCAAATAGCCAAAAAAAAAAAAATCTTGAAAAGGAAGAATGAAATTGGAGGAGTCATGTTTCCTGACTTTAAAGCTAATTACAAAGCTGCAGTGGTCAAAACTACACAGCATGACACAAAGATAAATATAATGACCAATGCAATCAAACTGAGAGCTCAGAAATAGAGTCTCACATCTATAACCAACTGATTTTTTTTTACAAGGCTGCCAAGCCCACTCAATTGAGAAAGAATAGTATCTTCCAAAAATGGTTCCAGGAGAACTAGATATCCATATGCAAAAGAAAGGAGGACCCCTCTCTTACACCACATGAAAAATTAACTCAAAGTGGATCAAAGACCTAAAATTTAAAATCAGGAGTATAAAACTCCTAAAAGAAAATGTAGGGAAGCATCTTCAGGATCTTGTATTAGGCATTGGTTTCTTAGACTTTACACCCAAAACTCAAGGAACAAAAGAAGAAATAGGCAAATGTGATATATGAGAAATTAAAACTTTTGGGCAGCAAAGGACTTCATCATGAAAGTGAAAAGACAGCCTACTTAATGGCAGAAAATATTTGGAAACCACATGTCGAGTAAGGGTTTTCTATCAGGAATACAGAAGCACTTCTACAACTCAACAATAAAAAGACAAGCAACCCAATTTTAAAATGGGCAAAAGATTTCAACAGAAATTTCCAAAGAAGATATATAAATGGCTAAAAAACACATGAAAAAATTGTCCAAGATTACTACCTATTAAGGAAACGCACACCAAAACCACCATGAGATATAATTTCCTATGTGCTAGAATGGGTACTATTGAAAAAAGAAAATTACAAGTGTTGAAGAGGATGTGGAGAAATAGAGCATTCATTGCTGATGGAAATGTAAAATGGTGCAGCCACTGTGGAAGACAGCTTGGTTGTTTCTCAGAAAGCTAAGGATAGTATTACCATATTACCCAGTAATCCCTCTACTAGGTATATACCCAAAAGAATTTAAAACAGGAATTCAAACAGATATTTGAACACCAATGTTCATAGTGGCATTATTCACAATTGCCAAAAGATGGAAGCAACCTGAGTGACCATCATCCGATGAATGGATAAATAGAGTGTGGCACATACTTACAATGGAATATTATTCAGTGTTAAAAAGAAAGAAGTTCTGATTCATGAGACAACACGGAAGGACCTTGAATTCATCATGTTGAATGAAATAAGCCAGTCACAAAAACATAAATATTACATGATCTCATTGGTATAAAATAATTAAAATAAGCAAACAAATAGAGTTAGAATCTAGAATACACATTACCAGGGGCTGGTTTCGGGTAGGGAAGGAGGAGTTAATGCTTAATTGGTACAGAACTTCTATTTGGGGTGATGGAAAAGTTTTGGGGATGGATGGTGTGATGGCAGCACAATGCTGTGAGTGTAATAAACAGTGCTGGGTTATATGTGAATGTGGTTAAAGGGGGGAAAATTATAGGTCATAAATATGCATTAGAATAAAAATTAAAAGATAAAACATAGGACTGTACAACACAGTGAACCCTATTGTAAATGATGGACTATAGTTAATAGTACAATTATTAAAACATTCTTTCATGAATTATAACAAGGGTACCAAAGTAATGCAAGTTGGTAAAAATGGGGGGGGGGGGGGGGTGGGGTGTAATGCAGGAATGCTGTATTTTTTACAAGATTTTTCTGTAAATCTACAGAAAAAACATTTTTAAAATGTTAAAAAGTAAAGGACTGTGGAATAGAGTTAAGCCATTTGGTTAAGATGATTCCCCTATGGGACAAAGATAAAATTCAAACACACCAAGATTTGGATAGTGTGTTTCTCTATAACACAGTTGTCAACAACAAAACCAAATAAATATGATAAAATTCAATGTTGGAAACTGAGTTTCATAGGGTCTTCACTCCTACAATTTAATTTTCATTACAAACTCCAATTAAAACAAAAGAGAGTAACTAGCCAAAATAAAATTTTGTATAAGCAAATATTTTTTGAACTATTTTTATTGACATTGTGGTTTATCAGGTGTTATTTTAGTTCTCTAACTACTTTCATAGTCACTTTGTTCCTTGGTTCATTACTTTTCCAGGTAAATCTCATCAAACATAAACAATCAAGATTCTTAAATGTTCTGGAGTTTTCCTGTAAAGTAAGTGCCTAACTATTTGTAAGTAGTAGATACAAAGCACATTCAAATTTTAATGTATGATCAACTATAATTTGTCTTTCTCTACCAACTAGCCCACTGTTTTAGTTTGCCAAAGGGATGTTGATGCAAAGCACCAGAGATCTGTTGGCTTTTATAATGGGGATTTATGTGGGGTAAAAGCTTACAGTTCCAAGGCCATGAAATGTCCACTTGAGGCATCAGCAGAGATGATTTTTCACGGTGTCAGCTCTTGTTGATCCTGGCGTTATTGCCATGTGGTGAAGCAAGATGGTGCCAATCTCTGAGGAGGTTCTGCCTTCTCCACCAGAATCTACTGTCTCTTGGAGCTCAGCTGTGAGCAACCAGGCATAGTGAAGCCGGCTAGTAAGATAGGGAATCAATAGATGGATCTGGAACCTGACAAGAAGTCCACATGGACATCAATAACCCCAAGATGGCTGCTGGAAGGCCCTCCCCAAGATTCTACACTCAGAAGACTCCTTTGGAAGTCAGGAGAAGCCCTGGATGTTCCCCAAGGACTTTATCATTGGGCCCCTCCTGGAGACTGATGAGAGGAATAAGCAATGAAAATGCTAAACAGCTGGAACTCCTCCCCTCCCATTAGCAAAGGGGTGGGATAATCAACAGTTCAAAAAGGCAGGCACCAAGTCCTGAGCTCACTCTCTCATGCACTGTCTCACCTGTGGACACCTATCCTGCCCTCTGTGCACCACTCTCACCATTTTTTCTTCTGTCATGTGGCCACACAAGTAAACCTGGAGGTTTATAACCTAAAATGGGGGATTGTAGTCTGTAAATCAGCCCTCTTTACCACTTTTCAATCCTTCCTTTCTACCTGGGACCCCTGATCTGTTATTGTCTCCCATTTCTTATCCCTTCCCTACCTGATAAATTACTGGCCTACCGCACCAGATGTGCTCTTGAAATTCCTTTCTGCAGCATAGTCAAGAACCTAATCAAAATCCAGGAAGAATAGGGCTTTTCTCTCTTCTGGGTCTCAGCTCTTTGAGCCTCTTGGGGGCTTCTGGATCACAATAGAATGAAACTGGAAATCAGTAAGAGAACAGGAAAGAGGTAAATTCACAAATATATAAAGGGTAAACACACTCCTAAGTCATAGATGGGTCAAAGAAGAAATTGGAAATGAAATCTGTAAATATTTTGAGACAAATGAAAATGAGAACACAACCTATGGAAAGGGAAGGGGAGGGGAGAGGAGGGCAGGGGAGGGCAGGGGAAGGGAGGGGGAGGGGAGGGGAAGGGAAAGGAGGGGAAGGGAAGGGAAGGGAAGGGGAGAATATGCAAATAAATACAATGGAAATGATGGGGGAAGTTACTACTGACCCCACAGAAATAAAAAGGATAAGAGTATGTTATGAAAAACTGTATGCAAACAAAGTAGACAACCTAGATAAAATGTACAAATTCCTAGAAAAGTACAAATAAATTACACTGATGCTACAAGAAATACAAAACTTAACAACCCAACCACATTTAAAGAGATTGCATCCATTATAAAAAAACAAAGAAAAGTCCATACCAGATGGCTTCATAGGTGAATTCTACCAAGCATTTCAAAAAGAATTAACATCAATCCTGGTTAAACTCTTCCAAAAAAATTGAGGAGGAGGGAAAATTTTCCCAACACATTTTTTAAAGCCAGATAAAGACACTACAAGAAAAAGAAAATTATAGACCAATCTCTCTAATGAGCATAGATGCAAAAATACTCAACAAATATTTGCAAGTTGAATCCAAGAGCATATCAAAAGACTTACACATCACAGCCAGGTGGAATTTTTTCCTAGTATACAAGGATGTTCAACATAGAAAATCAATCAATGTAATACATCATATTAACAAATTGAAGGGAAATAAATACATGATCATCTCAATATATGCAGAAAAGACATTCACAAAATCCAGCATTCCTTCTTGGAAAAAAACTTCAAAAGATAGGAATAGAAGGAAAATCCCTCAATATGACACAAGGCACATGTGAAAAAATCCACAGCCAACATTGTACTCAATGGAGAAAGAGAAAGCCTGAAAATTTTCCCTCTAAGATCAGGAACAAGACAAGGATGCTCCCTGTCACCACTGTAATTTGACATTGTTCTAGAAGTTTTAGCTAGAGCAATGAGACAAAAAAAAGTAAGGGTATGCAAATAGGAAAAGAGGAAGTAAAACTCTGTTTGCAAAAGACATGGTCCTATATTTAGAAAATTTTGACATGTCTACAATAAAGCCATTTGAGCTAGTAAATGAGTTTAGCAAAGTGGCAGGATGCAAGATCAACACACAAAAATCAGTAATATTTTTGAACACTTGTTTTGAATAATCTGAGGAGGAAATTGGGGGAAATTTCATTTACAATAGCAACTAAAAAACTCAAATAACTAGGAATCAATTTAACCCAAGTACAGGACATATATGCAGAAAACTACAAAACAGTGCTAAAAGAAATCAATGAAGACCTAAACAAATAGAAAGGCATTCTGTGTTCATGCATTGGAAGACTAAATATTGTGAAAATGTCAGTCGGACCCAATCTGATTTATAGATTCAATGCAATACCAATAAAATTCTGATAGCTTACTTTATAGAAATAGAGAAGGCAATTACCAAATTCAGAAGGGAAAGTGCACCTGAATAGCCAAAAAGCATTCTAAAAAAGAAGAGTGACATGGGAGGAATTTCACTGCCTGACCTTGGAACATATTACAAAGCTATAGTGGTCAAAACAGTATAGTACTGTCATAAAGTTACTAACATCAATCAGTCCAGAAATAAACCCTCACCTCTATGGCCAAGTGGTTTTTGGCAAACCTACCAAGTTCATGTTAACAGAACAAAACTGTCTCTTCAAAAACTGGCGCTGGGAGAACTGGATGTTCATAACCAAAAGAATGAAAGAGGGTAAGTGGATGTAGCTCAAGTAATTGGGTAATCTACCATATAGGAGGTCTGGGGTTTGATTCCTGGGGCCTCCTGGTGAAGGTAAGCTGGTCCGAGTGGAGAGTTGGCCCACACAGGAGTGCTGGCCCATGCAGGAGTGCTGGTGTAGCAAGGAGATGCTACAAAAAGAAACACAAAGGAGAGACAATGAGAGACATAGCAGACCAGGTTGCTGAGGTGGCACAAGAGACTGAGTACTTCTCTCCCACTCCAGAAGTTCCTGGATCAGTTCCTGGTGCCACCTGAAAAGAAGACAAGCAGACACAGAAGAACACACAGTGAATGGACACAGAAAGCAGAGAACGAGTGCAAAACAATGAGGTATGTGTGTGTAAGGGGAGAAATAAATAAATAAATCTTTTTTAAAAAGAATGAAAGACGACCCCTATCTCACTCCCTATACAACAATCAACTCATAAGGGATCAAAGACCTAAATGTAAAAGCCAGGACCATAAACTACTAGAAGAAAATGTAGGGAAATATCTTAAAGACATTGTGGTAAGTGGTGGTTTCTTGGACTTTACACCCAAAGCACACACAACAAATAGATAAATGGGACCTCCTCAAAGATCACACTTTTTAAAAAAAGATTTATTTATTTATTTATTTCTCCCCCCCCCCCCCCCCCCCCCAGCCCCAGTTGTCTGTTCTCTGTGTCTATTTGCTGTGTCTTCTTTGTCCGCTTCTGTTGTCAGCAGCATGGGAATCTGTGTTTCTTTGTGTTGCGTCATCTTGCTGTGTCAGCTCTCTGTGTGTGCGGCACCATTCCTAGGCAGGCTGCACTATCTTTCGCGCTGGGCGGCTCTCCTTACGGGGCGCACTCCTTGCGCATGGGGCTCCCCTATGCAGGGGACACCCCTGCGTGGCAGGGCACTCCTTGCACGCATCAGCACTGCGCATGGCCAGCTCCACACGGGTCAAGGAGGCCCGGGGTTTGAACCGTGGACCTCCCATGTGGTAGGCGGACGCCCTAACCCCTGGGCGAAGTCTGCCACCAAAGTTCACACTTTTGTACCTCACAGACTTTGTCAAAAGGATGAAAAGGCAGTCAATTCAATGAAGAAAATATTTGGAAATCACATGTCTGATAAAGGTTTAATATCCATGCTATATAAAGAGATGTTACAACTCAACAATAAAAAGACATGCAGCCCAATTTTAAAAATGAGCAAAAGACTTGAATAGACATTTGTCCAAAGAAGAAATACAAATGGCAAAAAAACACATGAAAAAATGCTCAACATCACTAATGATTAGGGGAATGCAAATCAAAACTACAATAAGATATCATGTCACACCTATCAGAATGGCCACTATTAAAAAGACAGAACTATAAGTGTTTGAGAGGATGTGGAGAGATAGGAACACTTAATCACTGTTACTGGGAATGCAGAATGGTACAGCCACTGTGGAGGACTGTTTTGCAGTTCCTAAGGAAGTTGAATACAGATTTACCATGTGACCTTTCAATACTACTACTGGGTATATACCCAGAAGAACTGAGAGCAGTGACACAAACAGACATCTGCACACCGATGATGAAGGCAGTGTTGTTCTTGAGTGTCAAATAGTTGGACACAACCCTGATGTCCATCAACTGATGAATGAATAAACAAACTGTGATAAATCCAAACAATGGAATATTATGCAGCTGTAAGAAGAAATGAAGTTTTAAAGCACATGATAACATGGATAAACCTGAAGGACATTATGTTGAGTGAAGCAAGCCAGACAGAAAAGGACAAATACTGTATGATTGTGTTACTATGACCTAAACATATTGTGTAATATACATACGATTCCATTTATATAAAATGTAAATATAATTTATAAAGATTAAATTTAACTAGTGGTTATGTAGGGCTAGAGTGGCATGCTAAAGGGTGTGGAGTTTGTCTTTCTGGAGTAGTGAAATAATTCTAAAACTTTTTGTGATGATGAATGCACAGCATTGTGATTATATAAAAGCCACTGATTATATATTTTAGATAGATTGTATGGTATGTGAATATTTCTCAATAAAACTGCTTAATAAATAAATAATAGTGCAAGAATAGCAAGAAATAGCAGCTAGGCACAGCAGGGGAAACAGACTGAGAGGTGAAAAATTTTGTTTGGTTGTCTTGTTTTTGTCTATTATTATTATTGAAATAATGAAATGTTCTAATAATGATTGAAGGAATGAATGCACAATTATGTGATTATATGATATACCATTGATTGTGCACTTGGGATGAATTGTATGCTTTATTAATATGTATCAATAAAATTGATTTGTAAAAACAGCAACAACAACAACATTAATAATCATGGACGTCTGGTTCCTTTCCATAAGGACCACTCCTGGCTAGGAGTCCTGAGGTTCCTTGGAGATTCAGGATAAACACTGGATTTTCCTGGAGTGGCAGTTTTACTTTGTAGCATATTTAAGACTGTTGTACTAATTCAGATACAGATAAAATGGTACACAAAGCAAGAGCCTTGTTAAGTACAATTTAAATACAATGGAACACATTCTAAAAGCGACATGCATTCAGATAAAACTTACCAACCTTTCTTTGAACTCTAGCTCAAGGGTCTGGTTTTCCTCCGCGACCAGGAGTGCCTGGGTACAAAGTTTGACACATGAGAGTGACGACCACTTCCAGATGTTTCCCACCACTGCTCCTGCCATTGCCTAAAGGGGCATTTTAGGGTTCCCCAGACATCAAAAGGGTCACTTTTGTGGCACAGGGTTAGGGACAATTTGACGGACAGGTGGGCTGCTTGGCGCTTTAGGACCACGCCAGGACCCATCTGAAGATGGTTGCTTCTAATTAACGTAGTTGAGAGCCACGATCTCATCCAAATCAAGAGTTACCCTCCCATTTGTGTTTTTATTTTTCTTTTTGTAGACACAAACCATTTTCACCGCAAATGATGGTGCAGGCTTTTGTTTTGTTATTTAAACACTTCAAGAAATACTTAGGAGGCAAAGCTTTATGATGTATTATGAAGTTTTATGCTTTGCTCTACCTTTTTTCAATTTAATCCCTCAAGAATGTTTGTATATGGCATGATATGGACTCTGTATCATTCCCCAAAATGAATACCCAAGTATTCCTATACCGTGCATGGAATATTTCATCCTTCCCCAATATTTTGAAATGCCATATCACATTAAATAACCCTATAGGCTTGGATGCATTTTGATGTATTCCCTTTTATTGATCTTATTCTTTCTCACTTCCAAATTGCATAGATGTAGGTCCTGTTTTGAGAACTCATTGAAAGTGTCCCCCATCACCTGTTTTTCAGAGTTTTCCCACTTCTACCTTCAACACAAGCAGATAAATGGTTCTATTTATGTTTTTAATCAGAATTGTGGCAAAAAATTTCTTAGGAAGACATTACATTTTCATAATGTTTTCCTTTTCAGGAAGGGTTCTCTATAGGTTGAGTTCAACTTTATATTTTTCATCACTATTTTATGCTTATTTGCCATTTAATGCTTACATGTCTACTCAATTTATATACAATTAGATTAATATATGTACACACAGTAATTCAATAAAATTAGATAGACTATATATACTATATGTGATTATACAATTATAAATTATATATACGAGTATACACTTAAACAGTTATGTATATAGAACATACAAATACAAGTTTTTGTGCCATATATAAATATAATTATATAGATATAATTATATAATATATACAATTACACACACATGCCCTCAAGGGACACAAAGACCATTTAAGCGGAGTGTACCCATCAGGCTCCACCCCCTCAGCTCCCTCATGCTCTTGCCTGCAGCCAGGGCACCCCATTTGAGCCTGCCCCTCTCCCACTTCACAGAAAAGAAGCATCTCTCTCGTTCATATGGACTGTACTCTGGCACACTGCACCAGGGTATTAAAAAACCATCTGAGGACCAAACACAGGGATAATTCTAACTGTAAGCATCTAATTAAGAAAGTGAATGGCTAGTGACTGGGTCAAAAATAGCTGTGCAATAGATGTCTCCTATTCTTCACTGTTAAAAAAAAAAAAAGGAAGAATTCATGGAGTTGTTAGCTTAGGGAAATAACTGTTTCTAAGTTGATAATGTGAGTTTTGCAAGTAATTTGAAGAAGTTCAAAGGATTGAGTGACTCCGCTATCTTAAAACCCTTCCATTCCCAACTTTTCATGTGTGTGAAAAAGATTTGAAAATTAAAAGGAGAGAAGTGATACTGTGCGACGGTTTGCTCGGTTGGTAGAGGTGGGGTCTGGCTGCGGACGAGGGGTCGGTCCAGCTTGGGACGAGGGGTCGGTCCCACTTGGGACGAGGGGTCGGTCTCACAGGGGTTGCGCGGTTCGGCTGACGGGGTCGCCCAGCGAAGCCGGCGACGAACTGGGGACAAGGGAGGCCAGGCCCTTGTCGGGGGCTCTCAGGACTGGAGGGCGCACGGCAGAAGAACTACCGCGGAGACAAGGTAAACACGCAAGTCCAACTTTATTGAGGGAGAGGCAAAAGTTTTACAGGGGCTGGGGAAGGCTGATTGGTCAAAGCCACGCCCTGTTCTGAAAGGTCAGTGGGCGGTACTGGACGGGGGAGGGGTGGTGATTAGGGATTGGCTGTTGCTGTTGCTGGGGGAAGTGGCAGGGTTTAGTGATTGGTGGCTGCTGTTGCTGGGGTAGAGGGCAGACTGGAGTTTCCCACCCACGCCTGGCTGTTGCTGCTGTGGGGCAGGGGGAGGGCAGACTGGAATTTTCCGCCCTGCGCAGGGAGAAAGAAGAAGAAGGCATCGTGTGGCGCTATCCGGGAGGAGGGGCGGCCGCGGAAGCATGGCCGCCGAGAAGGGGAGACCCGAGGGCACTCTGCGCCCATGCCGAGCTCCCTTCAGGGGTGGCGGTGAGTCCGACCAGCCACCCTATTATGGGGGAATTAGGCCTACCGCGGCTGCTCCCCTGCCAGGCCAGCAAACCACACTTCAGCCCGAGGGGTGACCGCAATACTGAACTTGGTCTCATTCTAGCAGTAAAAGTTCTCCATGCAAGTATGCACTAAAAATAGAAAAAAAAAGGAAACAGAAAAAGCAATTTTAAAGTACACATTATTACTACACAGATAAACATTTAAGACATGTTGAGTGAAATAAGCCAGATAAAAAGGACAAATATTGTACAATTCTGCTTATATGAAAGTGCTGGAATATGCAAATTCATAGAGATTGAAAGCAAAGTTTACCGGAGATGGGGAGTTAGGACATAAGGGGTGTAGGATATCCTTGAGGGTTTTAGAAGAGTTTCTGTAATAGATGGGGGTGGTATTAGCACAATATTGCAAATGAGATTAATGCAGAACTGTATGCTGCAGTGTGGTTGAGAGGGGAAGTTTTAGGTTATACACACACACACACAGATATGGTACCACAATTTTTTTTAAAAAAAGAGTAAGACTAAGGAGACAAGGATAATTAAACACGTGATTCTGGGCTGGATCTAATAATACAGGAGAAAATATCCAAAAGGACATTATTGGGACATAGGAAATATTGGAATAGACTTATTAAGCTTTATACCAATGTTAAATTTCTTGACCTTGGTTATTGTACTTACTGTTGCATAAGTGAATATCCTTGTTCTTAGGAAATATACACGGACATAGTAAGTGGTAAAGGAGCAGGATGTATGCAAACTATTTTCAAGTATTAAAAAAGAGAGTGAGATAGTGAGCAAGAGGATGATAGAGAGAGAAAATAGGAGAGAAAGAGAGGGAGATTGATAGAATGATTGATAATGACAGAACAAATGTGGCAAACTGTTAAAATTGATAAATCTTGGTGTTTGAGTAGGGGGCATATTGAAATTCTCTGTATTATTTTTGCAACAGTTCTATAAGCTTGAAATTATTTCAAAATAAAAATGTTTCATTAAAAAGTCCACGTATTGTATCAGTGGAAGAGCACTTCTTTAAAAAAGGTTCCTTTTCATGTTGAATAATAAATTCAATAATTTTTTTTATCTCAGGTGGGCTAACTGAAGTTAGAACCCAGTTAAGAAGAAATTTTACACTTCAAGTCTTATGATCAGAAGAAATTTTTACCATTTAAGTTTACGTATATAATTTGGTCTCCAAAAATTATGAAGTGGTGAAAAAAAGACTATAACTGTGACATATTTTACAATAGGATACAAATTCTAGAGGGAGCAAATGGAATGGAAAAACAAGTTAGAGAAGAAAAATGAATGAAGCAAGGTTTCAGACTGGTAAAGAGCTTGTTCAAGTGTATTTCAAATGAATAATGGTGGTGAATAACAACACATACATTTAACAGTGATATCACAGCTAGAACTGACCATACACCATCCACAAAAATTAACTCCAAAGTCAATCATAATTATAAATGGAAATTGCAAAACCATAAACCTCTAGATGATAAAAGAGGGGGAAATCTAGGTGATCTTAGCAGTTTGATATGGTTATGAATTCCAAAAATAGATAATGGATTATGTTTGTAAACTGGTCTGTACCTGAGCATGATTAAGTTATAATTAGGGCTTTGACTGGGCCACGTCATTAGGGGTGGGGACTCACAGATAAAAGGCATGGCAAAGGACAGAGTTGAGGGTTTTTGATGTTGGAGTTTGATGCTGAAGACTTCATTAAACTGGAACCCCAGGAAGTAAGCTTACAGAAGCAAGACCCTGGAAGGGAGGAACCCAGGAAGCCTGAGCCCTTGTAGACGTCGGCAGCCATCTTGCTCCAACACGTGAAAATAAACTTTAGTGAGGAAACCAACTTATGCTTTATGGCCTGGTATCTGTAAGCTCCTACCCCAGATAAACACCCTTTAAAAAAAAAACCAATTTCTGGTATTTTGCATCAGCACACCTTTGGCTGACTAATACAGTGACCTTAGATTGGCAATGAGTTTGTAGATAGAACACAAAAACAAGATCTATGAAAGGAAAGCTTGGTATATTGGACTTAAAATGTTAATATTAAAAACTTCTGTTCTACAAAAGACACTGTTAAGAGAAAAGATGAACTGCAATGGGAAAAAATATTTGCAAATAACATATCTAATAAACTCCTTGCATCCAAAATATACAAAGAACTCTTAAACTCAGCAAGAAACCAAACAACCCAATGCAAAATAGGCAAAGGTCTGATCAGACATCTTACTAAAGAATATATAGAGATGGCAGATAAGCACATGAAAATCTGGTCATCAGATTTCATTGGAGAATTTCAATTAAAACAACAATGAAGTACCACTGCGTCTATTAGAACAGCTCAAATCTGAAAATCTAACACTACACTTGCTGACCAGATGTGAAGGAACAGGAATGCTCATTCATTGTAGGTGGGATGAAAAATGGTACAGCCAATTTGGAAGACAGTTTGGTAGTTTCTTACAGAACTAAACAGTCTTTCCATGAGATCCAGCAATCTCCTAGGTGTTTACACAACTGAGTTGAAAATATCTGTTCACATGAACACCTGCTCATATTTATTTAAAGCAACTTTACTCATAATTGCCTAAAACTGGAAACACCCAGATGTCCCTCAAAGGGTGAATCAAACTGTGGTACCTCCAAACAATGGAATATGGTCCAAAAAAGAAAATGAGTTACCAAGCCAGGAAAAGGCGTGGAGGAACCTTCAATGCGTATTGCTTAGTAAAAGAAGTCAGTCAGAAAAGGCTACTATTTAATTCCAGCTATATGACATTGAGGAAGAGGCAAAACTGTAGAGACAATAATAGACAGTGATGGTCAGGTGTCAGGGGAAGGGGGATAAAAAGGTAGTGCACAGGGGATTTTTAGGTCAGTGGAATTCTTCTGTGTGATACATGACATTATGCATTTGGCAAGACCCATAGACCCATACAACACAAAGAGTGAACACTAATAAAGCTATGGACTTTTGTTTGCAATTATATATCAATATTGCCTCATCAATTGTAATAAATGTACCACATTAATGGAGATATTGATAACAGTAAATGGGGAGAGACAGGAAATATGAGAATTCTTTGAATTATCTGCTCAATTTTTATAAGCCTATTTCTGTCTGAAAAAAATCTATCACTTAAAATAATGTGACACAGCATTACCCTGAAGTATCATCATTTAAGATATGCCAGATATTGCATCCTTAGTGACTATTTTAATTCATGATGAAAACCTTTAGCCGTCAACTTAAGAAAACTGTACAGAGCTGTCCCCCCAAATTTTATGGTCCATGAGATCAGAGAAGCTAGAGTTCCTAAAGACAACGGAAAAGAGCATCACTGGGAAATGATGTGGCTTTATATATTGCATATAATAGAAACATTTGATTATTTTTCCAATTAAGCTGTTTGCCATTTGCCGTTTTTCCTTTTTGCATATTTATTAAAATATTTCTATTCTTTTAGAAGTTTTAATTGCTAGAGGTTTTTTGGTCACATGCATTTCCAGCATTTGTTGTTTCATGTGACTTTCTTTTATTAATATAATGAGGTTTGTTGATTTTCCCAATTTGAACCTATGATTGTATTCTTGAAATAAACCTTCATAAAACATCTTTACTATTTTTAAATCTCAAGGAAATCTTGTTGAGGGAGGTAGTACAAATTTTTCTAGAAGAATGGCCATATTTATACTCTTAAATGATTCAGCAAATAATAAATTATATACAGGGAAGCAGATTTGGCTCAACTGATAAAGCGTCTGCCTACTAGATGGGAGGCCCAGGGTTCAAACCTAGGGTCTCCTGGCCTGTGTAGTGAGCTGCCCCATGCACAGTACTGATGTGCTCAAGGAGTGCCCTGCCACGCAGGGGTGTCCCCCACATAGGGGACCCCACGCACAAGGAGTGCGCCCCGTAAGGAAAGCCGCCTCGCACAAAAAAGTGCAGCCTCCTCAGCAGTGGTGCCGCACACACAGAGAGCTGATACAAAAAGATAACACAACAAAAAGAGACACAGATCCACGGTGCTGCTGACAAGAATACAAGCTGACACAGAAGAACACACAGTGAATGGACACAGAGAGCAGACAATGGGGAGCAGGGGAGAAAGGGAGATAAATAAATAAACAAACAAATAAATAAATAATATACACAGCTGCCAAAATGTCAACAAAATGTTAACAATCGTTGCATTAAAGTTGCATTTTTAAAAATTCTATATATTTGAAAATGATTGTGATTAAAGGATTTAAAAGTGCAGGATTTTATTTGCTCATGTGATTAAAATTTTTCCGCTGTATATTTTTCAGTTATACTAGGCCCCAGTTTTCCAGCTGGGGTGAGGGAAATGCCACCTTGTAAGATGAGGGCTAAGCTTTCCAACAGCACAGTGTGATCTGCCCTTCCGGCTGCCCATAGACACCCATACGGCCACTTTCTCATTGCTACAAGAAAGACTGGTCTGTGCTAAGTTTCTGTCTCCCCTTTATTCAATTTGAGTTTCTGTCTCCCCTTTATTCAATTTATCCTGCAAGAGAACATACTGGAGTTGTTACACTGCAGTCCGGGTAACGCTGTAAAAAGCTAGGAAATCCTAGACTTGTGTTCCCTGCTGTCCATGGGTGGTCGTTGCACCTGGTTCCACCTGATGATGGTTCCCTCAAGTTGAGGGAGCCTCCTTGTCAGCTGCCACTCCCTTCATCCCAGCGTTTCCCAACACCCTGAGCCTGAGAATCCGGGATCTTGTTGAAAGCACGACCAGTCTCTTTCCCGGAGGATCCCAAGCAGGTCAGGACGGCTCGCTTTCCTCAAGCACCCCGGGGAGTCTTAATATTTGAGAAGCCTGGGGAGACACTGATTGAATTCATTCACTACTTCAAAATTTATAGCTTTATGAAGGAATAAAGGAAGCACAAGCTCCAGCACATATTAAAACGTGCAAGTCCAAGTTTTTACTTACGTGTGCGCCTGTGACATCATCAGCACTCTCAGGTTCATGGACGTAAACATTGGCCCCAAGTTTCCTCCGACGCCTTCGCTTCATGCTTCTCTCCTCCCTCCCCAGGCAACCACTGATCTGCTTTCGGCCTGTGGGGACGACTTAGCGCTTAATATAAACGACCCCACCCAGTACATGCGCTTCTGTGTACTTCTCCTTTCATTCAGAATCATTATTTTGAGATTTATCCATGTTGATTTGAGTAGCAATAGTTTCTTTCTTTTTTGGTTGAGTCATATTCCATTTCGGGAATTAGCACAGCTTTTTAAAATCCATTCTCCCACTAAGGGATATTTAGGTTATTTCCAGCTTGGGCCATTCCACAAAATTGTAGGTAACTAAGAGGTACATTTAGTGACAGCATACTGTGCTTTTCTGTAGGAAAAAAAAATCATTAAAACTTCAAAATAGAGGATAAAAAAAAGAAGAGTAAAATCCTGCATAAGTCCTATGTAAATGACAATATTGAAAATACACTGTCCTTATTTTAGGTAGTTGAGATTTTGGATATTATTTTCTTAAACAATTTCAGTCTCAGAAGAGGAAGACACCTCTAAAACATCCAAAGGAGGCACCCAGATTTCAATATGCAAAGCTAAAGCAAAAGTTATCATTGTTTTAAAAATAATACTAAGAAACAGCCTGTATCAGAGATTGGTAAACAAACAAACAAACAAAAACATGACTATGACCCAAATAGGCAGCTTTCCCTTCTTGCCACAGGAAGGCACAGAAGTTTCCCTTTTGAGAATGTATTTTTATTTCCTGCAACTTTTAACCAAGTCACCAGGAGATATTTATAAAAGCAATTTTATTTAACAATTTTTTTTAATCTTGGAGAAATTTTGGAAAATACAAGAAATACCCAAGTATAAATAAAGGCCATCAGTTATTACATCTCCTAGATACAATCACCACTGTTGATTTCCCCATGTGTTCACATCTTTTCCACATCAGTTTTAGTGATAGTCAAATGATTCATTATCAACTTCTGTTGTATTATGATTTTTAGAAATCCTCTGTAGTTGGTCATTGTTTTCAATTTCCCCCTTTACGAATGGTTCACCTTAATATACGCCCCCACCTTTCTCTTCCGAGTGTTTCATTTTTAATCAATGCCCTCATTTTTCATTTTCAAGAGCTTTTCTTTGTTCTTCCTGAGCCCTGTAATATCCTGTTTTCATTTCATTAATGCAGCCTGTTCCTCTACATTCGTGAAAATGTTAATTACAAGCTGGGAGACTTTTTTCTGTGAACAGTCCCCTGAACTGCCTCTGTGTCCTCTCCATTTCTTTCATGACAGAAATGCCCCCCAGAGGCCCTTCTTGACTTGGAGCGAGGCCGTCAAGGCCGGTCGGGCAGGGCTTGTTGACGGTGCCGTTTCTAGAGTGAGTGGGCAGCCTGGCAAGGCAATGCTGTCATTTTGGGGCACCAGGGCTAACCAAGGGAGAAGGAAGCAGCACTTCTTAAAATATCAATTTTATCAAAATGTATCCATAAACCTACAGCCCATCTGAAGTGGACAATCAATGGCATTTTGTTTAACCAGAGTTGTGCATTCATCACTTCAATCATTGTTAAAGCATTTTCACTACTCCAAAGAAAAGGAAAAAAGGAAAAATACCCTATATTTAGTAGTCAACTCTCAATATCTCCAGCCGTACATAACTGCTAACCTAGTTCCATCTATTTGTATTTGCATTTTGTACAGATAGAGTCTAACAATATGTAGTACTTTTTGTGTATTTACTTACCGTACTTCCTTTTTTTAAACCATTGATGGAAGGTTAATATATTACTCTACACTACTGTGCATAGTTCACTTCGGTTGTATTTTTGCCCAAATATCACCCTCATATTAACATCTTGTAACATGAACATACGTTTGTTCTGTTACAGAGAAAAACATTCTCACGCACCCCCTACTAACCACACTCGTTTTTCACAAGAGAGTTTACTATGCTGAACAGTCTCAGTTTCACTTTTTAGCTTGAGAAGGAAGCACTTTGATCAGTGATCTCCAAAAAGAATCTGGCCTTCTTCTGCCAGAGCTGAAGGAGCAAGTGAACAGAAAGAGGCAGATAACTGCAAAAAAATAATAAGTTTCAGAAGGAAAGAGGCAGGCAGCAGCGGCTGAGAGCCTGTTTGTTAGTGATCCTGATTATATAGGAAGCCAGTCACCTTAAGTGCTTTCAATACAAGATATTGCCTTGTTGGGCTCATGTGCACAGGTGGACAGTTTGTGGACATCAAGTTCTTAGGTTACCGGCATGTGAGGTTAGAAGGGGGTAAAAAGTTGGGGGTAATTTCAAAAGGAAGCTGAATGGGAGATCAGGGCATCCAAGCACTGGAGAGCTCCACCACATTTGAGAATTGAGGGAAGGACGCTAGAGAAAGAGATCCAGAAGGATAGGGGTGGGAGCGGATGTGACTCAAGAGGTTGAGCACCACCTTCCCACATGGGAGGTCTCGGGTTCAGTTCCTGGTGCCTCCTACAGAAAAACAATGAGCAGACAACAAGCAAAACAATGAGCAAATAGACAAGGGTGCCAACTCAGGTGGGGAGGACGGAGAAGAATAGGGGCCATGTGGTGAGAGAATGGGCTGTTTGACACGGTGTCTTGGGGGTCTTCCAGTGAGCAGTAATGGAAAGACACAGGCTGTGGCCAGGGAGTGGGTATCTGATGAGGGAGAGATGAATTGCAGGTGAGATGGGCTGTGAACTGAGACCTGCAATGTTGGAAGAGAATTTCTGTGCACATTAAAATCTGCAGGAGGCGATGTGAGGAGTCAGAGGGCAAGGCAGCAGTGGGACCTGCACCAATGGAAGGGGGTTGCAAGGTGTTTTGTAATTGTAGCAACAAGGAGGGCAAACTGGTTCATTCAGCTGATGTGCATTTAAGAGAACAAGGATTTCTGCAAGGAGAGGGGGGGGCGGGGAAAGAGTGGCATAGAGGCAATAGAAGCAAGAATATTCAAAAGACAGATAGCAAGCTTTTAAGAAAACATAGTTTATTTTTTAAAAGTTCCAAGGGGCATTAAAAAGACCCAAAGGCCTGAAGATGAACAGGTTTCGCAAAAGAGCAGCATGTGGTACTGGTTGTTGGTGCCTCCATTGACCTCAACTTGATCCTGGTTAGCTATGCCTGGAGAATTCTTCTAGCTGATGGTAGGTGAATTCCTCTCCTGGCATATTCACAAAAGTTTATCACTACTGCAGTGATGAAAACAGCAATGCCAGAAGCAATCAATGTCATTGCAATGGGGAGAGTGACACCATCTGGATGAAAAACCACCAAAGTAATTCCAATAATGAAAATTATTACTCCGGTACAGAAACGACAGAGGTAATTGCAGATTCCATATGAAAACTCTTCTTGCAATATTCTCTGCAACGAGTTCCTCTGGTTATAAGTTTGAGTAGCTGAGTTCATGATGACTTATCTGCAGGAATTCAGGAGAGATAAAGGTTAAGATTTAATAAATCAAAATGATGACTAGGAAGCTCTCATTTGTGGTGACTTTGTTAGAAGTAATTCTGGATTCCACTCACTGTGAGTTATGAAGTGTCCTGACGTGTCGAATACAATGTGCTAGTTCTAGGACAACCTGGGAGTGGACTTCCAAAGAAGATGCCAGAAAATCAGGGATGATCAGCATCTATTCTTACTTTCCTCTAAGTTCCTTCTTTCAATAACATTTGAAGATCTCTTTTACAAAATGTCTGGATCACTGCCAGAGAGAGCACTAATGAACCTGGCAAGCCCAAGTACTGGGGTTTTCTGGTACCTGTAAACTCTGATAAAAATTGCATTCTCCTGGAGAATCAGTGTTCTTTGGGGGGTATATTTTAAATTGTTAGTCTAATTCAGACATAAAATGGAGAACAAAATTAGAGCACATTAGTTAACGTACTATCACATTAAATAACTACATACCCTTGGATACATATATCATGTTCTCTTCCATTTATCTAGTCCTTTACCATTTCCAAATTGTACAGATATACATCCTGTTTGTGATCTGGCTGTAAGTATTTCCTATCAACTTGTCTTTTGACCTTCCCTGGCATTACCTCAAAACCTAGAGATACACTGAGGTATATAAATGGAAAGTTGATGAAATAATTTCTTAGGAAGACACTCTATTTTCATAATATTAAGTCTCTCTCTTGCGGCGGACTTGGCCCAGAGGTTAGGGCATCCGTCTACCACATGGGAGGTCCGCAGTTCAAACCCCGGGCCTCCTTGACCCGTGTGGAGCTGGCACATGGGGAGTGCTGATGTGCGCAAGGAGTGCCCTGCCATACAGGGGTGTCCTCCGCATAGGGGAACCCCACGCGCAAGGAGTGCACCCTGTAAGGAGAGCCGCCCAGTGCGAAAGGAAGTGCAGCCTGCCCAGGAATGGTGCCGCACACACAGAAAGCTGACACAACAAGCTGACGCAACAAAAAGAAACACAGATTCCCATGGCATTGACAACAACAAGCAGACAAAAGAAGACGTAGCAAATAGACACAGAGAACAGACAACTGGGATGGGGGGTGGGGGGGAAGGGGAGAGAAGTTAAAAAAAAAAGTCTCTTTCTTAAGAAAGGGCTTCCTACTGAATTCATCTTTCATCTTTCCATTCTTCATTAAAATTTTATGCTTATTTCCCATTTAATATTTCTGTTTCTGCTCAATTATGCCTATTATGTTATATAACATTTTTGCATATAATTGCAATATTTTATATATTATAATTGAGACCTTATCAGTTCTATTTCTGACTGGCAGTATATCCATAAAGGATGCTACAGAATATGTCTATATTACTTATATTTGCTTTGTCAGTTGGTTATGATAATTCAAAAAACTCCTCAAGTGAACAGTGGATTTTCTAGGTATATGATATCTACAAATACTCATTTTCCCAATATTTTTATTATTTCGTTTTCTTAGTTACCACATTACCTAGGACAGTGGTCTACCAATGAGTACACACATCGCCTCAAGGGATACAGAAACCATACAAGTGGTGTACAGTCAGGGGAGCTCTGTCAGCTCAGCTCCTCGTGCTCTTTTCCTGCCTATAGTCAGGGCATCCCTTTTGAGGTTGCCCATCTCCTACTTCACAGAAGCAAAGTATCTTTCATTCATACTGATCTTCCTACAGTGCATTGTGCCCGAATATTTAAAATACATGGGACAGCAAATGTAGGGACAATTCAAAACACAGTCGGGAACAGATAAGACTAAAGCAGTTGAGCACCTGCTTCCTACATGGGCGGTCCCAGATTTGGTTCCCTGTGCCTCCTAAAACAAACAAAAAACAACTAACAGACGGGGAAAAAAACAACAACTTAGGGTTGCCAATGTGGTTGAGTGCCAGCTTCTCATATATGAGGTCCCTGGCCCTGGTACCGCAAAGAAAACAACAACAACGAAACTAAGTTGTTATTTTAGGAACGTGAATGACTAGTAATTGGACAACAAACAGTTTTGCAACTAGATGTTTCTGATTCTTTGCTGTAAACAAAAAAGAGAGAGAGAAATTAATGGAGCTGTCAGTTCATTAAACAACTCAACAAAAGATTATTACATGACTCTTGCACATAACCTTGAAGTTCAAAGAATTGAGTGGCACTGCAATGGAATATTTGTATGTATGTGAACAGGATTTTTTTGCTTCTGCCTGTGAAAAGGAGAAATCAATCAACTAAACCTAATCTCATCCTAGTCCTAGGAGTGTTTGATGCAAACATGCACTTCAAAAAATAGAAGACAGAATAGAGAGAAGAGAAACAGTGCATGCATACTATGATTGGTGGTACAGTTCTCAAAAAGTATCCTTTGCATGTTTAATATCAAATTGTGTAATATGATACACTGATCATTATATACCACACATAAATATAACCCACAGAAGAAATTTTATACTTAGCACCTTATAATCAGAAGAAGTTTTTTAAATTTAAGTTTACATACATACTTTTGTTGCAGAGACCAATATATGGTGGGAAAAAGGACTTTAAAGTGTTACCATTAGGATACAATTCTGGGGAGCTGTGAAAGGAATGGAGAAAAAACAAAGAAGGAAAAAGAATGAAGCAAAGTTTCACACTTTTTAAAAAAATCTGGTGAACATGTATTTCAAATGGATGGTGGTGAAGGTTCACATTCAATACATATATTTAAAAGTGACAAGGGAAGCAGACATGGCTTAACTGACAGAGCATCTGCCTACCATATGGGAGGTTCAGGGTTTGATTCCCAGGGCCTCCTGACCTGTGTGGTGAGCTGGCCCATGCCCAGTGCTGTAGCACGCGAGGAGTGCCATGCCATACAGGGGAGCCCCACGCACAAGGAGTACACCCCACAAGGAAAACCACCCTGCATGAAAAAAAAGGGCAGCGTGCCCAGGAATGGCGCCACACATATGGTGAGCTGACACAGAAAGATGACGCAACAACAGAAAAAAGAGATGCTGTTTCCCAGTGCTGCCTGACAATGCAAGCGGATACAGAAGAACACAGCAAATGGACACAGAGAACAGACAACGGGAGGGATGAGGAGAGAAATAAATAAAAATAATCTTTATAAATAAATAAAGTGACATAGCATTTACTTTGAAGAGTTGACCTTTACAATGAACCAGACATTGCATGTTTTTGTGACTTCTGTTTTGATTTTAACTTTTATTTTTATTTTATTTTTTTTGTGTGTGTCTATTTTAATTTATGATCAAAACCTTTACAGTTCAATTTAGTGGACAGCAAAGTACAATTTGTTCCCTACTAATTTTACTATCCATGATATCAAAGTAGTTGAAGATCTGAAACACAATGGAGAAAAACTAGACTGAAGAACTCCTAGTTTTGTATCTTGCCTTGATTGAAAAACTGATTATTTCATCATAAGATCATTTCTTATGCTTTTTGACATTTACTGATCCTCTTGCATATTTAGAAAGCATTTTCAATCTTGGAAAAAGTGTAATCAGAAATTGCTAGGGAATTTTGTTAACTGCATATTCAGCATTTGTTGGTAAATATGACTGCCTGCTTTCTTGTAGTAATATGACATTCAAAGGTTTTCCAAATTTGGAGCCATCCTTGTGTTCCTGAAATAAACCTTCATAGGCATCATTGTTACATTAAAACTGTATAGGTAATTCTCTTGTGCAGAGGTGATATTGAGTTTTTGTAGGACAATGTCCTTATTTAAGAAGGGTGAAATTGTATGAAGTTATCTATTTACTCTGAAATGATTCAGCAAGCAGTAATAACAAAAATAATGATAAATTATATACACATGTACCAAAAGTATGCCAAAACATTAACCATTTGTTACGGTTAAGTGAAGGATGGGTAGGTGTTCTTAGTATGTATGTTTATTAACTCCTCTGTATACTTGAAAATTATTGTTATTAAAGGCTTTTTGAATATTTTGTGTTCAAATGTTTGTGGGGCATTGTCACAGTGGGTAGAGATTCACACAATAACCAAAAGAATATCAAATTCCCATCCTGGGGAGCTATGCCACATTCTCTAATGGAAGAGCAAGAAGCCCCCAAGTACAAGGGCAATGACTAGTGAAGGAGGATTGTCCACTGATGGGCCCTTGATACTGATGACTATGTTTATGAGCCTTTGCTCTTGAAATTGAAACTTAGCCTAATGTTGAAGGGTGCCTAAGAGTTACCTAATGGGAATCTCCCTGTTGCTCAAATGTGTACTCTCTTTAAGCTGAACTCAGCATATAAATGTAACAACTTCTCCCCAGTGTGGGACATAACTCCCAGGATGAGCCTCACTGGCACTGAGGGATCGCTACCAAGTACCAACAAGCAATGCAACTGGAAAAACAAAACAAAACAAAACAAAACACCTTGACCAAAAGGGGGGGAAGGTAAAGACAAATGAGTTTATAATGGTTAAGAAAATTCAAAGTGAGTCAGGAGGTCATCCCAGAGGTAATGCTTATGCACATCTCAGGAGAATCCCACTGACAATCAAAGTAGATACCACCCCAAATAGAGGGGCTCCTGAGGGCTATGGTGACATCAAGACATTATAGCCAAGGCAGATAGCTCAGGAGTTTGGTCCCTTGCCAGTGGGCCCTACTTTGGAATTTATCCTCCCCAGTGTGACAGAGTTGAACTCAGCTGTGGTTTCCCTTACACATGGCTCTTTTGTCCTTCTATTTGAATGACATTACAACAACAGATACAAGTGATTATATATCCTGCCATAACCTACAGAGTTGAGTGAGAGTGAGTGGAAACTACAATGTAAACTATAATCCATGCTTAGCGGCAGTGCTCCAAAATGTGTTCATCAATTGCAATGAATGTACCAAACTAATGAAAGATGTTGCCAATGTGGAAGGTAGGGGGAGTGGAGCATATGGGAATCCCCTATATATTCTATGTAACATTTATGTAATCTATCTTTTAAAAATATTTTTAAAAAAATGTTTAATGTAAGGGGAACAGGTATGACTCAAGCAGCTGAGCACCCACCTCCCACATGGGAGGTCCCAGGTTCAGTTCCTGGTGCCTCCTAAAGTCAACAACAACAACAAGCAAAACAAACAAAAAAAAGCACTAAGTCGATGTGGCTTAGTGCTTAAGGACCGGCTTCCCACATACCAGGTCCCGGGTTTAATCTCTGGCCCCTGGTACCTAAAGATAAGATTTTATTTGCTCATGTGGTGAAGAATGTTCACATGACTATTTTGAGTTAGACAAAGCCTCCAGTTTTTTCTGGGGATTTTTTTGGGTGCTAACTTCGTAAAATGATTGTAAATCTTTCCATCAGTACCAAGCTATCAGTCCCTAAGACTTCTCTAGGTTACCACCTTTCTCATTTCTTCCAGAAAGATTGGTCTGTTCCCTTTTATTGCCTCCTAATTCAATTTCGATACCACTGTTTTCACAAAAATGTTCTGTTTTGCCTAAAATGTCAAATATATTGGAATGACGTTGTATGTTAACTTTTTAATTATTCCTGTCTGACATTATTCTGGTCTCATTCATAAAACTAATTTTTAATAGGTTTGCCAATGGCTTATCTATGTCTCCTTTAAGAACTAGCCTCTAGTTTTATTTATCACACACAGTATTTTCTTTACAATTTGTTGTTTTGTGTTTTCTCTTTTATATTCTGACTCCATTTCTATTGGTTTTATTTTCTTCTAGTTTTTTAGGTTGAATGCAAGTGTTGTATATTTTCAGTCTTGTTAATTAAGGAAATAATTTCAAGTTTTACTTGGAAAATGAAGAGAGATGTCTTAAAGGGGAAAATATCTCTTGAATGGCATAAGGCACAGAAACAAAGTTAGGGTTAATGACAAACTGGGAGAAGATATTTTCAACATATTAGACAGCGTTAAAAAAATGAGACAGCCTTAAAGAACATAATCAAACTAAGAAATAAATAGAAAAGCGGTCAAAAGCATAACAGAAAACCCACATTTGAGGAAATGCAACAGTCAGTGAATCTAAATAGAAATGCCGGACCTCACCTCTTAACAAGGAAAGGGGCATCTTAATGACTTTGAAACAGACATGGCTACATTTACATGTTTAAAAATTGCAGTTTCCTTTACCTGGTATTAAACGCAGTTCTTTCACAACAGAAACAGCCAAACGCTCTTCAAGATGAAATGCCCAGCGCAGCCATTTGTGTTTCTTTTATGGGGATTGGAACTTGATTGGATAATTGCAATAATGTGAATGCTCATAGAAGGCCATTTTCACCCAACAGCTTGGATTTCTCCCAATTTATCCAATATTAAAAGGACTACATTCTGAGGAGTTGAGGAAACTTCAGAAGAACTGGAAACAAGTACTGTACACTGTAGTGAATATTCATGTAACTAAGAATATTAGGGTTTCATAGATGGGTCTTACTCTAGGTGTCGATGGGCAGCCGTGTCACTGGGTGCACCTGCTGGTGGTTTGGGCACGATGAGGGAGGCTCCTCAGCTGCCTCACACTTCATCCCAGAGTTTCCCAACATCCCGAGCACAAGGATCCCCCGATCTCTTACTGAAAACCAACAGCTTTGTCAACAGGATCAGGCACCCAGGGGGCTCTTTTTTTTTTTTTGATTTGTTAATAAAAATTTATTAACATATAACCTTTGAATACGAGAGAAACTTAAAAATGTACAAATCAGCATGAAGTTCCCAGTTCCCAAACTTTGGTTATATGAACATGCCTCAAGCCCCATGGAGCAAACATTAATCCTAATTAAAGTAAAAAAAACTCCCGACGAACAAAAACAATCCTTCAATTCTCTTGAATCTGTTTTCTTTATGCCGTATGGGAAAACTCTTTTATTCACATAATAAAGCCCTCTTTTATTCTCTCTGTCTCGGTCAGTTTCCAAAAACAGTTTCAAGATAAAATGATCAGGAGACAAAGGACTAACAAACATTACCAGTAAAGGTGATGTCTTAAAATAAGTACTTCAGGAAATTATTCTTTTTTAAATAAAAATATGCTTTCACTTAGAAGATTTGTATTATGCAACATGTATTAACAGTAACCAAAAGAAGCCCCAATCCTCCATCTTCAAAATTCAAAAACTCAAGCAAGGCAATCATACCAAGACTTGGGGTGGAAAGTTCCCAGGGAGATCTTCAGCAAACCCAGTTAACGAGATTCTTGGATTCAACCTATTCCCTGGAATCACTGCCATAAGCTAACTGCAGAGGCAATTTGTGTAATATATAGGCATCAAAGAAGAGATCCAATTGGACTGAGTACAATCTTTCAGGTGATTTCATAAGAAATCTGATGGGCAAAAACAGAAAATTCAAAAAATGAGGACTGAAACAAGACATAGGAACAAAACATATCTAAGTCCATGTAAGTCAGGACGGAGGGGGCTTAGATACATTAATGAAAATCTCATGTGCAGAAGGGCTTGCATCCTTGATTACAAATATGGATTATATATACATCTTTATTAAGTTAAATCCAGGGGGTTCTTAATATCCGCAAAGACTGGGGAAATGCTGTTGTAAATAATTTACTCTAGAGCTGTTTATTCCCAGCTTTATAGAAGTATCAATGAGATACAAACAACTGCACATATTCAAAATGTTCAATTCAGTAGGTTTGGACAGGTGTATATACCTGTCAAAGCATCAGCACTATCAGGTTCATGGACATATCCATCACCCCCAAGTTTCCTTGTGCCCATTTGTATTCCACGCCTCCCTCCCTCCCATCCGCTCGGCAACCACTGATCTGCTTCTGCCGCTTTGGATTACTTTACATTGTATGTAAATGACGTCATTCAGTACGGACTCTTCTGTGTCTGGTGCTTTAACTCAGCATCCAGTTTTTGAGATTAAATCCCTGTTGTTTTGTGTATCAATTGCTAGTTCCTTAATATGCTGAGTAGTATTCCATCATATGGGTATAATACAGGGTTTTTTCCTCATTTTTTTTTTTGGAGGTACTGGGGACAGGGTTGAACCCAGGACCTCCTATGTGTGAAGACAGCATGCAACCACTGAGCCACACCTTCTCCCTATCATACAGATTTTAATGCATTCCCTGTGGATAGATATTTAGGTTGTTTCCAGCTTGGAGACCAATAATTTTAGATAATTAAAGAAGTACAATCGTTGAAATATTTTCCTTTTTCATTTCAAAAGAAATTTCATTAAGACAAATAGAAAACTCTAAATGGTAAGATGAAGGGGAAAGAAAAACCCTGGACATATGGAGAAAAGACTATTAGAAAATGTTCGGAGGGTTGGAGATTTGGGTGTTTTCTTTATAGATTTTCAATCTCATAAATGCAAGTCCAGATCATCTATCCCCATTTCACTGATGGAAAAGTAAAGGCAAGAGGCTTATAACTATTTAAAAAATAATGTCAAGATATGTTTGTCAATTGAAAGGAAACTAGAGGATAATCTAGGGCATGTATAACATAGTGATTTTGTTGGTGGATGAAGATTGTAGTTAGTAATATAAATATAAGAATGTTCTTTTACAAAGTGTTAAGAATATGGTGATACATGGGAAAATAATAACTGATGTAACTTATGGATGATAGTTAACACTAATATTTTTGCAGTAATGGAAAAAAGATACTATATTAATTTTAAGAGACTACTATAGGGGGGTATAAGGGGGTATGGGTTTTTTCCTTTAAGAGTAGTGAAAATGTGTTTAAATGGACTGAGGTGATTACAGCACATCGCTGTGATGAAAATGAAAGTCATTGTACACTTTGGATGGATTATACAAAATATGGGACTGTATAACACAGGGAATTCAGTGGTAGAAGATGGAATGTGGTTAAGAGGACAAATATGAGAACATTTTCTCAGGAACTATGACAAATGTATAGTACTACTACAGAATGTTAAATAATCAGGTGGGTTAGGGAAAATACACCAAAAGATATGGATTATAGTTAGCAGTTATGTGTGTGTGTGTGTATTTTTTTAAAGGAAGTACTAGGGATTGAACCCAAGACCTTGTACATGGAAAGCAGGTTCTCAACCACTTGTGCTATATCCACTCCCTGGTACTGTTTTGACGATGCTTTTTCATAGTCTGTAACAAATGTTTCACAACAGTGCGAGATCCTGGTAGTGGAGTGATGTATGGGAGCCCTGTATGATGATTTGCATGTTAGTTTGGTAACTCCACAACTTTTACTATATACTTATTGTTTACATATGTTCATGTATGAATGATATACTTCAGTAAAATTTTATTTTTTAAAAAACCTGCATCAAGTCATTGCTATAGCCAGCTTTTGCTCCTTGCTGCTGGAGGGCCCAGAAAGCCACCACTTTGGCAATGTATTTTCATTTCCTATACCCTTTCACCAAATATATGGGATGTTTACATGTATAATGCAATTTTTAAAAATCAACTTGGGGTTTCAGGGTTAAAATACTTGGGAAAATTTTGGAAACTACGATATCCAAGTTCAAATAAAAGTCATCATTCCACCTTCCTGAAACAATAAACAATAATTTCCTGCTATATTTACATCTTTTCCACATAAGTTTTAATGATAGTCAAATGTTTTGTTGTGTTCTATTGCATCATGATTTTTTGGAATCCTGTATTGTTGAACATTGATTTCTGTATTTCCCAATGTAAGTGGTTCTCCTTGCACATGCTGTCTCACCTTATTTCCAAAAGTTTTTGGTTTTCATTTCTGCCCTCATTTGATATTTTCAAGGGCTCTCGTGTTTGTCTTGCTGATCGTTTATTACATACTATTCTTATTTGATTAAATGTGAAATGTGCTCCTACATGTCTGAAATGTAGGAGTTGACAGATTTTCTGTGAACTCGTCCCTGGAACCTCTCCACGTCCTTTGGTTTCCTTCACTTTGTGACGACAGAAGTGCTCCTCAGAGGCCCTAGTTCCGGGCTCTCCCTTCAGAATTTGGAGCGAGGCCGGCAAGGACTGCTGGGCAGGGCCTGTGGACGGGTGTGATTTCTAGAGCGAGTGGGCAGCCTGGCAAAATGGCTTTGTCGTTTTGGAGCTCCAATGTCAATTGAGGGTGAAGGAAGCATTTTTGTCAGTGATCTCTGGAAAGTCTGGCAGTCTCCTGCCTGAGCTGAAGGAGGGAGGGGACAGAAAGAGACAAACAGTGGTGAAGCCCGCTTGTGGCAGGGATTCAGAGTTCACGAGAAGCCAGTCGAACTTACTACCTGATTTTTTTCCCCAAGATATTTGTGACCTTGGACTCAGGTACACAGGTGGATATATTTTGTATATATCAGGTTCTTATGTTAGCAAGCATGTAGAGTTAAAATAGGGAGAGAAATAGGTTTTTTTCCCAAGAGTCCAATGGGATAAAAATAAAGTCAATGTACTTTTGCAGGCAGAGCAGACTGTGGCAAAGTGTCAGACAACTGAAGGACATTAGATAATTGTCAAGTCAAGGGTTCAAGAGAAAGTGACTGAGAGTGACAGGAGGGTTGTGGGGAGATGGTGTTTGGGGTCTCCCAGGTAGCAGAGATGACAAGGTACAGGACCTGGTCACGGAAGTGGGTATCCGATGGGGAGAGAAGAACGGGACATTGCAAGGGAGGAGGCTGTGGGCCGAGCACCCCAGGTGGGACGGGCATCTCCAAGCACCTTCAAATCTGCAGGAGGAAAGGTGAGGACCCAGAGTGAGAGGCGGCAGCTGGGCCTTCCGGGATGGCAGGAAAAGCGCGGGAAGGCTGGTGGTTGCTCCAACAGGGAGGAGGAAGCAGGTCTGGGCATCTGCAGGAATTTGAGAGAAAAGGGCTTCTGCAGGAGGGAAGCGTTCAGAAAGATAAGGAACAAGAACTTTCCAAATCAGATAAGAAGCCTATTAGAAGCCACGGTTTATTTCTTGTTAAAAATTCTCAGGAGGATTTTAAAAAAGGCCCGCTAGCCCAAAGACATTCAGGCTTAATATAAGATTATAGCCTGGGGCTGGCTGTTGGCTGTTGGTTTTCAAACAGATTTTGGGGGCCTCTTGAAGGCTCCATGAGTTCTAGGCTGATAGTGCTGGATTCCTCAGGCTTCTGGCTTAATTTAAGAGTGACTGATATTCCAGAAATGACTAAAGAAATCATAGAAAAATGATCATTGCCAGTCCAGGGATGGAAGGGTCATGATTCAGGTACAAAGCCACCTCAACAATTCCAAACATAAAAATTATGACAGTCAAGAACCAGCAGAGATGTTCATAGCAATTACATGAAAACCCTTCTTTATTTATTCTCCACAACCAGGTCCTCTGATGAGCCCGGATCATGATGAGTCTTATCTGCAGGGATAAGGACCAGAGAAAAGTTAATGTCAGTTATGTCAGAAGTTTGACCAGGCACCTATCTTCTCAGTTGTAGTGTTGTAGCAGAGAGAAGTCGGGTGTATGCTGTACTGAAGACCAGGATGCAAGAATTTTGAGAAGGAAGATTTATTACCACCGGTTGGACTAGGTGGACTCTTGTCCCAGTAAAAACTGAGCCCTGAATAGGATTTTTGGGTCCCTTCTATACAGAGGATGTAGGAGTGGGGAGTCAAACAGTGCTTGTATGCAAAAGGACCTTTTTGTTAGTTTCTCCAAGTGTTTTATCTGAGTATCAGATAGGTTATATCCTCCAGGTGAGCTTGAATTAACACATATCCCCCACATTCCAGGTAAGCTTTTAACATAAATGCCCCACATTTCAAGTAAACCTTTAACATGAACCCCCGACCTTCCAGGTAAGCTTTTAACATGAACCCCCCTCCCCCAACATTCCAGGTAAGCTTTAAATAACACATTTAGTTTGCATTCTGCCTGAATATACAAAGCTTATATACTTTATACCTCTCTCAATTGGCTTTCCAGGGAACTAGGCATACTTGGATATAGAATAAGTTTGAATTTATGCACAGGTCATATTAGTAGTGACATTGCTTTCAGATGAAGTTTTTAATTCCTTTCACTATGAATTATCAGGTGTCCTGATAGTGTAATACTAAGAGTTTGTTTCTAGGGCAACCTGGGGTTTGTTTGTTGGGTTTTTGTTTTGTTTTGTTTTGTTTTTTAAGAGGCACTGGGGATCAAACCCTGGACCTTCTCTGTGGGAAGCAGGTGCTCAATTGCTTGAGCCACATCTGCTCCCTCTGTTTCTTTTATTAATATAATGAGGTTTGCAGATTTTCCCGATTTGGAACCATCCTTATATTCTTGAAATAAAACTTCACAGACCTCTTAAACTATATTAAAATCCTAAGGAAATTTTTTTGAGGAAGGCTGTCCTGATTTTTTATAGAAGAATGCTCATATTTATAGTAATACGTGTGTAAGTATTTAGGGAAAAATATGGGATTTTCAATGTACTCTTAAGTGATTCAGCAAATAACTTATTTACACATGTACCACAATTTCAACAAACTATTAACAACTGTTGCATTGAGGTTGCATTAAAAACTGTATATTTGAAAATGATTGTGATTTTAAAGCATAGAATTTTATTACTGGTGTTGTTAGCTCTTTTATCCTGTATACTTTTCACTTATACTAAGCCCCAGCTTTGCCTGCTGGAGTGAGGGATATGCCACCTTTGTAAAATGATGGCTAAGCTTTCCAGTGGCGCAAAGTGACCTGCCCATAAGCAAATAGATAAAATAGATAAATCCCTGCCCAGGTGTAGGTAGATGTCTGACCACCTTTCTCACTTCTACTAGAAAGATTGGTCTCTTCTAAGTTTCTCTCCCCTTTATTCAGTTTTGGTAACTCCTGTTTAAGAAAATAATTTGTTTTGCCTAAAATGCCATTGGAATGTTGTATAATATCCTTTATATGATTCTTATCTGATTATATTTTTTGTTTTATTCATAAAATGCAAATATTGAATTAGTTTGACAGGGGTTTATCTATTTTATCTATTTGACAACTTTTTCAACAACTAGCTTTTAATTTTATCTACCAGCTCAGGTATTTGATTTCCGATTTCTTATTTTAGGTTTTTTTTATTAAATTTCTCTCTTTCCTATGGTGGTTTTTTCCCCCCTAGTTCCTTGGGTTAAATGCACGTTTCATTTATTTTCTCAGCTGCTAAATGAAGAAGGCATTTCAAACTTTACTGAGATAATAAACTGACATTATTTTTCCTTAAAAAAAAAACAACACCTGAGAGGGTCAAGCTACCATAGAAAAAAAAAAAAAAGAAAAAGAAAAACCACGATAGGGAGAATATTTTCAACATATGGAAGACAAAGCGTTAATATTCCTCATATACAAACAACAAGGAAAATTAAGAAAAAAGCCCAATACCATAACCGACAACAAACATGAAAATAAACCACATCTGAAGAAACGCAATGGTCTGTGAATCTAAAAAGATGTACCTGACAGTACCTAGTAATAAGAAAAGGAACACCTTTAATGACTTCTAAGCAAACCACTACTTTTTTTTTTCAATGTGGTTTCCTTTCCCGGGTATTAAATGCAGCTCGTTCGCAACAGAAACAGCCAGATGCCCTCCAAGATGAAATTCCAAGCTCAGCCTGTCAGGCTCTCTTTGTAGGGGACAGGCTCTTGATTGGATAATTGCAATAACGTGGGTTCTGGTGGAAGGTCATTTTACCTGTTATAGCTTAGCTTTCTCCCAATTAATCCAGATGCTGAGGGGTTGAGAAAACTCCTGCAAGGACAGACTGGAGACAAACACTTGTTATCCTATGGTCAGTGTAATACTGTAAACAACTAGGAAATCCTAGACTTGTACTCCCCGCTGTCGATGGTGGCCATTGCGTCTGGCTCCAGCTGATGGTGGCTTGCTCAAGAAGACCACCGCTTGCCCTGGAGCTGATCATCATCCTGAGAACCAGGACCCCCGTGTCTTGGCGAAAGCACGAGGCCCCCAGCTCTTTCCCAAGGATCTGGAGCAGGCCCAGGAGGACTCACTTTCGACAAGCACCCAGGGGAGTCCTAGCATCAGTGAAGTCTGAGGAGATACTGACTGAATTCATTCACTATTTCTGAATGTACAGCTTCGTGAAGGAATAAACGAGGCATAAAATACTGCACATGATCAAAGTGAATTTTGACATACGTATGTACCTGTGAAATCATCAGCACTCTCAGGTTCATGGACATACACATCACCCCCAAGTTTCCTCGAGCCACCTTCACTCCACGCTTCTCTCCTCCCTCCCCAGGCAACCACGGATCTGCTTTCTGGGGATTAATTTGCATTTAATATAAATGACCCCATCCAGTACATGCTCTTCTGTGTATTTCTCCTTTCACTCAGAATCATTATTTTGAGATGTATCCATGTTGATTAGAGTAGCAATAGTTTTTCTTTATAGGTTGAACAGTATTCCATTTGGGGGATTAGCACAGCTTTTTTTATGAATCTGTTCTCCCACTGATGGATATTTAGGTTGTTACCAGTTTGGCCCATTATGTAAAATTATAGGTAGTTGAATAGGCACATTTAATGAGAGCAATCTTTCCCTTTTCAAAGGAAAAAAAATCATTTAAGTAAACTTCAAATTGTAGACTTGAAGGGATAAGTAAAATCCTACATAGGTGGAAATATCGGAAAATATACTGACCTTTTCTTGGAAAGTGGTACTTTGGATACAATTTTCTTTAATATTTTCAGTCTCCAAAATGGAAGACACTTCTAAAACATCTAGAGGAGATATCCATATTTCAAAGTTAGAAAGCTAAAACAAAAGTTAGAGTTGTTTTAAAAATAATACCAAGGAGGAGAAATGGAAAAGCCAATTATCAGATTTATTTGGAAGGGTAAGAGGCCCTGAATAGTAAGAAATATCTTTTAAAAGAAGAACAAAGTTGGAGGACTCTCACTTTCTGATGTTAAAGCATATTACTTAGCTACAGGGGTAAAAACAGCATGATAATGGCATAAAGATAGACATATTGACCAATGGAATTGAATTGAGAGTCCAGAAGTAGACCCTCACATCTATGGTCATGTGATTTTTGACAAAGCTGCCAAAACCACCCAGCTGGGTCTGAACAGTCTATTCAACAAACGGTGCCGGGAGAACTGGACAGCCATATCCAAAAGAAAGAGGACCTATCCCACACCTTATACAAAAATTAACTCAAAATGGATCAAAGATCTAAATATAAAACTAAAACCATAAAACTTCTAGAAAATGTAGAGAAATAGTTTCAAGATCTTGTGGTAAGTGGTGGTTTCTTAAACCTTACACCCAAAGCACAAGCAATGAAAGAAAAAAATAGATAAATTGGACCTCCTCAAAATTAAACAATTTGTGCTCCAAATGACTGTCAAGAATGTGAAAGGCAGCCTACTCACGGGAGAAAATAGTTGGAAAACATGTATCTGATAAGGGTTTGATTTCCGTGTTATTTAGAGAGATCATACAACTTATACAAGACAAGTAACCCAATTTAAAAATGGGCAAAAGACTTGAAGAGACATTTTTCCAAAGAGAAAATACAAATGGGCAAAAAGCACATGAAAAGATGTTCAACATCTTTCACTATTAGGGAAATGCAGATCAAAACTATAATAGGGGGAAACGGACTTTGGCCCAGTGGTTAGGGCGTCTGTCTACCATATGGGAGGTCCGTGGTTCAGACCCCGGGCCTCCTTGACCCGTGTGGAGCTGGCCATGCGCAGTGCTGATGCGCGCAAGGAGTGCCGTGCCACACAGGGGTGTGCCCCGCGTGGGGGAGCCCCACGCGCAAGGAGTGCGCCTGTGAGGAAAGCCGCCCAGCGTGAAAAGAAAGAGCAGCCTGCCCAGGAATGGCGCCGCCCACACTTCCCGTGCCGCTGACGACAACAGAAGCGGACAAAGAAACAAGACGCAGCAAATAGACACCAAGAACAGACAACCAGGGGAGGGGGGGAAATTAAATAAATAAATTAATTAAAAAAAAAAAAAACAAAAAAACTATAATAGGATGAATATTGTATGGTCTCACTAATATGAACTAAATACAATGTGTAAACTCATGGAGTTTAACTCTAGAGTATAGGTTACTTACTGGGAGACAGAATGTGAGTTGAGAAGGGGGAGTCAATGCTTAATGTACATAGAATTTTTAATGAAGTTATAAATATATGGAAACAGAGTTGATGGTAACACATTGTAGCGAGTATCACCAACACTGCTGATTTATGAATGTGATTGTGGCTGAAAGGGGTACTCTAGGGACGTAAATAACAATTTAAAGGAAGCTAGAGGATAATCTAGGGACTCCGTAACATAATGATTTCTGTGGTAGATGAAGATCATGGTTAATAGTACAAATACAAGAATGTTCTTCTATCATAAGGTGTTAGGAATATGGTGATAAGTGGAAAATACAACTAATGTAGCTTATGGACTATAGTTAACAGTAATATTGTAATAATTTTGCAACAGCGGCAAAGAAGATACTATATCAATTCTAAGAGTCAATAATAGGGAGGTATAAGGGAGGATGGGATTTTTCCTTTTGGGGTAATGAAAATGTTCCAAAATTGACTGAGGTGATGACAGCATAATTCTGTGATGAAACTGAGAGCCACTTAGCGTATACTTTGGATGAATTGTACAAGGCAGGGGACTATTTATCTCAGTGAAGCCTGTGGTGGAAGATGGACTATGCTTTTCAGTACAAATATGAGAGCGTTCTCTCATGAACTATAACAAATATACAATACTAATACACGGCGCTAATAATAGGGTGGTCTGTGGGGAAAATGTAAAGTATGGACTTATAATTAGCAGTAATATTTTGACAATATTCTTTCATCATTTGTAACCAATGTTCCACAACAAGGCAAGGTAGTGGTGGTGAGGTGATATATGGGAATCCTGTATGGTATGCATTATTTTGCAAACTCACAATTTCTCTAATAAAAAACAAAACAAAATAATTTTAAAATACCAAAAAATACCCCACAAAAAAACATATATGCCTGTATGAGAGACTGGTTAAAAAAACCTACCTATGATCCAAATATCCAGGTTTCTCTCCTTGCTGCTGGATGGAGTAGAAATCTCCCTTTTGGAATTTTTTACTTTTTTTTTACAATTGGGGTTTTTGGTAGTACAAAATTTTGGAGAAATTTTAGAAAATACAAGAAATACACAAGTACAAACTAAGTTATTACACCTTGTAGATACAATCACCACCGATGATTCCCAATGTGTTCACATCTTTTTCACACTCCTTAGTGATAGTCAAATGTTTCATCATCATGTTCTATTGCATCATGATTTTTTAAAATCCCCTGTTGTTGGCCATTGTTTTCAATTTTCTCCTCTATGAGTGCTCACCTTGAGTACATCCTCCCACCGTTATCTTCCAAACGTGTTTGGATTTTTAATTACTGCCCCCATTTTTCATTCCCAAGAGTTGTTCTTTTTTCTCCCTGAACCTCTGTAATATACGAATTTCATCTGATTTGTGCAGTATGTTCTTCTACATTCGTGAAAATGTTAACGACAAGCTGGAAGACTTTTTTCTGTGAACAGTCCCCTGAACCACCTCTGTGTCCTCTCCATTTCCGTCTATTATGACAGACGTGCTGCCCAAGGTCCTAGCTTCTGGGCTCTCCCTTCACAATTTGGAGCGAGGTCGTCAAGGCCTGTCGGGCAGGGCTTGTTGACAGGTACGATTTCTAGAGTGAGTGGGCAGCCTGGCAAGGCAACGCTGTCCTGTTAAACTCCCAATGTCAACTGAGGAAGAAGGAAGCACCTTTGTCAGTGAACACACAAAAGAATCTGGCAATCTCCTGCCTGAAGCTAGGAAGTGAGGGAACCAGAACTATGTGGGACAAGAGTGGCATGGGCTGCTTAGTGTTTGTAACGCTAGATTTATGGGGAGCCTCATTATGTGATTTTCTCCAGCATGTTTGCCTCCTTGGCTTCATGGACACAGGTGGCTTGTTCCGTTAAGTCAAGTTCATATGTTATCAGACATGTAGAGTTAGAAGGGGGAGATTCTAGGGAGTATTCCAAGACAGAGCCCTAATGGATCAAGCAGACAGCCAAGACACTGTTGGAGAGTGAGTAGACTGTGGCTTCCCCGGGCTGGAGAGCCCCATCACATTCAAGAATTGTTAAGGGAGGGAGACTAGAGAAAGTGATCAGGAAGGAAAGGGGCCACGTGGTGGGAGAATGGGCTGTTTGACATGGTGGTTTGGTGGTGTCAAAGGGAACAGTATGACAAGAAATAGACCATGACCAGGGAAGTGGGTATCTGATGGGGACAGAAGAATGGGACATCACAGGGGAGAGGGCTATGAGCTGAGCACCCATGTGGGATATGCATCTCTTTGAACATGTAAATCTGCAGGAGTCACTATGAGGAGTCGAGTGAGAGGCAGCGGCTGGGCCTTCAGTGATGGAAGGAAGAAAACAAGAAGACTGGTGGTTGCTCCAACAGAGTAGTGGAAGCTGGTCCAATCCTCTGCAGGAATCTGAGAGAGTAGAGCTTCTGCAGGAAGAAGTATCTCACAGAGACAATAGGGAACAAGGACTTTTCAAAATGAGATAAGAAGCTTTTTAGGAGCCAGAGTTTATTTCTATTTAAGCTACAGCCACTATAGAGAACTGACAGTTCATAAGGAGGTTGAATATAGACTTGTCATATGACCCGGCAATACCATTATTAGGTATATACCCAGAAGAACTGAGAGCAGAGACGCGAACAGTTATCTGCACACCAATGTTCATAGTGGCATTATTCACAGTTGCCAAAAGTTGGAAACAACTAAGGTGTCCATCAACTGAGGAATGGATAAACAAATTGTGGTGTATACCCACGATGGAATATTATGCAGCAGTGAGAAGAAATGAAGTCATGAAGCACATGACAACATGGACGAACCCAGAGGACATGATGTTGAGTGAAGCAAGCCAGACACAAAAGGACAAATACTGTATGATTGTGCTATCATGAACTAAATATATTGTGTAAACTCATGGAGTTAATAATTAGAATATAGGTTACCAGAAAACAGAATTATGTTAAAGAATGGAAAGCTGGGAAGTGGACGTGGCTCAACTGATAGAGTGTCCGCCTACCATATGGAGGTCCAGGGTTCAATACCCAGGGCCTCCTGGCCCATGTGGTGAGCTGGCCCACGTGCAGAGCTGCCGTGCACAAGGAGTGATGTGTCATGCAGGGGCGCCCCTGCGTAGGGGTGCCCCACGTGCAAGGAGTGCACCCCGTAAGGAGAGCCACCCCATGTGAAAAAAAGCACAGCCCGCCCAGGAGTGGTGTTGCACACACAGAGAGCTGACACAGTAAGATGACACAACAAAAAAAGAGACACAGTTTCCCAGTGCTGCTGGATAATACAAGCAGATGCAGAAGAACACACAGTGAATGACACAGAGAGCAGACAACAGGGGTGAAGGGGAGAGAAATAAATAAAATAAATCTTGGGGAAAAAAAGAATACAAAGGTGAGGTTTAATCTGTGCAGAATTGGTAATAAAGTTGTTTGTAAATCTTTGGAAAGGATTAGAGATGGTGAAAGCATATCATGGTGAAACTAGCCGTGCTATTGTATGGGTATGACAGTGGTTGAAAGGGAAAGTCTAAGGTCAATCTATTACTAGAAGGAAAGCTAAAAACTATAATGTGGTACTGTATATGACAGTAAAACCTTATATAAAACATGAATGTAGGTAAAAATGCATATATAAGACTGTTTTTAAAAAAAAGACTGTTTTTACAAAATATAAATACAAATATGGTAGAGAGAAGGAAACAGAATAGCAGCTACTTATGGCAGGGGAAGCATAGAGAGATTGAGAGGTGATGAGTTTGGGCTTTTTTTCTATTATGAAATAATGAAAGTACTCTAAGAATGACTGAAGTGATGAATGCACAAATATGCGATGACACCAAATACCATTGATTGTACACTGTATATGGATTTATGCTTTATTAATATTACCAATAAAATTGATTTGTTAAAAAAAAAAAAGGCTCAGATGACATGAAAAGTACAATGGCCCAAAGACACTAAGGTTTAATAAAAGATTATAGGGAAGCAGATGTGGCTGAACTGATAGAGCGTCCACCTACCATATGGAGGGTCCAGGGTTCGATACCCCAGGGCCTCCAGACCCATGTGGTGAGCTGGCCCACGTGCAGTGCTACTGCGTGCAATGAGTGCCATGCCATGCAGAAGCGCCCCACATAGAGGTGCCCAACGCTCAAGGAGTGCACCCCACAAGGAGAGCCGCCCCGCGTGAAATAAGCACAGGCTGCCCAGGAGTGGTGCCACACACATGGAGAGCTGACACAGCAAGATGATGCAATGAAGAAGAGATGCAGTTTCCCAGTGCCGTCAGATAATGCAAGCGGTCGTAGAAGAACACACTGTGAATGGACACATAGAGCAGACAGTGGGGTGAAGGGGAGAGAAATAAATAAAATAAATCTTAAAAATAATAATAATAATAAAAGTTTATAGCCAGGTGCTGGTCCTTGGTGCCTGGGTTGCTGAAACCTCAGAACAGTCCTTGCCAATTCAATGTCTGGAAAATTCTTATAGTAAAAGTAATGCCAGCATGCTTCATACAAGAACATCACTTCAGTAACAAGGAAAAAAACTGTGCCAGAAGCAGTCAGTGCCATTCTAAGAGGGAAAGACATACAATCAGAGAACAAAACCACCATTGCAATTCCAAAAATCAAAATTATTAATCCAGTGTAGAACAAGTAAATGTATTTGCAGAATCTAGGTGAAAATAATTCTTGCATTATTCTCTGCAACCAGGCTCTCTGCTTATGAGCTTGAGTAGCTTGCATCATGATGAATCTTTATATGGATTAGGACAAGAAAAAGTTAAGGTCAGATCACCAAAAGTTTGACTAGGAGCCAGTCTATCATAAGCGGTGGCATTGTTTTTAGATGGAGCTTTAAATTCCTTTCACTGATTATCAAAGGCCCTGATAAGGCAAATTTCTAGGACAAACTGGGAGTTAAATTCCAAGGGGAATGCCAGGAAAACAGGGATGATCTGTTTATGTTCTAAATTTCCTGTAAACATTCCTTGCAATAACATTCATGATGCTATTTTTCTGAAATGTCTGGGTAATTTCCAGAGAGAACACCACAAAAATTGGACTATAGCCCAAAGTCCATGATCTGCTAGGATATGTACAAAGATTCCCATATAAACACTGCATTTTACTGGATTATTGGTATAACATCAGGGTGCATTTAAGATTGCCATTGGGAAAAAAAAAAAAAAAAGATTGCCTTGGTAAGAGAGATATAGATGAAAGAGAACCCAAAGCAAAGCATCACTAATTCACTTAGATCTGGATAAAATGGAAGACATGCTAAAAGCAACATGTACTTCAAAGTCTATAACAGTGGAACTTTGAACTCTAGTACAGGGTCTGATTTTCCCATCCTTTGCCAGGATGCATAACTGGGTGCAAAGTTACCCACACCAGAGGAAAGAAAACATCCAGGTGTTTCCCACTATGGATCTTGCACTTGTCTTAGTGAACCTACCAGAGATTCTAGGATTCACCAGCCATTAACAGTTTCATTTGTGAGGGTTAGGGCTAAGGAAGTAGCTACCAGGTAACTAGTGGCTGGCATTTTAACAGACAAATGGACTGCTCGGCATCCTAGGTCCATACCAAGACCCATCTGAAGACAGACATTAATGTGGTTGAGAGCCACAATCTTGACTGAATCAAGAGTTCCCCTCTTCCTCATTATTTTCTAAAATTTAAGGCATATAACCCATTTCAGCTGCCAATTTTGGTCTTGGGCATATTTTGTTACACTTCAAGAAACATTTAATAGGCAATGTCCCACCACAAGATTATGAAATCTTACATTTTGATACCTACCTGAATTCACTTTAATCCATTGAGAATTTGTGTGCATTGTATGATAAATGACTCTGTATTTTCCTTAGTAATAGCCAAGTATTCCTGTACCTTTTATGGAATAGTTCATCCATTCCCTATTTTTCAAAAAATATCTTCTATGTAAGATTAAATAATGTTCTATGTTGCCTGGCTCTTAGTTCACAGAAGAAGCACATCTCTCTTATCCTTATTGCTCTTACTATATGGTGCATTGCACCAGGGTATTGAAAAAACGATCAAGGCAGCAAACATAGGATCATTCAAAATATAGGCGGCTAGGGAAGCAGATGTGGCTCAACTGATAGAGCATCCACCTACCGTATAGGAGGTCCAGGGTTCAAACCCAGGGCCTCCTGACCCGTGTGGTGAGCTGGCCCATGGGCAGTGCTGCCATGCACAAGAAGTGCCATGCCATGTAGGGGTGTCCCCCACATAGGGGAGCCCCACACGCAAGGAGTGTGCCCTGCAAGGAGAGCCACCCCATGCAAAAAAGCACAGCTCGCCTAGGAGCAGCACTGCACACAAGGAGAGCTGATGCAGAAAGATGACATAATAAAAAGAGACACAGATTCCCAGTGCTGCCGAGAATGCAAGTAGACACAAAGGAACACACAGCAAATGCACCAAGAGAGCAGACAACGGGGGGCAGGTAGGGGAAGAGAAATAAATAAAAATAAATCTTAAAAAAAAAATAGGCATCTATGTTAAAGTGCCTGACGAATTAATGAGTAACCATTTTGCGGTGGTCATCTAGTATTCTTTATTACTAACCAAAAAAGGAGGAATTAATGGAATTGTCAGCTCAAGGAAATAACTAATGCAAGAAATAAACAATAGGGGAAACTGTGAGGGAGGGAGGAAAAGGAGAGAGTTTATAGGAACTCTTTGCACTAGCTGCTCAATTTTCAGTAAAGCTAAATCTGCTCTAAAACATAATCTATTAATTTTTTAAAGTGGTGTAGAGTTACTTTGACACTTCAGAATTTCTATTCTTCCAAATGCTGTATTCTTTGTGACTACTGCAATTTATGATGAAAATGTTTATAGGTCAACTTAATACACAAGGAAGTAGAGTTGTCCCCTTCCCTCAAAATATTATGGTCCATGAGATCAGAAAAGCTGGAGTTCCCAAACCAATGAAGAGTAAAACCACCAAAAACCAGGTAGCTATGTATATTGCCTTAAATGGAACCACTTGGATTGTTTTTCCATTTAAGCTGTTTGCCATTTCCTGACTCCCTTTTGCATACTTAGGAAGCATTTATATTCTCCTCAGAAATTTTCATCATAAGTTGCTAGGGTATGTTGTCAAATGCATTTTCTTTTTTTTTTTTTAAGATTTATTTATTTATTTAATTCCCCCCTTCCCCCGGGGGTCTGTTCTCTGTGTCTATTTGCTGCGTCTTGTTTCTTTATCCTCTTCTGTTGTCGTCAGCGGCACGGGAAGTGTGGGCAGCACCATTCCTGGGCAGGCTGCACTTTCTTTCGCGCTGGGCGGCTTTCCTCACGGGTGGGGCTCCCCTACGCAGGGACATCCCGCACTCCTTGCTTGAATCAGCACTGTGCATGGGCCAGCTCCACATGGGTCAAGGAGGCCCGGGGTTTGAACCTCGGACCTCCCATGTGGTAGACGGACGCCCTAACCACTGGACCAAGTCTGTTTCCCTGCATTTTCAACATTTGTTGGTAAATGTGACTTTGCTTCTCTTTGATAGTATGAAGTTCAATGATTTTCTTAATTTGGAAGCATGTATTTCCCTAAATAAAACTTCACAGACATCTCTGTTAGAAATGTAAGGAAATTTTATTGAGCAAGGGTAGTATTGGATTTTTTATAGGACAATACCCTTTTTTATAGAATGTGCACATTTAAGTATTTAGAGAAGAAATGCCATAAAATCTGCAACATACTCTTAAATGATTGAGTGAATAATAATAAATTACATGCATGTGTTCCATGGCTACAACAAAATGCTCACATTTGTTGCTCTGAAGTTACAGAGAGAATTTTGTTGGTTCCGCTATTAGGAATTTTCCTATGTCTATTTTTAAGTTAGACTAGAACCTATTTTTGTCCTGAGTATTTTTTAAAGGTTTTTTAAAAAAATTTCCCCCCTCCCCTGACCCTGCTGTTTTTGTTGTCTGTTTCCATTCACTATGTGATCTTATGGGTCTATTTCTCTTTTTGTCTTCTCTTTTTGTTTTTTCTACTCTAGGATTCACGGGGATTTGATCCTGAGGACCTCTGATGTGGAGAGAGGTTCTCTGTCACCTGCCTTACCTCAGTTCCTGGTCTCTGCTGAGCTTAACCTTGACTCTCCCCTTCATCTCTTTTTGGTTGCATCATCATCTTGCTGCGTGACTCACTTGCGCAGGCACTGGCTCACTGCGCGGACACTCACATGGGCACTCAGCTTGCTGTGTGGGCACTGGCTCATTGTGCAGGCATGCTTTCTCTTTTTCTTTTTCACAGGAGGTCCCAGAAATCGAACCCAGGTTCTCCCATATGGTCGGCAGAAGCCCTATTGCTTGAGTCACATCCATTTCCCAAGACCTGAGTATTTTTAAGGGTACGGGGGGTAGGGTACCACTGCCTCGGTAAAATGATGGCAGAAAGTGATAGACTCCTCAGGCCCGCCTGGGTGGGTGTGAGACCACTGTCTCATTTCTTCTAGAAAGATTAGTATGCTTTAAGTTTCTGTTCTTCCTTGAGTCAATTTAAGTAAATTTTGTTTTAAAGAAAATCATGTGTTTTTCCTGAAATGTCTAGGAGTTGGAATTAAGTTGTATACAATCTCTTTATTTCTTTTTATCTGCCCATAGTTCTTGTCTCATGCATAAAATGCTTGTTTTTATTGGTTTGACTGGGTTTTTATCTATTTTATCTGTTTGTTACATTTTTTCAAGAACTAGCTTTAAGTTTTCTCTATTAAGCAAGGTATTTGGTTTATGGTATGACATTTTAGGTTTCATGATTAAATTCCTACGGTTAATTTTTTTAATTTTCTTAGTTCCTTATTTGAACTTATGTTTCATAAATTTTCACCCTTGGTAAATGAAGAAAGCATTTCAAGTTTTAATTAAAAAATAATGAAAGACAGTTGCCTTAAAGGAAATAAAAATCAGTTGAATGACATAAGACACTATTGACAAAGTTTTGGTAAGGGACAGATAGGGAGAATATATTTCCAAAGTATAGAAGACAAAGAGTTAAGATCTGTTATAAACAAACAAGAAGAAATTACAAAAACAGAAATGGGCAAAGGGGAAACTCACATCTGAGGAAATGCAAAGGTCAGTGAATCTAAAAAGTCATACCTGACCTCACCCAGTAACAAGAAAAAGAGCATCTTTAATGACTTCCAAACACACCATCACTTATATTAATATTTTGTAAATGCAATTTCCTTTACCTGGCATTAAATATAACTTTTCACAATAGAAAATGTTAAAAATCCTTCACAGTGACATGCCAAGGACATATGTCCAATTGGGTATTTTTATAGGAGATAGGATCTTGATTGGATAATTGTATTAACATGGATTCACATGGAAGACCATTTTCTTTCAACATCTTAGCTTTCTCCCAACTAATCCAATAATATAAGGTTCCAGATGCTGCAGTGCTTGAGAAAACTCCTGAAAGGAGAGACTGGAGAACAAAACTTGTTATACTCTAGAAAACGTTCAAGCAACTCTGTGAAAAACTAGGAAATCTAGACTTGCATTCCCTGCAGTCAATGGGTGGCTGTTTCATTTGGTTCCAGCTGACAGTGTTTTGGTCAAGACGAGGGAGGCCCCTTCTCAGCTGCCACGTGCTTCGTCCCAGACTTTATCGGCCTCCTGAGCATGAGAACCCTTGGGTCTCTTGTTGAAAGCACGAGGCCCCTGGCTCTTTACTGGAGGATCCAGAGCAGGCCCCAGGTGGCCCATTTTCCACAAGCACCCAGGGGAATCTTCTTATCAGCAAAAATTGGGAAAACACTGCTTTGAATCATTCCTTCTATACATTTTTATGCACAGCTCCTTGAAGGTACAGATTAGGTACAAAAATTCCATTTACTTTAAGTGTACAATTCAATGAGTTTACACACACACTGGTAGAAGCATTAGCACAATCAAGACCATGAACATATCCATCACTCCCCAAGTTTCCTTATGGTCCACACCTCCCTTTTTTCCATCCCCAGGCAACTAGTGACCTGCTTGCCATCACCATAGATTGCTTTATATTTTATATAAGCAGCAGCATCCAGTATGCTCTCTTCCATGTTTGGCTTTTTTCACTCAGCATAAATTCTTGAGATTCATCCATGGTGTTCTGAGTATCCATAATTTGGATGTTTATATGTTGAGTAGTATTCCTTGAAAGGGTATACTGCAATATTTTATTCATTCCCCCCATGCCCCATTGATGGATATTTAGGTTGGCTCCAGTTTCAGGCCATTACAAATAATTTTTGATAATTAAGGAGATACATTGATGAGGGATTACTTTTCCTTTCTCATTAGAAAAAAAAGTTTTCATTAAGAAAAACATTAAAATTATAGCTGGTACTAAACAGAAGGCTAAAACCTTAAATATATGGGGAAAATCTATTTTTTAAAAAATCCTTATTTTGATTAGAGCTTTGGATATACTCTTCTTCTAGCTGTCAGTCTCAGAAATGAAAGATTTTACCAAACATCAGAAAACATATTCACATTTCACTGATGGAAAGCCAAGACCAAAGCTTACAGTTGTTTTCAAAACGATCACAAGGAATTGCCTGTACAGGAGATTGGCAAATAATGACTAAGACCCAATAGCCAGTTTTCACTCCTTGCTGCTGGAGGACTCAGAAGTCTCCCCTTTTGGGAACGTATTTCCATTTAGGTAACCTTTTACCAAGTCACCAGGATATATATAATGGCAATTTTATTTAACAATTTGTGTTCTTGGATTGCAGAGTCTTGGGGAATGATATCTGAAAAATAAATATCCAAGTGCAATTAAAGACATCAATTAATCCACCTCCCAGAAACAGTCATCACTGATGATTTCCTAATGTTTACATTTTTCCACATCAGTTTTAGTTATAGTCAAATGTTTCCTTCCTGTGTTCTATCATATCATGACTTTTATTTTTTTCAGGGTTTATTTTTATTTATTTCTCTCCCCTCCCCCCCTGCTGTCTGCTCTCTGTATCCATCCGCTGTGTGTTCTTCTGTGTCTGCCTGTATTATCAGGCAGCACTGGGCAACTGTGTCTCTTTTTTTTGTTGCATCATCTTGCTGCATCAGCTCTCCATGTGTGCGGTGCCATTCATGGGGGGGGCTGTGCTTTCTTCACGCAGGGCGATTCTCCTTGCAGGGCACACATGGGGCTCCCCTATACTGGGGCACCCCTGTGTGGCACAGTACTCCTTGTGCACGGCAGCACTGCGCATGGGCCAGCTCACCACACAGGTCAGGAGGCCCTGGGTATTGAACCCTGGACCCTCCATATGGTAGGCGGACGCTCTATCAGTTGAGCCATGTCCGCTTCCCTGATGTCTCATATTTTGATACCTACCTGTATTCATTTTACTCCATCAAGAACTTTGTATGATATAGCACTCTCTATTCCCCTAAAATAAATAGCCACATATTCCTATACCATTTATGGAATATTTCATCCTTTCTCCATTACTTTGTAATAGCACCTCTATCACAACATCTTATACCCATAGATGTGTTTTGTCCCATTCACTTCCATTTATCTTGTGCTTTCCAGTTTCAAATTGTAGAGATTTAGATATTGTTTTCTGATTTCTTTGGAAGTGTTCCCCATTAACTTATCTTTCAGACTTCCCTATATATTACCAACACAGATATGTTGAGATTTGTAACTGGAATTGTGACAAACAATTTCTTAGGTAGACGTTTTCATAATACTAAGTCTCCCTCTTCAGAAATATCTCTCTACTTACTGAGCTCATCTCTTTATTCCCCATTACTGTTTAAGCCTATTTCCTATTTAATGTTACCTAAAATTTATGTTTATAATATATATTACAAGACTTGTATCACACAATTGCATATAATAGTTCATATATTTTATTTTCATATTATATTTGTGGATTTTTTCCATTCTATTTCTAATGTATTCTATAAAGTAGCATTACTGAATATGTGTGCTATTACTTATACCTTGCCTAGTAAATGTTATAATTCTAAATTCTAGAGTTTCTAGGTATATGTCTATATCCACAAATAATAATCTCTTGCATTTTCCTATTTTATTACCATATTTACAGCCATCTTCAAATCTAAAGACCCTCAAAGGACACAAAGACCATATAAGCAATGTATGAGCAGGGGATTTGTCAGACTCCACATTCTCAGATTCCATGTAGTCTTTTCCTAAAGCAGATCTACCTCCCTTTCTGGTGTTTCTCCCACTTCACAGGAAGAAAGCAACTCTCTCATCCTATTAGTCTTACTCTGGTGCATTGCTCCAGGATACTAAAAATTGTACCAGCAATATTTTTGCACAAAGTGAATATTAAGTTTTTGTAAGAGAATATCCTTATTTGTAGGAGATGCATGATCAAGAATTAGGGACAAAATATCATGAAGTCTGCAACTTACTTTCAAATGATTCAACAAATAATGATAATTATAATATATACTTGTACCACAGTTACAACCAAACTTTAACAATTTGTTGCATTTAATGGAGGGTAGAGAGTGTTCATTGCACTTAAAAAAATACTACTATAGATACTTGAAAATTATTATGAGTTAAAGTTTAAAAAAGACAGTTCAACATAAAAAAGTCAATCAGTATCATATACCACTTTAAAAGTAAAAGGGGAAAATAAACATATCATCTTATGTGACACATAAGGCATTTTACAAAATCCAACACCCTTCCTTGATAAAATCACTGAGAAAAATAGGAATAGAAGTGAACATCCTTAACATGCTAAAGGGCATATATGAAAAAACCCACAATTATGTCATACTTAAAGTAAAAGACTGAAAGCTTTTCCCCCTAAGATCAGGAATAAGACAAGGATGCCCACTGTCACCACTGTTATTCAATAATGTACTAGAAATTCTAGCCAGAGCAATTAGACAAGAAAAAGAAAGAAAACATATCCAAATTGGAAAGGAAGACATAAAATTATCCCTATTCATAGTTGACATGATCAAATACATAGAAAATCCCACATAACCCATAGAGCTAATAAATGATTTCAGTAAAGTTAAGGGGCACAATAAAACAAAAATCAATTTTTTTTATACAACAGAAATCGACAGTCCAAAAAGGAAAACAACAAAACAATTCATTTATAATCTAAAAGAATAAAATAGTTAGGAATAAATTTAACCAATGAGATGACTTGTACAACAAAACTTATAAAACATTGGTGAAAGACATGAAAGAAAACCTAAGTAAATGGAAACACACTCAATTTTCATAGATTGGAAGTCAATGTTTTTAAGATGTCAATAGGGGAAGTGGACTTGGCCCAGTGGTTAGGGTGTCCGTCTACCACATGGGAGGTCTGCATTTCAGAGCCTGGGCCTCCTTGACCCGTGAGGAGCTGGCCCATGCGCTGTGCTGATGTGCATAAGGAGTGCCGTGCCACATAGGGGTGTCCCTGCATAGGGGAGCCCCACGTGCAAGGACTGCGCCCTGTAAGGAGAGCCGCCCAGCATGAAAGAAAGGGCAGCCTGCCCAGGAATGGCGCCACACACACGGAGAGCTGACACAAGATGACGCAACAAAAAGAAACACAGATTCTCGTGCCGCTGACAATAGAGGGGGACAAAGAAGAACATGCAGCAAATAGACACAGAAAACAGACACCTGGGGTCGGGGGGAAGAGGAAAGAAATATATAAAATAAATAAATCTTTTTAAAAAAGATGTCAGTAGTACACAAAGCAATTTACAGATTCAACACAGTCCTACAAAATTTTAGCAGCCTTTTCTACAGAAATGGAAAAGCCAATCACTAAACTTATATGGAATGGCAAGGGGCCCCAAGCAACCAAATCCATCTACAAAAACAAGAACAAAGTTGAAGGACTCACATATCCAGATTTCAGAATTTATTCCAAAGCTACGTAATAAAAACCTCATGGTACTGGCACAAAGACATAGAGATCAACAAAAGAGAATTGAGGGAAAAAAAAGAGAGAGAGAATTGAAGGAGCAGAAGTGGCTCAAACTGTTGAGCACCTGCTTCCCACAAAGGACGTCCCAGATTTGGTTCCCATTGCCTCCTAAAACAAAAAAACAACAACCAAATAAACAAACAAACAAAAAAACAACTCAGGGGAGCTCAATGGCTGAGTGCCAGCCTCTTACATACAAGGTCCCAGGTTCTATCCCCAGCCCCAGTACCTGAAAAAAAAAAAATTGAGAGTTCAAAAATAAACCCACATCTCTATTGCCAAGAGATATTTGACAAGTTTGCCAAGTTCGCTGGATGGGGAAATGTGCTCTTCAACAAATGGGGTTTGGAAAACTGGATATTCACATGCAACAGAATGAAGTTGGACTCTTACCTCATACCACATATAAAATGTAACTCAAAATAGATGAATAACCTATGTATAAAAGCTAAAATCATAAAACTCTTAGAAGAAAACCAGGAGATTTACATTGTATTAGTCAGTGGATCCTTTGACACTACAAGCACAAGCAATGTAAGAAAATATAAATTGAACTTCATCAAACTTTAAAACTTTTGTGTAAAGGACATTATCAAGAATGTGAAAAGACAGCCCATACAATGGGAGAAAATGTTTGGAAATCATATCCAGACTACATAAAGAAATCCTGCAACTCAATGAAAAGACAAACAACCCAATTAAAAATGGGCAAAGAACTTGAACAGACATTTCTCCAAAAAAGATATATGAATGGCCAATAAGCACAAGAAAAAAATGCTCAACATTATTAGCCATTAGGAAAATGCAAATCAAAACCACAATTAGATATCACCTCACACCCATTAGAACAGGTATTTAAAAAGCAAACAAACAAACAAGAACAAGTGTTAGAGAGGATGTAGAGAAATTGATCCCTCACGCACTGCTGGTTAGAATATAAGATGGTGCAGCCCCTGTGGAAAACAGTTTGGTGGTTCTTCAAAAAGTTAAACATAGAATGACCATATGATACAGCAATTCCATTCCTAAGTGGACACCCAAAAGAACTGAAACCAGGTACTCAAAATGAGACTTGTAAAACAATGTCCACAGCAGCACTATACACAATAGCCAAAAGTGTAAGAAACCCAAGTGTCTATAACAGATGAATGGATAAACAAAATGTGGCATGACATACAATGGAGTGTTAGTCAGCTGTAAAAAGGAATGAAGTCTTGATACATGTGACAACATGCATGAACCTGGAAGACATCATGTTAAGTGAAATAAGCCAGACGCAAAAGGACAAATATTGTATGAATCCATTTAAATGAAATAAATAGAGTAGGCAAATTCAAAAATCTCCTTCTCTACTAATCAGGACTGATTATTTGGTTTGCAAGAGCCTTATCTATTTACCCACCCTTTCTCCCCCTTTATAAGAAATCACTTTTGGGTGGGTGTGGTGCAGTGGTTGAGTGCTTGCTTCTGATGATGAGATCCCAGTTCAGTCAGTAGTAACTCCTAGAAACAAAACAAACACAACAAACAAAACCAACCTGAGGAAGCCAGTGTAGCTCAGTGGTTGAGTACTGGCTTTCCAAACATAAGATCCCGGATTCAACTCCTAGCCTGGCACCTAAAAAATTGAGAAAGAAGTGATGAAATTCAAGATAAAAGAAAGATTAATTTAAGATCAAGGACCAACTTTGGTCTGCTGCCCAAGAGGAAAGTTTTCCCTCTCTTCTGCCAGGTGGAGAACCCAGATGCAAAGTGTAACGAGAACGATGAGCGGGGAGAGGGATTCCCAAATGTTTCCCACTATTACTATCACCTTCCTCTGAGCTCTGCCAGTTCACTTGAGTTCACTAGTTATTACTAGGTATTAATCAGCTGTGAATTGCAGAATGCACAGCCACCAAAAGAGTTCAAGTGTTAGTTGGTATTTCAACAGAGAAATGGGTAGCTTGGAGTTTTATGAACACACCAGGGCCCTTGTGAAAATACTTGGCTTCGAATTAATGGGGTTAATAACCAACTCACCAATCAAAAGATTTTCTTCATATAAATAGACAAAATCCACATATTGAGTAAAACTCTGAGCACATCTTGCTACACAATTGCCACTATGCATCACTTCAAGAAGGAGTAAAGACCTTGGGCCAACACAAAATTGTCAAGCCTTACGTTTTCTAGAATTTGTACATTGTCTGAAATAAGGTTCTATATTTTTTCCCAATAGAATCACCAAGAACCTCTACATCTTACTCGGTGTTTCCTCTTTTGCTTTTAATTTGAAAAACCACATTAAATTCCCAATTTTATTTGGACATGTATTGACTGTCTGCTCTGCTCCATGGTTGTACGAATGTGTGTGTGTGTGTGTGTGTTTCCCCTGTACCATATAATAGAAGCTTGTGGCATGTTTTGAAACCTGCTTGGAAACACTTCCCCCCTCACCATTCTTTTGGAATTTTCCTGGCTAATTTCATATACTTCCTCTTCCAGCAGAACTGACTTTGAGTTGTCTACACCACCCCTAACACACCATTTCAAATTTGGATTTTTATTGAATTTGAAGTAAACAACTACAAGGGGAAAAAATGAAATCTTCATAATAAGTCTACAGGAGGCTGGTGGTTCTCACCACTATTCAAGTTGGAGCTGTGTTCTTTGTTAGTGTCATGCTTTTGTCCTACACAGGTGTTACTTTTCTCACTTAATTTATTTAAGTATACTTTGTTGCTATTGTAAATGGGATTTTTATCACTTCCTTTTGTGTTGTTTTTTTACTTAATTTATTGAAGTATATCACTCATATATAAACATACATAAACATAATAGTTGTGAACTTACAAAACAAACATATATAACATTATACAGGACTCTCATAACTCACCCTACCACCAATAACTTGAATTGTTGTTAAACCTTTTAAACTAATGATTAAAGAGCATTGTTGGGAAGCAATTTTGGCCCAACAGAACCTTGGACCTACCATATGGGAGGTCCACGGTTCAAACCCAGGGCCTCCTGACCCATGTGGTGAGCTGGCCCATGTGCAGTGCTGATGCGCGCAAGGAGTGCTGTGCCATGTAGGAGTGTCCCCCGTGTAGGGGAGCCCCACGCACAAGGAGTGTGCCCCAAAAGGAGAGCTGTCCAGCATGAAAAAAATGCAGCCTGCCCAGGAGTGGCACGGCACACACAGAGAGCTGATGCAGCAAGATGACGCAACAAAATGAGACACAGATTCCAGGTGCCGCTGACAAGAATACAAGCAGACACAGAAGAACATACAGCAAATGGACACAAAAAGCAGACATCGGGGTAGTGATGGGGAAGGGGAGAGAAATAAATAAATAATAAATCTTAAAAAAAAAAAGAGCATTGTCAAAATATTACTACTAACCAACCCTATTATTATCTTTATATTAGCTTTGGCATTTGACATTCTGATGAGTATGTGTCTTGGACTTGGTCTATTCAAATTTTTTCTGATGGGAGTATGTTGTGCTTCTTGGACATGGATATCTATGTCCCTCAATAGGGTTGGGAAATTTTCTACCATTATTTTTTCAAATATTCCTCTTGCCCCTTTTCCCTTCTCTGCTCCTTCTGGGACACCCATGACATGTATGTTTGTACATCTTTTGTTGTCATCTAGTTCCCTGAGACCTTGTTCAATTTTTTCCATTCTTTCCTTCATCTGTTCTTTTGTATGTTCACTTTCAGAGGCCATTTCTTCAAGCTCACCAATCCTTTCTTCTGCCTCCTCAAAAATGCTGTTATATGATTCCAATGTTGTTTTAATTTCATTTATCGCACATTTCATTCCCATAAGATCTGCTGTTTTTCTATGTATGCTTTCAAATTCCTCTTTGTGTTTATCCAGTGTCTTCTTAATATCCTTAATATTTTTAGTCATCTCAAAGAATTTATTAAGGAGATTTGTTTGAACATTTATGATTAGTTGTCTCAACTCCTTTATGTCATCTGGAGGCTTATCTTGTTCCTTTAACTGGGTCATAGTTTCCTGTTTCTTGGCGTGGATTGTAATTTTTTGTTGGTATCTTTGCATCTGGCTTACTAGAGTATTTATTCTGGGTATAGTTTTTCTCTTTAGTTAAGGGCTTCTTGCCCTTTCTCCCTTGCTGGTTGTGCAGTAGAAGCCAAGCATGTAGTTCGTGCTGTAAGCTGTGGAGGCTCAAGCTGCCATCATTGTGCCTGGGAACAATGAAGCTTCTTCCAACTTTTTCCTTTGCTAGGGGTAGGGACAGAGTCACAGCTGTGTGGAATAATCCAAGTCGTGCAGGCCTAGACTGTAGATGCCCAGAGAGACTGATGAAGCTTCATGCCCTTTTCTTCCCTGCCTGGGGTGGGGATGGAGCTGCTGGTATGGGCAGCAATCTGGGCAGTGTGGGTCCAAGATGACTGCAGTTGCCCTGGTAGACTTCTGACTTTCAGTCTGTGCAGCCAAAGGTACCTGCAGTTACCTGGATAGGATGGTGCAGGGTCTGCCAGCCTCCTCCCTGCCAGAGGTGGGGTTGAAGCCTAGGCTAGGGCTGCAGGCCAATCTGGGTGAAAGAAACTGGTTCCTCCTTGCTGAGACCACCTCAGTAATAGGTCTGCATGAAAGGGAATGTGACACAGAACTGAAGAAATAACAGGACAAAAAGAAAGACATGAGAGGAAACAAAGATGGGACCAGGGGATTTCACAGCTTTTGAAACTGAGAGCCTCAACCCTAGTTTCCACATAGTATTTATTTGAAAGCTAAGGAGCAGCTGTTTGCTACAAGAAGCAACTTGTAACATCTTTTACAATAGCAGGAAGCAACTGTAACATTTACAATAAAGGGAAGCAACTGCAACATCTACATAAGGTAACATTTACAATAACAGGAAGCAACTTGTAACATCTACAATAACAGAAAGCAACTGCAACATTTATAATAACAGGAAGCAATTTTAACATCATCTACAATAACAGGAAGCAACAAATAGGTAAGCCAGTTTCCCACAACACCTATTGTCACTGTGATTTTCAGTCAGCCCAGCTTCCCCTTAGGCTGGGAACGGAGGCAAAATGGTGGCCACTGGACTCTTTTCAACTTGGGCTGATTCACACCCCACCTGTTCCCAGGTTTATCTCTTAGCCAGCTGAGTCTACCAATCAGTAGGCAAAATCGGAGGTCAACCGTCTCCTCCCCTCTTTCTGGGAAATGGATCTTCGAATTCCTGTCACAGAGCAGCTCCTGGGGCGGCTTGTGCCGCCAGAGCAGGAGAATCACAGACTTCCACAGCTTGGCTGGTAATTTCCCAGAGAGGCTGGCGCAGGTCCCCGTAGCTTCCTTCCAGCTGAAGGTGGCCCTGGGTCTTAGGCTAGACTTGCAATCTGATCTGGATGGGAAGAAGCCAGTCCCCACCTGCACTGGGATTTTCAGTCCGCCCCATTTCCCCTCGTGCCAGCAGTGGAGTTCAGATGGCGACTCCCGGCCTCTTTCTGACCTGGACAGGCTCAAACCTTAGCTGTTCTCAGGATCATACTGTAGCCCATTGAATTTCCTCATCAGAGCTGAAATTGGTGCCCAATCGTCTCTTCCTCCCCTGTTTTGGAGAGGTGGAGCTTTGATTCCAGCTGTGGAACAGATCCCAAGGCGACTTGTGCCTCCAGTGGAGGATGGGCACCTGCCGCCATGATGTGGAGCCTCTGCTTATGAGTCTTCTCTGCAGATGGGCAATCTCCTCCTTCCATTCCTTCAAGAATGTTATAGGATGCTCTTCTGGCCTCCTGGAGCCCCCAAACAGGTGGTTCAGCTAGCTCCAGAGAGCTGGGTGTTTGCTAACTGCCCTGTAGCAGGAGCTGACTCTAGGAGCTCCTTACTCTGCTGCCATCTTGCTGGTTCTCTTGTAATTGGTTTTTATTCCCACAAAGGAAAGCTACTGAGTGTTTGTAACTTGTATGTATGCACCTAACCCTGTTAATCTGTAGCAGCCGTTTGTGTTTTGTTACATTACCCAGAACAACAGTCTTCAAACTGGAGTAAACAGTCCCTTGGGAGTAGATGGAGCCTTTCCAAGTATTCAGAGGCATTTTAAGGGAATAGTTTCCAGATCTTCATCCTCCATGCATCTTTTCTTAGAGTTCTCATGCCCAAGAAAGTACCTGCATGCAGTGTTTCCGTTGCCCAGTTGTTTATTTTTTTACAGAACTGTTGTTTATTTTTTTTTAAACCTCCAGAGCAGCCAACCTGGAAAATTCAAAATACAGATGTCTGTGCTGAGAGAGTGAATGATTAGTGACTGAGTAAGATTATTATATTTGTGTGGTGTTTGCAAATTTTTTCTTTCAACACTTCACCCACGCTAACTGGAAGAACTAATTTTATTTCCAGCTCAGTAAAAATAATTCAATGATAGATCGCTGTAAAGTCTGGCATGTATTAAGTAACCCTGAACCAGGCCAAAGAATTGAGCCACACAGCTATAATCCTTTTTCTGTACTTTCTATTAAGTTTCTCTGCACTTTCATCTGTGAAAAAGAAACACAGGAAGCAAATGGGTGTTCAACCCTATCTCATTCAAACTTTAAGTCATCCATGGAAACATACACAAACACACAAAAAATCTGTCTCATTGGGTGAGACATTTCCAGTAATTATAAAACAGGAAAAACAAAGTCTCATTGAAGTGCATAATATATGCTATTTGATCAATTGTGAACCAACAATTGCTTCTATAACCTAGATCAGAGTTAATATTTAGGCAGAGTTTTATAGACACAGGAAAATGCATTTTAAATTGATACATATTTTTGTGGCAGAGAGATATGAGAGGGTGATCAATGAAAGAGTTAAGCATAAATAAAATCCTGGGGGAAAGTGAAATGGAAAAGAAAAATTCAAGGAGAAAAATTTTAAAACCTTGTCCGGGGAAGCGGCTGTGGATCAAAGGGTTGATCTCCCCAAACCACATGGGAGGTTCTGAGTTCAGTTCCAGTTGCCTCCTATAGAAGACCAGCAAGACTGCGAGCTGATGCAACAAGATGACGCAACAAAGACTCAAGGAGGAAAACACAACGAGAGACACAACAAAGCAGAGAGTGGAGGAGGCTGAAGCAATTATGTGCCTCCCTCCCACATGGGAGGTCCCTGGTTCAGTTTCAGTGCCTCCTAAAAAGAAGACAAACCCAGAACAAACAGACATAGCAAGCACAAAGAATAAAGGGGGGGGAGGTGAGGAGAATATATAAATCTTTAAAAAAACAAAAACAACTTATCTGTGTGATTGTTAAATGCATAGAGGGCATACAAATGCCTTAGGTATTTAGAGTCTAGTAGATAAACTTGAGAGTAAAGTGACACTTATTTTTAAAAGGTCTTTTTTTTAATTTATTTCTCTCCCCTCCCCACTCCCCACCTCAGTTGTCTGTTCTCTGCGTCTATTTGCTGTGTGTTCTTCTTTGTCCACTTCTGTTGTTGTCAGTGGCATGGGAATCTGTTTCTTTTTGTTGAGTCATCTTGTTGTGTCTTCTCTCCATGTGTGCGGTGCCATTCCTGGGCAGCCTGCACTTTCTTTCACGCTGGGCGGCTCTCCTTCTGGGGCACACTCCTTGCGCGCGGGGCTCCCCTACATGGGGACACCCCTGCGTGGCAGGGCACTCCTTGTGCGCATCAGTACTGCGCATGGGCCAGCTCCACACGGGTCAAGGAGGTCCGGGGTTTGAACCGCGGACCTCCCATGTGGTAGACAGACGCCCTAACCACTGGGCCAAGTCCGCTTCCCTAAAAGGTCTTTACACTAATTGCCTGCAATATGTCTTGGTGACTGCATAAAAACTTCAGGTGTCAGATTATGTGTAAGGTGGTACCAAGTTTTTCACAAAATTCTAGGGCATATAAGGAACAAAAGAATGAAGATTAAAACAATGGTGAATACCCAGTGATGGTTTCTCAGCCTTTAATATCAACATATTATTAATTTGCCATTTGTATCTTGGGCTTCTCTTCTGCAGATTCAACTTTTAACAGTTTTAATCATAAATTGCTGCTCATTTTACAGCTGCATTTTTAGCATTAGCTGCTAACTATGGTTTTCCCCCTTTAATTTATTAACATTGAATTTTGTTAATATTTTCCTGATATTTAAGCATCCTTGCATTCCTCAGATAAACTCTCCTGGACTATAGTTTATTATCCTTTGTAAAAGAGTATATGGTATTTTACGTTTATCTTCTTAAGTCAGACTGATTATAGTTTTATTTTTTGAAGTTTTTTTTGAAAGGTGATTATTAGGTTTGAGTACTAAGAATGCTATTTTTGTAAAATTGTTGTGGAATTTAAGAGAAGTTTAATTATTTGAGTATAGAGAGGCCAGGACTCAGGAATGATTTTGAGAAGGAAAAAAATGGTTTATTGACGGCCGGCCGGACTCGGGAGCTTTTTGTTTGAATCCCGAGCCTTGAACAAGATTTTTAAACGTCTTTTATACAGAGAGGAAAGGCCAAATGGTCTTTTTGTTTCAGTTCTCAATAGGCTTCAATTAGCATATATCTCTTCTACATCTTAGGTAAGCTTTTAGCAAGGACTCCAGACATTTTAGATAAGCCTTGGTTTTTGCATTTCCCCTAAATACTTAAAGTTTATAGCCCTTGCTTTGTTAAACATTTCCTGGGACTGGAGCCTGCTGTCACTGTCCCTAAGGGCAGGACTGCAGCCTCTTACCGTTCCACACCCACAAGTCAAACAACTTAGTTATTTCTGAAGAGACACAAGTCAAACAGCTTAGTTATTTCTGAAGAGACAAAGAGCCTTCCACCCATAGCCCACATCAAAATGAACTGGGAAGATTTAAGTTTCAATGGCAACAACTTAAGATTTGTGTGCATGATACTATTGTCATCAATTTTAATTAGATCTCACTGCCTTTTTTTCCTTCTAATCTTTAGGATTTTTTTCTCTTGATTCAGTTTTGATAACTAATGCTTTCCCAAAACTTTCATTTTCATTTTATCTAGATTTTCAAATATGTTAGTATGAAGTTGACCATAATTCTCTCTAATTTTTTTTTTAGCTCAACTCTCTTACCTTTTTCATTAAATGGTAAAAGTTTGTTTTGCTTGGCTCTCTAGGAATTTATCTATCTGTCATTTTTTCAAGAACCAACTTTTTATTTTATCTATTCACTGCAGTGTTTGTTCTCTAATTTGTTATTTTCAGGGATTTTTTTGTTGTTGTTAAAAATTCCTACTGCATTCTATAGGCTTACTGATTTTTTTCTATCTATGATTTTTCAATTTTTGCTTAAGAACGTATTGGATTTTTTTTTAAATGAAACCCTGAACCCTAAAGGAAAACAGGTATTTTAGAATGCAAGCTACCATTAATTAAATTAGGACAAGTGTCAGCTTGAGAGAACATACTAGTAAGAATTAGAGACAGAGGTAATACTTTTTATTAGTCTGCCCAAGGGGTACCCATGCAAAGTACCAGAAATCTGTTGGCTTTTACAAAGGGTATTTATGTGGGGTAAAGCTTACAGTTACAATTGTCCAGCTCAAGGTTGCTTTCTCACCAAAGTCAGTGGCCACGTGGTGAAGCAAGATGGTGGCAGATCTCTGGCTGCTCTCTGCCTTCCCCTCTGGGCTTCCTCTTCCTCCTGAAGCTCTGTGCGTACGTGAGGTCCGCCCTCTCCTGGCATGGGGCTTGTTTCTCTCCAGGCTTCCTCTATCAGTGTGTCCTTCAGGTCAGCTGTAAGCTGTCAGACAAAATGCTTCCTCTCTCCCCGGGGCTTCAGCTGTTTGAGCCTTCTCCTTCTGTCACACGGAAGAATTAAAAAAATGACCAAGTACTCTCCTCTGTGTATGTCTTCTTGAGTGAGTGTCTGTTTATATCAGACCCAGCAAGGGGGCAGGAACTCAACCTGAGTCAACTGACCAATCAAAAAGCTCTAATCTTAACAGATAACCTAATCAAAGGCCATTGCGCTGTGTTTAATACAAAGAGCATAACACCCAAGAGGAACAGATTAGTTTATAAACATACTCTTTCTCTTTTTAGGATTCATTAAATAATCTCAAACTGCCACAGAACAAGAAAAGACAAAGAACTTCAACAGATGAAGAAGAAAACTCTAACCTCCTAAAAGAAAAAACAGTTAAGGGCTATGACCAGAAAACCCACCTCTGAAGAAATGTAAATTGTAAATTTACATTAAAAGATACTCAACTCACCTAGCAACAATAATCTTTACAAAAGCATTTTAAGATACAGCCAAACACAGCAAAAAAGCAAGCCACTAATTCTGTAGAAGAAATTATAGTTTCTCTTATCTGGTTAAAAAAAAAAAAAGCAGCTTTTTAGGAAAAAACAAAAAACAAAACAAAATTAAAAAAATGAAAACAAAACAAGAAAACCAGAAATGGTTTTCCAGAAACAGCCAGAACCCCCTTGAAGATGAAATGTTCTTAAGATAAAGAGACAGTCAATATGGCTCCTACTGATCCTGAAATAATATGGGTTCTCACGGTAAGCAGTTTTCACACATCAGATTTGTATTTTTTTCATTTGTTTAATTAATCCAATAAAGTAAATTCCTTATTCCATAGGCTTTGAGGAAATTCCTTAAAGAGACACTGGATGCTAATGTATACAGTAGTTTAATGTCTTGGATAAAAAAAATAAGAAGAAATAAAAGATCTGTTTTACCTGGTCATCTTAGTTAGCTGTTTCACTTGGTTTCACCTGCTGAGAGGTTGGTAAAGGTGTTACTACTAAGTGATGGTAACTTCTAGATACCACACAGTTTATGCCAGTTTCCCAACCTTATCTAACCATAAGAATCACCAGGTCGCTTGCTAAAAATGCAGATTCCTAGGCCCCACCATGTAGAATTCCAATCACATAGGTCTAGAGTAAGACCCAGGCATGTAACATTTTCACTGTTCTTTAATTATAGATATTTAAGAGGATAAGGTGGGGAAGCAGATGTGGCTTAAGTGACAGGGCTTCCGCCTACCATATGGGAGGACCCAGGTTCGTTCTCTGGGGCTTCCTGGTGAAAAAAAAGAAGAGAAAGCATGCCTGTGCAGCAAGCCAGTGCCCGTGCAGTGAGCCGGGTGCCCACGTGGTGAGCCAGTGCCCGCGCAAGTGAGTCATGCAGCATGACGATGACACAAGAAAAGAGAGATGAAGGGGAGTGTCAAGGTGAAGCGCAGCAGAAACCAGGAACTGAGGTGGCACACCTTAACAGGGAAACTCTCTCCACATCAGAGGTCCCAGATTGAATCTTGGTGAATCCTAGAGGAGAAAAAATGAGAATAGAAGACAAAAGGAGAAATAGATACAGAAGCTCACACAGCAAATGGACACAGACAGCAAGAACAGCAGGGCAGAGGGGGAGGGGGAGTGGGGTGGGGGGGTGGGAATAAATATAAATAAATAAATCTTTAAAAAAATAATAGAGGGTAAGGTGAAGGAATGTTTGTCCATTACAAAATAATTTCATTAAAGAAAACCTGGAAAAGTAGAAGAAAAAAAAGGAAAAAAAGCACTTTATGGGAGCAGATGTTGCTCAAGCAGTTGAGTACCTGCTTCCCACATGGGAGGTCCCAGGTTCAGTTCCTGGTGCTTCTGGAAAATAAAGAAAAAACCAGCTCAGGGGAACTGATGTGGCTCAGTGGTTGAGCACCGGCTGAGTGCTGGCTTCCCACTTACAAGGTCCTGGGTTCAATCTCTGTCCCCATTACCTGAAAAAAAAGCATCGTATGCGTAGGAAATCTATGAAAATATTAACTGTACTTATAGTTGAGAGGTAGAACTATGGATGTTATTACTATTTACAGATGAACTCTAGGTCTTTCCCTATGCCAGTACCACAAAGTTTTGTTTGCTGTGGCTTTGCATTAATTTTTAAAACCAGGAAGTGTGACTCCTTCAACTTTGTTCTTTTTTTTAAGATTGTTTTGGCTATATTGGGTTCCCTGCGTTGCCATATGAATTTTAGGATCAGCCTGTCAATTTCTGCAAAAAGGGGTGCTGGGATTTTTTAAAAATATATTTAATTTTTTTTATATCAATGTTACAAATTGCTCGGTTAACACAAGATAATAGCTACAATACGAATAAATCCACTTTAGTCAGCGGTCACACTCCTCCCCCCCCTTTTTTTTTGAGGTACCAAGGCTGGGGATTGAACCCAGGACCTCATAAGTGGGAAGCCGGTGCTCAACCACTGAGCCGCATCGCCTCCCCTGAGTTAGTTTTTTCGTTTGTTCTGCTTGTTGTTTGTTTTTGGGTTTTTTTCCAGAGGCACCAGGAGCGGAACCCAGGATCTCCCATGTGGGAAGCAGGTGCTCAGCTGCTTGAGTCACAATTGCTCCCCACCCCACCCCCTCCCCCACCTTATTTTTGTTCACTCCTCAATCTTGAAGGATTTGGGACAATGTGCACTCTGACTGCTTCAGACTGAGAAGAAATAAAGATATCATGGGGCAGAAGAATGGCGTTTTGCTTGCAGTTGAAGATCCTCCTTGCTTTTGGGATGGGGCTGGTCCATCAGCACCAGTTTGTTAGCTGTCTACACGCCTGCTGGGTCCGAGGGCTCAACCAGCATAGGAACAATTCAAAGACTTTAAATCTCTGAGAAATAAACTTTAAATTGAAAAGTATAGGTTACAATAAAAGAAGTAGAAGAATCATGATTAGGGGATTTATAAGTGAGTACAACAGTGTTACACTAGTGAGACGGCTTTTCATGGATTACCAGATAGAGCCGTCTGAGGGGCGTTGACTTCACGCGGTGGTCTGGTTTATGGTACCTGTGGAAGTTCATGAAATCTGGCTGAGGCCTGCATGAACATAATCTCCAGAATGACCTCCTGCTGCTCTATGAAATCTTAGCCATAAACCTCTATTTTTTCAAATATTCCTCACCGCATCCCCTTGTTTTTAAGAGATGGAACCCAGGGCCTGGTACATGTGAAGTGCGTGCTCAACCACTGAGCTACGTCCACTGCACAACATTTCCCCCCTATGAAGGTCTTTCTCCAAATGAACAGCCTGTTCTTGAATGTTGTTGATGGCTAAAGAGTGAAAAATTTGAATGGAAGGTTTTTTCCCCCAAGAAAAAGAGTTTTATAAAATGTGTCAGTCACTTCGCAATCAAGTTTTTTTTTCACATAATAAAATTTTAGTTGCTACTATAAATGAATTTTTTTTTCTGATTTCCCCCTCAGATTGGGGAGCTGGGGTTTTGATAGGGATTACGTTAAATCTGTACATTAATTTGAGAAGTATTGCCATATTAGCAATATTAAGTCTTCTCATCCATGAACATGGGCTGTCTTTCCATTTAGATTTTTTCCAGTGTTTTATAATTTTCAGTGTACAAGTCTTGTACTTTCCTTTATTAAATCTATCCCAACATCATTTTATTCTTTCAATGCTATCATAAGTGAAATTGTCTTAATTTCATTTTGTATTGTTCATTGCTAGTGTGTAGAAATACAATTGATTTGTACCTTGCAACCTTACTGACCTCATTTGTTGACAGTTATCTAATAATTTCTTTGTGTGGGTTCCTTAGGATTTCCTATATACAAGATCATGTCATCTGTAAAGAGAGGTAGTTTTATTTTACAAATATCTTTTTTTTTTTGAGGTACCAGGGCTGGGAATTGAATACTGGACATCATGTGTGGGAAGCCAGCACTCAACCACTGAGCCACATTGGCTCCCCCCTTTTTTTTTCTCATTTGTTTTCCTGGGTTTTGTTTGTTTTAAGGAGGCAACAGGAACTGAACCCAGGACCTCCCATGTGGGAAGCAGGCACTCAACTGCTTAAACCACATCTGCCCCTCTAAACATCAACTTTTTTTTTTTTTAGATTAAAAAAAAAATTATTTCTCCCCCCTCCCTCCATTTTCTGCTCTCTGTGTCCATTCACTCTGTGTTCTGTGTCTGCTTGTATTCTCAGTAGGCAGCTCTGGGGACCGATCCTGGGACCTTCTGGAGTGGGAAAGAGGCGCTCATTCTCCTACGCCCCCTTAGCTCCCTGGTTTGCCTCATCTCCTATTCTCTCTCCTGTCTCTTTTTGTTGCATCATCTTGCTGCGCCAGCCCTGTGCATGGGCCAGCACTCCTGTGTGGGGCAGCAATCACACAGGCCAGCACTCCAAGTGGACCAGCTCACCACATGGGCCAGCCTGCCTTCACTTTTTAATGTCAGGGTTCATGGTTTATTGCATGCAATTCCTGATCAAAACTTAAATCATGACCTCTTCAAATTCTTGATAGTTGCCGTTAACAAGAAGTTTTGCTAACAAGAGTGGTCAGTGAACTATTTAAACCTTTAAAAATAGCCATTCAGATTTCTGCAACAGTTTTAATTATATTTAAAGACTAAACAGCTCCTTTTTTTTCATTACTAATAAATATTATTGAAATTCCCTGTTGTAATGTGGTTGGATTGAGAATTCAATCACTTTCATTTTTAAATACTAGTGAAGGTCTGATTTGCAGCCTCTGCTTGCAGCCTTGGAGCAGTCACCCCAGACTAGCTTGGACACAACCAAAGGAGCTGCAATTAGATTTCTTTTTTTTACAAGAGCAAAATCAACAATTTTATTTATTTACTTTTCAATAAGTTTAAATCTTTGAGGGGTACAGCATCACACGGATTCGGTGTCCAATGGCCTTAGCTGGAAGGTTGCTTCAGAACTTAGCACGAACCATGCCACTATTCCCATGAGCACGAGTTACCTTTTCCCAGATCACTCTGGTTTTGTTAGGTTTGCCGCCAGGAGTCACTGCATTGTTTTTTGCTTTGTACACATAAGCACATCTCTTGCCCAAATAGAACTCAGTTTCATCTCGGGCATAAACACCTTCAATTTTCAGAAGGGCTGTGTGCTCTCTCTGGTTCCGAAGCCCCCGCTTATAGCCAGCAAAAGTGGCTTTGGTCCACAGCCTTCCAGACACATTTGCCGTTTTAGAAGTCCTGTTCCCAGCAGGCCTCCACAGGCGCCAAGACGGCGGAAAGAGCTGCAATTAGATTTTTTTTTTTTTAATTTCCTATAGGAAAGAAAGGTCAGGAGCCACAATTTGGAGCTGCACCCCCGGGTCTCCCTGCCCTCACAATGGGACTGACCAGCTACACTGGCTTCTTGGGCACTACCTACTACACAATCATTCGAAGTAGCACAGACCACTCATCTACAGGCATGTGCTCTTGCTGGCTGCTAATTAGACACTCAGGTGGCAAACATCACTTTGGCTACGCTCGGCACATCCCAGTGTAACAGCGAGTACTGGTCCGTGTTCGCCACTTTCGAGCAGCGCATCCCATGCATCTCCACTCGGGCTACCCTCCCGAGAGCACCTCCTCACCCCACAAGACACCAGAAAGGAAAAAAATGACCAGAGGAATAGACCTATGAATATATGTTTAAATTTGATAAAAGGTTGTGTATCAACTGCTCTGGAACAAGGTTGCCAATTTTAGGAAAATGTGAGCTCTAAACACTATACAAAAATCAATTCAAAATCTGGCACAGTACAAAACCATGATGGAAAATTATATTCGGAATTTAAAACTTTGACAAGAGACACCAGACATTTGGTAAGTATACTTTTCAAAAAGAAAAAGTTTTAACTCACACAAATATAAAGTCAGCATGTCAAAGACTTTATTTAACACACCAATTAATGAGAGATCCAGTAAGAGGTTAAAGTGGTTCAAATAAGGAGATTTATATCCTCTGTAAGTAACAGAATTTATTTGTACTGACAAGGACAAGAAAAGTATGCATTACTATCACTTGTCTACAAGTTAACTTTTAAGTTCACAAAATTGTAAAATGGCCTAGTCAGATAGTCAAAGTAGATAATCCATGAAGTGTCTGCTAGACTACAGCCAACATTCCATTGAAAGAACACTCAGTAATCTCTTTTGCTCATTCCAAAGTTTTTCACAATCTTTTCTGACCAGTTATTTTTAGAAAGTTAGATAAAAAAACTTGATAAAAAGTTATTTGTAACATAAAATATGAACATTAAAAAACTAAAGCAGGGGAGCGGATGTGACTCAAGCAACTGAGTGCTTGCTTCTCACATGCGAGGTCCCGGGTTCGGTTCCCATGCCTCCTGAAAAGAAAAACAAACAAGCAAAACAAACAAAAACCCAACTAAGGGAATCCAATGTGGCTCAGAGTTCATGCCCAGCCCTGGTACCTCAAAAACAAAACAAAACAAACAACCCTCATCCTTACCAATGACAACCAATAGAAAATGGGATACAATTTGAATGGTCAAAATGGTAATAATAGCGTTCAACCTCACCTACCAGATATACAAACTAAATCTACTGGATTTACCAATATTAAAACACCTGACAATATTGATACTGGGGAAATATAAAGAAGGAAAAAAAAACCCATAAAATACTGTACAGGCTTTTTTTTTTTTAGGAGGTACCAGGGATTAAACCCAGGACCTTACACATGTGAGGTGCACGCTCGACCAGGCAGCCACATCTGCTCCTGTACAGACTTTTAGAAAGCCATTTTAGCAGTATCTTTCACAATATTAAGTATGTGTACCCTCTGACCCCACCTTTTCCATTTACGTGCTCTCCCATTAGACATTTAACACAGCATTGTTCAGAAAGAGGTGGACTATCCAGTAAAGAGAAGCAGCTAAATTCTGGTATATCAATAATCCCCACTAAGCAAGTAAGAGAAGTCTGTAAGTGCTGGTAATGGAAAGAAATTTAAGTTGCATTACTAAGTGAAAATACCCAAGCAGTTGTACAGCAGGCACAGTCTAAGGCCATTCAAATGCACACTCCCAAGTCTGTAGTAAAATGCACAGGCTTTGAGCAGTTTCCTTTCGGGAAGCTGTTTGAATGTCGAGGAAGAATACTGGTTTTGTTGATTTTAAGTAACTCTTGGGCTCAGGTACAAGTCTTTTGTTTCTGGTATCCCTTTCTCCATTCAGAAAAGGGGTGGCTTAGGCAGGCTTTGGTACCTACCCCCACCCCAGCATATTTCCATCAGCCCTTCCCTCAAATAACATACATTCTAAATTTAAAAGGTAAGGTTGGATTCACCAAATGCAATGAATGTCCCACGATGATGAAAGAGGTTGTTGATGTGAGGAGTGGGGAGAGGGGGCTGGGAGGTATATGGGGACCTCTTTTATTTTTTGAATGTAACATTAAAAAATAAAATAGAAAAAGAAAAAGCTAAGGTTGGATAGCAAGACATCAAGAGAAGTTCCCTAACCCTGCTGCCACCTGCTTGCAGCCTAAATGCTTCCTCCTCCATCAAATTCGGAGGCTGCCCCTAACTAGACCAGAGCTCTAGAGGTTCGAAGCAATGTCTCATGCGTTACTTCCCAAGTCTGGTACTATACATGGCAGCTTGTAGGAACTTTATGGTTACATATGAGGATGTGTGGATGGCTGGATGAATGAAAGAAAACTGATATAACTTGTGGCTGAATGGCTAAGTTGAGCCTGTGTCAATATATGGTTGAGGATACTGGAGGAATAAATTTTGAGCTCAATCCATGAAGAAATCTTGGGTGTCTAATTCACATTTCCAGCTCATGTCTTTTGGAGAGCTGAGGGACATTTTAGGTCAGTCAAAATTATACAGATGCCCCATTTCCTGTAACTTCAAGTATAGAAAATTCCAGTTATATATAAAACAAGACATTACTCTAGACTTGAGATTTAGAGTCTTAGGATAAATTATATGACCAGGTAAATAACTTGCTCTTTTTCTCTCTAGTATCTGAGTATACTGAAATAATCAAAACTAAAATTTTATTTGCAGCATATCATCATAAGAATTCCTTTAGAAGCCAAGGATTGACAAGGCCTTCTTATAGTTCATAAAGGCCCAGTGGGGAATCCCTAATAAAAGTGTGGTAAATATTAACCCGAATTGTAGACTGGGAAAACAGGACCAATTCAAGAAAAAAAAAGTTTTCTTTGCTACTTAAACCATTAAACACCTGTAGACTACAAGGAGAGAAAGGTTTTGAGTCTGACAGAATGAGGCTTGGCAATTTCTTCACACCCTCACTTTTAACATCCTTCACGGGGACTGTAAATCACATGTGATCTTTTATGAAACACTGATTCCTGAATACATTCAAGGCATCTAAAAATATTAAAATTTGATGCTCATTTGAGTTCCTAAACAAGTTAATATTCAAACACTTTCTTCAAAATAAAAATGTTTCAAGTTTTTCCCATGAGATCCGGTTTTGTCCATTAAATCACCATGTAGTGGAAAATGGGATTCCAGAAACCCAGCACTGACTCTCAACGAAACATCAGCCCGCTTTAAACTGCTTTTCCTGAGCCTGACCCCCACCAGATTTCCAAGTTTCCCCTTGCCCCTGGGTAGACTGTCAGCTCAAAGCGCCATCAGTGGTAAGAACACGTTCCCTGTACTTCCTAAGCCTTAGAAATCCAGTTCCATGACTGAAAAGACAATTTTCATTACAATTCAGAACCATCACTCATTCCTCAACCATGACTTGCCATTGTCAAAATACTTGTGTCCTGGCTCAAGAAGTTTCAGCAAATTTTTTTTTCAATAGAGAACTTTGGAAGTTTATTACAGTGAAACTAAGGGCACAGTGGAACAAGACAGTAAAGACCTATATCATATTCACTAGGGACACTAAGATACAGTCAAAGAATTTTGAGCTGTAAATCCTTTATTTGGCCAAAAAAATGGGGCCTTAAAAAACCCATTTTTGTCATCTAGAGAACAAGTTAGCTTGTATATATACATGAGCTTGTCCTGTGGAAGACAGGAAGACTTAAATTTTCATTCTTGAAGTTACAAATAAGTGACGGTCTATCTGATCATCTTTCCTAAAGACTTAATTTCTATGGGAGACAAGCTTTTAAAAAATATTAAGGTGGGAAACAGACGTCGCTCAACTGGTAAGAGCATCCGCCCACCATATAGAGGGTCCAGGGTTCGATCCCCAGGGCCTCCTGACCCATGTGGTGAGCTGGCCCATGCACAGTGCTGCTGTGTGCAAGGAGTGCCATGCCATGCAGGGGTGCCCCCACAATGGGGTGCCCCATGCACAAGGAGTGCGCCCTGCAAGGAGAGCCACCCCATGTGAAAAAAGCGCAGCCTGCTCAGGAGTGGCACTGCACACAGAGAGCTGACGCAGCAAGATGACACAACAAAAAAAGAGACGCAGTTTCCCAGCTTCGTTGGGTAATGCAAGTGAACACAGAACACACAGCGAATGGACAGAGAGAGCAGACAAAGGGTGAGGGGAATAAAATAAATCTCTTAAAAAATTTTTTTAAAATAATAAAATAAAATAAAAAGTATTAAGGGAAGCGGCTGTGGTGAAACAAATGAGCTCCCATTTACTGTATGGAGGACCCTGGTTTGATTCCCGGGACTTCCTGGTAAAAAAAGAAAAAAGGTGCCCCAAAGCTGCACAGTGAAGCTATGCACCAGAAAGACGACGAGACGATCAAATAGAAAAAGGAAATAAAGTATTAAGATAAACTCCAAAACACAGTAAATGTATATTCCTTTTTAAAAGATTGAAAGGACAGTGGGTTTACAAATTAACTTTGCGTTTAGGGGCTTCCATAATTTTTAACCTGTGCTCTGAAAAGCTAAAGTCTCTATTCCTCCTGGAGAAAAAATGACCTAAAGTTTGTGTTCCCACTTTCACTACTTGTTTCTCAACTACATGATCTTTGAAAGCGTGCCCCTCTCAGAGGTCAGCACCTGCAAGTCACTGCTAGGGATGTGTACCCCAACTCAAATCCAGTTAAAGGTCAAGTACCTAAAAAGCCACCTACTGCCTTGGTATGTTATTTGACAACTGTGCAAACTTTCATTAGTGCGCCTTCTCAGACTGCCATCCTGGAACTGTCACACATAGGTAAGCCTATGTAGGGTGAGAAGTGAATTGGAGGAAGCTGGAAAGATCAGTATTTTCTTCCCTCTAGTAGGCAGGATACCATTCAATGCCTCTATAGGTGACTCTTCGTAATTTCCCTCACCCAGTTTGCTCAGTGATTCACAACTTGGGAATAAAAAAAAAATTGATTCCAAGAACCCTTCTAAGACCTGCCAAGATATACCATTCTCAGTAGGAGGGCCAGGAAATCCAAGTTCCTCACATGCTCCACAGCCGATTCTCATGCAGACCAGCTTTGGAAATGTCTGCACAAACCAGCTGAACAGAACCCATGTGAACAAATGATTTAAAGTAGGGGAGAGAAAGATCCAATCATATGCCTTCCAATAAAAGTGATGAGATTTGGAATGCAGACAGTACACCCAGAAGCCAATGTTACACTTTAATAATAACAGTAATAATAAAACAACAACACAGAAAGGCAGTGCAGTTTCCCATTATATTAGCAGACACACAGAAGAGCAATTAAAAAATAGATTTTACACCAAACCACAGGCCCCTAGATTTAGGAACTTACATCAGAATTACCTGGGGAATTTAGGAACATTTTAAGCCCAGGCCTTTCCACTGGAGGCAGATGCAACAGGGGCCAAGACTGGGTGTTTTTAAAAAGCTCTTCAGGCAGCCCTGATGTTTCCCACTGGGCAAGTTGCTGATTTCAGGCTTTCTGGGACTTGTGCTTGGGAGTCTGGGGAGCTTTTCTGGCAGGTTTTCTTGGAGTGGCAAAGAACTTGGCCTCTGGCTTTTTTGGAGTCTGTCTAAGGCCTTTTTTCCCAAGTGAGGAGTTGATTTCTTCCTCTGTCTCTTCTTTGATTCTTGGCTTCTTTCCTGGGATTTTACCTGGAGTCTCCACCTCTGCAGCTCCAGGGGTCTTTGAAGCTGAAGGGGCCTTTCTCTTCTTCCCCATTTGTGTGTTGGGACCAAGGCTCTTTCTGGAAGATTTCTTTACTTTGGCACGTTTTTGCATCTAAGAAAAGAAGAAAGTTTTCAAATCTGGGAAAAAAATCTGTCATATTAACTAACTCTAGTAGTTACTGTTTTTATTGGGTACCCCCCAAAAGGAACACCTCAGTGCAATGATAAGGAATGGCTTGTTCTCTTGCTTACTGGGGGTTCTGAAAGGCAGCTGGATTCCACCGTCAACAACTGTCGAAAGGACCCCACTCCCTGGTGCAATCAAAGGAAACCTGGCTTTCCCCTAGGGTTGAGCGAAGGGACTCCTGCAAGTAAACTTGGAGGCCTTCCGTGTGGCTTAGAGCAGGGGTCCTCAAACTGTGTGAGAAACCCAACTGGGATGCTGTTACAAAAACCCAACCCCCGAAGTGAGACTGAGAGGCTCTTTGAGGGGAGCATTACACGCCAGAAATCACAGGCTCTCCAAGCACCCTGGTGATGCTTCTGAGGATCCAAGGACAACATCCTAACAATGGATTCTGTCCAGTACAGAAGTGGGGGACAAAGGCAAAAAGCCACCACCAACAAAAAAACAAACTGGTTGTCTGAGGGTGGGAAAAAAACAAGCTGGTTTTGCGTAGATATAAAAAAAGATTACTATGGAAAGTCTGAAAAACATCACAAATATATAAAACCAAAATCCCTAATAACCGTGTCACACAGTATTCTTATTCACTCCCTTTTCCCCGTGAGTATATATGTATCTAAGGAGCTGAGTATGTACAACAAGCCCCTTTCCCAATGACTGACTTCTTTAGCATTTTTCAAAGCACTACAAACTCTTACTCAACACATTATTTTCAGTAGCTATTAAAAACCACTCCATGGATGTATGTTTTCTAATTTCTGCTTCTCTAGTAAAGAATGACTAGAATTGTTACCCTGACCCTACTTGCTAGACGGGCTCAAAGGGCACAAGCCTTTGCAGGCATCACCCAGTCAGCTATGCTTTTCACCCTTTATTTTCTAGCACTTTACCCACCAACCCATCATACAAAGCCAGCTCTGACTTAGAAAAACTAAATAGCTTCCAATCAACATACGGGTCAACTGTGTTAACTCCAAGCATATTAAAAAATCTTTGTAGCATTTCGGGGTGCTCTGAAAAAAATACTTACACTAGTAGATGAGGATTATCATACTGTTGGGATTACTGTCCCCACGAAATGTAAACCAGGTCAAGTGCGGCACTGGCCCTGGGACCATTCCTCCACCTGGTGCTCACCAGGAAGGGCCACTCTCGTGCTTAGCACAGAGGGAGGGAGACCATCGAGTCTCTCAGGGACCCATTTCCCCCTCGTTTTTCTAGAGCTGTCCCCCAGTACTAGGACACCTTGAGTACAAATCACAATAACCAAAAACTTAATAACTCAGTTCCTTTAAGTCCTTCCTCTAAACTGTGAGGTCAGAAGCTCATTAAGAATTCCTCTGGGGGTGGGGATGGGGATGGAGAGATTTGAGAGGCAGGATCTAGCACCCACATTTGCCCTATCAATTCTCCAAGATCACTTATGTGCTGATCCATGATTTGACTTTAGAAATGGGACTACTTGCCCAAATTTCTTCCCTGGTTTACTTTTTAAAACAGGCAATGTTTCTTAGAATTATTAATATGACCAAATCTCCCTTCCTCTCCAAAGTACATAAGAGTGTGTTTACCATACATCAATCCACATAAACTGAAAGTTTTAATACTTCAAATAAGGGTAAAGCAAATCACAGTAACCATCTTTGGGGTATGGGTTTGCCCTAGTATTTTTGATCTACTATCTGAAAATCTTTGGTAGAAAAGATTCATGTGAAACTGATTTCTACTGCGAATACCTCCCAACTGAGTAACAGTTACCACTCAGCAGGGTCTGCCCGACCCAGTGGCCACTCAATCCATCCACTATGAATACGCAACACTAATAAAAATACCTCTACCGTTTCTTTAGCAGGTGTTTTGTCCATTGGTACCAGTAGTGGAATCTCATCCTCAGATCCGTCTTCCACTTTAAATGGGGCTTTCACTTTGCCTGGCTCCTGCTTCTCAGACCCTGTGGTGTCCTCTGCTGGGAGGCCACAGCCTTTCACTGGAGCGCCACTGGCTTCAGCAGGGACCTGATCTTTAGAAAGGGCTTGGCTTTTTCTTTTCCTAGCATCTCGTATTTCTCTTTTTCTTCTCTTCTTCTCTTTTAATTTGAGCTTTTTTGTTTCTTTTTTTTTTAATTTTTCTTTTTTCTTTGCCTCCTACCAAACAACAACAAAACAAAATCAACTATTTCTTTAGCAGGGGATACTTCTGTTGATAAATAAATAGCACAGACTTAGCACTTGTAGTTTTGTTTACTGATAAAGCCTGAAAGGTCCTTGGCACGTACAAAGTGAGTGAACAAATCTCCTAACTAGCACTTCAATCAAAATTCCACTATTCTGTGTTCACCTCAGCCAAAGAGCGTTTTATGATAAATTATATATAGGTATTTTGGAATATATTCTGGGTGTCTGAGGTATATAACCATTTTCACACATTTTGTGAAAGTCAAATTTTTTACAGATGAGTTAAGAATAATTCTGAAATTGTTTGGCATGTAAATTATATCAATAAAGCTGTTAGCAAAAGAAAAAAAAAGTCCCATTTTCCCCCTACCTCAACCTGTGGTTGAAAGTTATAAAAGTGGAAAATTTACATAGCTAAAGGCACATTATCCTTATCACAGAGTACTGTTAAATGATATCTCCAACAGTGCCCAAATTCCACTTTAACCAACAATTTCAACATCTTCACAAAACTCAACTGAATCTGCTCACAAATGGCAAAAAATTCAGACATTCTGCTTCCAATAATAACAGTCTGTTATTCTGGGCCATCTTCCCAATGAAAAGAAGAAAAAAGTGGAATAAAATATATTTTCAAGAATGTTTTTTTTTTTTAAATACTTTGAGTTGATTATACGGCAAGAAATTTAAAATGGAAATTTAAAGGGGTAAGGAAACACAGACACCACTGTTGCCTTGATAATATTTGCTGATCCTTTTAACAGCTGTGTGGGGCCAGGGGATGAAATGGGGAGAAATCAAACGCCAGAGTACGCAATGGGTCAAGATTCTAAGAGAACTTTCACACAGTAAGCCAGGACCTCAGAGAACTTCCTCACAAGCTGGGGCCGCCAAAAGTTACAGCTGGGGTAAAGACATACAGGGAGTGGCACTCCTGCAGATTTAAAACCCTGTTTGAGTCATTCAAGGAAATCTCAGGTTTTGAATGTGCTTTAAGGTGGCCCCAGGCAAAAAGTGCTCCCAGGTGTCTGGCAGAAGTAAAAGTGAATCCTCTAGGGCAAAGTATCTTCAACCTATGCCTCAAGGGAATTCTACAAATAATTTTTCAATGACCATCACACAAAGATAATCCAATTACATAAGGAAACAGCAGATACAGACACTAGGTGTAACATGTTAGGTTCTACTCTGAATTATCAGGCACCTATAAAACACCTGTGTTTAAAGAATGAAAACAAACTAGGAGATTATTTTGGCATGATTAATTTCATTGAAAAGAGAATTAATGAACTAGCAGAAAGGCCTAACAAATAGCACAAACTGAAGGGACTGCATTTTCTTTTGTTCTGGCTTCTTCTGCGATAGTATCCGTGGCACTGATGAGCCACAAACCAAAACCAAGAGGTGTCTGTTAGCCTAAAACGACCTCAAATTTTGTCTACAAATAACAAAGTACTTAATAAAGTAGATTATGGTTTTCCTCTCTCTTGCCACAGTACAGGCCTCTTTTGAGCCTAATTAACTCTTTTACAAATTAAAAATTTTAAATTCTTATTAATAAATTTAAGATATTTATGTCTTTGTACACCTTTATTAACTAAATCTCACATGTAAAGTGGAACAACGAACGTGAGTGCAATCAGTGGAAATCTATTAAAGACACTTGAAAAGTCAGGGAGGAACATCAAGCTAATTTTCTCTTTGGGTCAGTTGACAACCTTGATAATTCAGCCAGGCAAATTTCTGAAAAATTCTACTAACTTTTTTCTTCTGACCAGGAAGGCTTATTCCTTTAGCATCATCCCAACTGCTCTTAAATGAAGAAAAGATTGGAAGGGCAACCGATTTCTCAGTTTTCAGGTATAAGAGTTTCACACTCTCCCATTTCTGAAACAAAGAGAGTAACAATCTATTATACACATATCTTGTTTCCTTTAAATGAAAATTTAACGGATCTATCTGCAATATCTTATATACCTCTGGCAATTTTTCTGAAAGCCCTTCTGCAACAGCAATGACATTCTGAAGGATCTGCTGCAACTTCATTCCAGTGTGACCAACACGTATAGTACTAAAATTTAAGAAAGTATTAGATCAAGATTTTTAAACAAGTTTTTCAAAATAAAGCAGGAATGCGTGGGAAACAGAAATACACAATTCTGAAATTCTTTTTAAAAAGTAGAGACATTCAAATCTTTAGGTTCTAAATATATTAAGGAAAGACTGGGTTTCAATTGTTGCAAAAATCCCTTCCACCTGAAATCAGAGGTCACACCACTGAAGAGCTGGCCATGTGTGAAAGCCCACCCTTCTCCACAAGTGGGAAAGGGAGGATGCCTGCCACCTTTACAGCTCTACTGGCCCTGACCAACACCATCCCTTCAGGTGAAGTGGAGCTCAGACCTAAGCCAAGTGGGAAGTCCAAAAGTGCTCAATGCTCAGCCACTAGGACATCTGTCCCTGTCCTGCTAGCGCCCTACCCCCATGGGAGCGGAAAGGCAGGCTCACTGTTGATGGATTGTCTTGCTAAACCAGGATAAGGCAGGGACTAGTGCTGCCACCTCCTTCCAACCAAAGACAGGCTCTGCCCACTCTGTGTCCTCACCACCTGCCTGTGAGCACACCTTCCATAGCTTCCCAGACGGAAGGAAAAGAGAAACACAGGAAACTGCTGTATTAGGAAAAGGTGGAAAAAGATGAAAGGAATGGTTTGAGTTTTGAGTTGGTTTGTTTTTTAAGTTGTCCACTCTCCTTAAGCTATGGGCTTTTTACTTGGATAAAGTCTCCTGCTCCTTTATCTGCTTTCATTGTACCATCCCCTTCTACCAGCTACTCAAGGACTCCATGAGCCAGACTTCTGACCTTCTAGCGAAATGCTTTCCATGGGCCTACAACCAAAGGAAGAGGGCTGTGGGGTCCACCTGTGGCAACCAACTCTTCTCAGCCACTCAGTTACAGCCAGTGAAAGGGCTTTGCAGCTGCAGGCAGGAGGCAACACCTGGGGCCATGGGTCTTGCCCAGCCCTACCCGGAGACACACACTGAGGGCTGGCCTCCCAGGTGAACAGATCAAGAAACTTCTGGTGTCCTATGATCTGCTATGGAATCACTGGGGTATCTTTGGGTGGAAAGGCCTAGGAGGAAGGGCCACCCGCAACAGCTCTGCTCTAGTGGCCCCTGCTCATGCCTCATCCCCTAGATGCACCAGTCAATATTTAGTTAACTGCATTTTAAGTATGTTTAAAACTTGCCTTTTCCCCTTCCCCCAAAGCTGGTAAACTGCCAACCAACGATAAAGCCTAAGCTGCCCACCAAAAAGAGGGCTTTTCTGGAATTTGAGCCTAGGGCTGGGGGGTCTTGACCTGTGTCACCATCTCGGGTAAGATTAAATCAATAGGCCAACACAAAGCCCCTCAAAAGGCTAATGAAACTGGATGGATGCTGAATTCTTTCAATGAAAGACTAAAGCAGACTTTCACAGCAAAGGATAAACTAACATCCTGACATGTAAACCCAGGCCTACTAATGGTCTCTAGGTACTAATCTCATTTCTCTTCCTTTCCTTAGTAGCCAGGGCTGCCCTATTCAATGCAGTAACCATTCGCCATTATGTAGCTACTTAAAATAAAATTAAAGTCAGTTCTCAGGCACATTTCAAGTGCTCAACATGCATGTGCAGCTGGTAGCAACTCTAACAGATGTGCAGATATTTACCTTACGAAGTGCTAGAACAGGAGAGCTTTGTTCTAGGGGATTAACACTTTTAAGTAAAGGAATTTATTTTTTACAGAAGGACCTAGTTTCATTAACACTAACATCTCAGAAAGTTTAAACAATTAAATTAAGGAAGTACAAGATTAAATACAGGCACACAAAAATACCCCTTACCTACCTGCAGGAACCACTTTTAGAGATGTTTAAAACAGTTCCACCTATAGATTCATTGATCTTGCTTGACAAATCCTTGGCCAGAAGGTTTACAGATACTGGAACTCTAGAAAACACACACACGTTCAAACCACAATACACACATCTATAAAATTTCATCTTGCTAAATTCCATCATTGCAGAAAAACTTACTTCTTTCTGAGATAGAAATGTTTCCCTATGATAGACGGTAAAAGCCGTCTAATTCTTGCATCTGCAAGGAAGAAATCAAAACTACCCAAGAGGCGGAGCTTGGCTTCATAGGGTTTATATTCCTTTTTTAAAGTTCGGAGGGGAATAATCTAGAAAACGTAAGAGTAACAACATGAAAAATTAAGGCCCCAAACAAGCAGCAGCACATTTAGATGACAATTTGTAGTCTAGCCTATTCAGATTTTAAAATGCACTCAAGCCATACATATCCATCTTACTTTAGCAAACATTTTAGTGCCAAAAACAAGCCAGGCACTAATTTAAATATTGGGGAAGCTGAGACAGGTAAGATGGAATCCCAGCTGAAGAAACTTAGATCTCAGGGATGATAAAGGCAAGAACGCCAACAACTACAAAACAGGGATAAGTGTCAAATTGGAAGCAAACACAGGAAGCTCTGGGAGTCCAGAAGAAAAAAGCAGTGGTGCAGCCTTCTGTATAATATACAACACAAAAAGGGATACTGATGTATATGTTTCCAGCTTTCAGGTCAACAAATGTCAACAGGTACTCCGTCACAAGGAAGACAAAATATAACTTACCTAAAAGCACCAAAATTAAATTAAATCCTTCTTTTTGAAAACATAAACCTGCTCCCTACCTGAGAAATGTTCTTAATATTATGTTTGTTCAAAAGACTCCTATAGAAATGTTCTGTCTTTTCAGGAGTTAAATTGGGTTCATCCTTGGTAAATAAACAGACTTCTGCTAAATCTGACCGAATACCAAAAGGCAAAGACCTGCAAAATACATGAGAAGGAACCAAGGAGTAATGTATTGTTATAAATGTGTATGTTTATATTTCGCAGAACACACAATAAATTTACTATCATCTCAATAACTTTCATTCATGCTATTTAAGCAAATATTGTACCAAGCACAACATTTAATTATATATCTAGTTTTCCATGACACAGAGAAGAGATTTAAGACTCAGGGGTAACACCATAAATACCCACAGACAAAAAGATCAATAAACATTTGGTATATAAGGTTCAAAATGTAAACAAAAATACCCAAAATATTGCATATGCAATTATCATATATGTTCCCTATAACCACATATATTCTAAACTCTTAGCTACATAGACAATTTAACTCTTAAGCACTAAAACAGAAAACTTGGGGCAAATCAGGAGGAATTGAGTATTATGTTGAGACTTAAAACAATTGTAGCATGTCTGAATTCCTATGGTTCTTTTAATCACAATTTATTTCACATAAGATTTTTACTGATTTTGCCAAGTTTCCATTAGAAACGAACTTGCAATTGCTCAAGTTACAAAGAATGACGAAGCAGATTTTAAAAAGCAAATATTGCCGTACTTTCCACGAGATTTTTCTGGAAACATACAACTTCTTTCGTTAAAAAATTAAAAAGAGCAAATGTAAAAAATTAGAACTTACAATCTGACCCTCAGTTCTTTACTTGGAATTTTCCACAATACCACCATTAAAAAGAAATTTTCTTTCTCATTCAAAAGCAAATCATTAGCGTTTTTCCTGGACTTGGAATTTTCAAACAAAGCTTTCAAGGCCTTTCTAATCTGCAAAGTGGAGAAACAGAAATCAATTAGATTTCAATCTAATTCAGCATTTGCCTTTTTTTTTTTTTTTTTTTTTTGCAACCAGACATTCCTAAGAGCTAAGGATGTTCCTGGCCCCTGGCTAAAGCGCTTTACATACGTTAACCGCCTCGGCTCCTGGAGAGCAAAGGGCGAAGAGCCCTAAGAGCTAAGTGATGCTTGAAAAATTAAGTGGCCTAGCAAGAAAAACGGTTCAGAAGCAAAGCCAGGTCTCACTCCAGAAGCCCAATTATACTTGCTAATACAAGAAAAGGGGGGCCAGGTCGCAGGACTACGGGAAGCAGGCACCACTCGCGCGGAATAAAAGTGAGCAAGCAGCCCTCCTAATGCGCTGGGAACATCCACCCAGGCGCGGAGCCCGCACGCAGGCCTCCGGGTGCTGAGACAGCACCCACGCACGATAAAAAAGCCACCCCACTATGGAATGGCCCTCCCCAGGGGCCACTCACCTGCGCCTTGTCCAGCAGTGACCGCCGCTTGGGCGCGGTAGAGGTTTCTGGAGTCGAAGTTGGGGCCAAGGTCGAATCCGAATCCTCCATTGCGCTGCAGCCTCGTGCAAACGTGCGGAGGAACTTACTGAGCTGCTGCTCGTGCACATGCGCTAGCCCAGGCCCCTAGCCGGAAGTGGAAGGGCGGGACCTGAGCCGTTGCGTCATTTCCGGGAGCGCGCGGGATTCGGTTTGGGTGCTGCGCCGTAGAGGTTAGGTGGGCGTGCGGTCCGGGTGGCTTGCTGCAGGTCCCCGTCTCTCTTGTTCTGCCCTTGGCTTCCTGGAGACCCACAGGTAGCGAGGCGACATCTCTTTCACACTCTTACAGGAAGAAAAGCAGAGAAAGCGCCTTGAGACGGGAGCGGAGTCCTGTCCGCCGATCCCGGGGGTCGCTAGTTCTGCGTAGACGCTGCCTCTGGGAAGGCCGCGCGGGACTGCGGGGCGGGCGCGGGCTCCGGAATCAGGCAGGCTTGCCCTAGAGCCTGGCTCCATCACCCAACAGCTTTGTGACTTTGGGCGAATCACTTAGGCTTCCGAGCCACAGCCTCAAATGCTCAAATAACGGTACTGCCTCAATGTAGTAAATAATGCGTCGTTAATTACCAGACACGTTGTTGTGCGGTGTGAGGGATCGAATGATCCAGACGCAGTCTCTTATGAGCTTCCGATCCACGGAGAGGCAGGAGGTAAGATCGTAAGTGTGCAGACTGGACAAGGGACAGGATGGAATACAGTAGAAAGTCTCCTTCCAGCCCCACACCCCAGAGGTAACCACTGTTACCAGTGCCCCCTGTAACCTGCCAGGGATGTTCTAGGCATGTTTAGAGAATAGTTGTACTTTATTATTCTCTTTATGGATGTGACTGAGTTTAAATTTCGTTTTTCCCTCCACACATATAGAGGCATAGTATACCCATAGTTCTGGAACTTGCTTTTCCTCTTTTATCTTTTTTCCCCCCTCTTTCCCTCTGGTAATGTATCTTGGAGTACATAAAGCCCTGTGTCTCGTTTTTAACAGTTGCATGGGGAAGTGGATGTAGCTCAAGTGATAAGGCCTGCTCCTACCATATGGGAGGACCCGGGTCAGATCCCTGGGGCATCCTGGTGAAAAAGAAGAACTGTGCCTGCATGGTGAGCTGAGTACCCGTGTGGGTACTCATGGGGCAAGTCAAGTGTCCATGTGGTGAGCTGAGTGCCTGCGTGGTGAGCCGAGTGCCCACATGGTGAGCTGAGTGCCCATGTGAGTGTCCACGTGGTGAGCCAGTACCCACACAGCAAGCCAAGTGCTCGCTCAGCAAGCCGAGTGTCCACGCAGCATGTCCAGTGTCTGCTCAGGTGAGTCACGTAGCAAGATGATGATGCACCAAAAGAGAGACGAAGGGAAGAGTCAAGGTGAAGTGCAGCAGAGACCAGGAACTGAGGTGGTGCACTTGACAGAGAACCTCTCCACATCAGAGGTCCTCAAGATTGAATCTTGGTGAATCCTAGAGGAGAAAGACGAGAAAACAAAAAGAGAAACAGATATAAAAGATAACACAGCGAATGGACACAGGCAACAGAAACAGCAGGGTGGGGGAGGGGAAAGGGAAGAAAAAGAAATTTAAAAAATTAAAAAATATCTGCATACCATTCCACACCATAGATATACCACAGTAAATATAGTTTGTTTATGTATCTTATGATGGTCATTCAAGATGGTTCCAGTCCTTGCAACTAGTGAAGTGAAATTTTGAGAGATGAAAGAATGGGAATAGAAGGCTTTGTCAACTTTCTAAAAATTTTATGTATTTCTACCCCCCCCCCCCCCCGCTTTCCCCCCACATTCCACCCTTTGTCTGTTCTCTGTGTCCATTTGCTGTGTGTTCTTCGGTGTCTACTTGCATTCTCATTAGGCAGCTCCAGGAACTGATCCTGGGACCTTCCAGAGTGGGGGAGAGGTGAGTACTCCCTTGTGCCACCTCAACTCCCTATTCTACTATGTCTTCCTTTTTTCTCTCTTCTGTGTCTCTTGTTGCATTATCTTGCTGTGCCAGTCCTCCATGTTGGCTGGCACTCCTGCACAGGGCGGCTTTCCTGCACTAGATGGCATTCCCATGCAGGGTGGCACTCCGGCTCAGGGTGGCATTCCTGCATAGGCCAGCTTGCCCTCACCAGGAGGCCCTGGGCGTCAAACCCTGGACCTCCTATAAGGTAGACAGGAGCCCAATTGGTTGAGCCACATCCATTTCCCTTCTTTGTCAATTGTTTTCAAAAAGTTCTCCTATGTTGCTAAGGCTGGAAGAAGAGGTGTTCTACTCCTAATCTGTAATAGTGACCTTGTCTTTAACCAACTTTTAGAAGATATATTCTTAAATTTTTGGCACCTGCTTCCAGTTGTGTATTTTAGAACCTAGTGTGAGGTGGAATTACATTTAGAACAGAATTATGGATTGTTATACTAGGTTTGATGTACCAATATTGTGTAATATTCTGAAAAGCACATTGAAGTTTTCAGGTTCTTTATAACCTGAATAAATACGAGAACCAGATTTTTCTAGGTCAAGGAAATGCATGGATTCAGGTGAAAAAGCAGAGACATGTTTGGAAACAGTAAGTTGCTGGAGCAGAGATGTTCAGCAGGGAGGCCTGGGAGATGAAGCTAGAATACCAGCAAATTGATAACTTCTAGCAAAACTGATGATGAAAAAGAAAAAAGACACAAATGACTAAAGTCAGAAATAGAAGGGAGGGCATTACTACAGCCCCCACTGAAATAAAAAGGACTATAAAAAAATACTGTGGGGAAGCAGGTTTGGCCCAACGAATAGGGCATCCGCCTACCCCATGGGAGGTCCAAGGTTCAAACCCAGGGCCTCCTGACCCATGTGGTGAGCTGGCCCACGCACAGTGTTGATGCACACAAGGAGTGCTGCGCCACGCCTGGGTGTTGCCTGCGTAGGGGAGCCCCACGCGCAAGGAGTGCACCCCATAAGGAGAGCCACCCAGCGCAAAAAAAGTGCAGCCTGCCCAGGAATGGCTCTGCACACACACAGAGCTGACACAGCAAGATGATGCAATGGAAAAATGAGACACAGCTCCCAGGTGCCGCTGACAAGAATACAAGCAGGCACAGAAGAACACACAGTGAATGGACACAGAGAGCAGACAATGGGGCGTGGGAGGGGAGGGAAAAAAATTAATCTTTAAGAAAAAATGAACACCTGTATGCCAATAAATGAGATAGCTTAAATGAAATGGACAAATTCCTGGAAACACACCATCTATCTACACTAACTCAGAAAGAAATAGAAGACCTCAACAAACCAATAACTAGTAAAAAGACTGAAACAGTAACAACAAAAAGCCCAGGACCAGACTGCTTCAGCAGTCCTGCTCAAGCCCTTCCAAAAAATTGAACCGGAGGGAACACTCCATAATTTATTCTACCAGGCCAACATCACCCTCATACCAAGGCCAGGTGAAGATACTGAAGAAAAGAAAATTACAGACCAATATCTCTTAGGACTATAGATGCAAAAATCCTCAACAAAATACTAATAAACCCGGGGAGCAGATGTACCTCAGTGGTTGAGTGCCTGCCGTGCATGTATGAGGTCCTGGGTTCAATTCCTCCTACCTCCTTAAAAATAAAGTAGCAAACTGAATCAACAGCACTTTAAAAGCATTGTACACTATGGATCAAGTGGGACGCATCCCAGGTATGCAAGAGTGGTTCAACATAAAATCAGTTAGTGTAATATACCACATTAAAATGAAGGAAAAAAGTCTCAATTGATAGAGAAAAGGCATTTGACAAAGTCCAGCACCTTTTCTTGATAACACCTAGAAAACTAGAAATAGAAGGAAATTTCCTCAACATGATAGGGAGCATCTCTGAAAAACCCACATCTAATATCATGCTCAATGGTGAAAGAGTGAAAGCTTGTGCCATGAGTAAGACAAGGATGTCTACTATCACCACTGTTATTCGACATTGTGTTGGAAATTCTTGCCAGATTAGACAAGGAAAATAATAGGCATCTATAGCAGTTTGATATGGTTATGAATTCCAAAAATAGATATTGGATTATGTTTGTAATCTGATCTGTACCTGGACTGATTGAGAGTTATGATTAGGACTTTAGTTTGGCAACATCATTAGGGCATTGAGTCCCTGCCCTTTGGTGGGTGGGGACTCACAGGTAAAAGGCATGGCAAAGGACAAGTTGGGGGTTCTTAATGTTGGAGTTTTGATTTTGGAGTTCGACACTGAAGTTTTAAGCTGGAGTCCTGGGGAAAGAGACAGAGCTGTTCGCCTGATAGTCTGCAGCTGATCTTGTGGAGAGAGGCAAAGCCTAGAGAGCATCATAGTCTACAACTGTCCTTGTGGAGAAAACAGGAGTTGAGCCTAGAGGAATCCAGGAAGCCTGAACCCTTGCAGACATTGGCAGCCATCTTGCTTCAACACGTGAAAATAAACTTTGGTGAGGGAAGTAACATATGCTTTATGGCCTGGTATCTGTAAGCTCCTACCTCAAATAAATACCCTTTATAAAAACCAACCAACTTCTGGTATTTTACATCAGCACCCCCTTGGCTGACTAATATAGCATCTAAATTGGAAAGGAAGAAGTAAAACATTTCCTATAGGTAGATAACATGATCTTATATATGGAAAATACTGAAAAGTCCACAACAAACCTACTAGAGCTAGTAAATGAATTTTGCAAAGTGGCAGCATGCAAGATCAACACCCAAAAATCATTAGTGTTTCTATACACTAGTCATGAACAATTGGAAGAAGACTTAAAAAAAAAATTCCATCTACAATAACAACTAAAAACTCAAATATCTAGGAATAAATATAACCAAAGATGTAAAGAACTTGTATCCAGAAAACTACAAGACATTGCTAAAAGAAATCAAAGAAGACCTAAATTAATGAGAGGACTTTTCATATTCATGGATTGGAAGGCTAAATATTAAGATGTCAGCTCTACCAAAAGGAAATTATAGATTCAACACAATCCCAATCAAAATTCCAACACAGAGATGGAAAAGTCAATCATCAAATTGATATGAAAGGGTAAGGGGTCCCAAATAACCAAAGCCATCTTGGAAAAGAAAAATGAAGTTGTAGGACTCCCATCCCAATCTTAAAATTCTTTACAAAGCCACCATAATCAAATAACATTGTGCTGGCATGCAGACAGGCATAAATCAATAGAATTAAATAGAAAGTTCAGAAATCAACTCTCACATTTATAGCCCAACTGATTTTTTACAATATGGCAAAGGCCACTCAATTGGGAAAGAGTAGTCTCTTCAATAAATAGTGCTGGGAAAACAATCTCCATTAGCAAAAGAAAGAAGGTGTAGCCCCACCTCACACCATATACAAAAATCAACTCCTAATGAATCAAAAATGTAAATATATGAGCCAAAACTATTGAACTTTTAGAAGAACACTTAAGGAAGCATTTTCAGGACCTTCTGTCAGGCAGTGTTTTCTTAGACTTGACACCCAAAGCACAAGCAACAAAAGAAAAAATAAATGGGACCTCCTCAAAATGAAAACCCTTTCTGCGTCAAAAGACTTTTATCATGTAAGTAAAACAATGGGGAAAGTATTTGGAAACCAGATGTCTGGTAAGGGTTTAATATCCAGAATATATAAAGAAACCATCTTAACGACCAAAAGATAACCCAATTAAAATTGAGCAAAAAGGTTTGAATAGGCTTTTCTCAGAAGATACACAAATGGTCAATAAACACACCATTATCAGCCACAGGGAAATGGAAATCAAAGCCACAGTAATGAGAGCATTTCTCATCCATTAGAATGGTTGTTATTTTAAAAATGGAAAATTAAAGTGTTGGAGGGATGCAAAGAAATATGTATTCTCCTTCATTCCTGGTGGGAATGTAGATGGTACAGCCTGTAGATGGAAGACAGTCTGGCAGTTCCTCAGAAAGTTAAGTATAGAATTACCATATGACCCAACAATCCCACTTCTAGGTATACACCCAAAGAACTAAAAGCAGGGACTTGAACAGATATTTGCACACTGATGTTCACAATGGTATTGCTCACAATTGCCAAAAGATGGAAATGACCCAAGTGTCCATCAACTGATGAATGGGTAAACAAAATGTGGCATATAGACAACTAGGATACTATTCAGCTGTAAACAGAAATGAATTTTTGACATACATGTGACAACATGGATGAACCTTGAAGACATCATGTTTAGTGAAATAAGCCAGACACAAAAAGATAAATATTGTATGATCTCACCGATATGAAATAATTAGAATAAACTATTAATGATGAAAAGTTTTGGTAATAGATGGTGATGATGGCAGCCCAACATTGTCAATGTAATTAACAGCAATGAATTGTATATTAGAATGTAGTTAAAAGGGAAGTTTTAGCTTTTATGTATGTTATTAGAATAATTTTTTTAAAGACGGCTATATTGTTAGGCAGGTCATTTGTGACCTTGTAGACAGCAATTTAGTGAAAGGGTTATGGGGAATGTGAGAGATAGGAAAAAAATGGAACATTGGTTTTACCACTAAAGTAAATGAAGTGGGGTGAGGGGGTAGGAGGTATATGGGGACCTCATATTTTTTTAATGTAACATTAAAAAATATTTAAGAAAATAAAGTAAATGAACTTAATGAAGGAAAATATTTTTGTGTCCCAGGGAATTTGGTACATCACAAGGTCTTTTTTTTTTTTTTTTTGGTCTTTATTTTTTTAATATTACATTAAAAAAATGAGGTCCCCATATACCCCCTACCCCCCTCACCCCACTCCTCCCCCCATAACAACCACCCCCTCCATCATCATGAGACATTCATTGCCCTTGGTAAATACATCTCTGAGCACCGCTGCACCTCATGGTCAGTGGTCCACACCATAGCCCACACTCTCCCACAGTCCACCCAGTGGGCCATGGGAGGACATGCAATGTCCGGTAACTGTCCCTACAGCACCACCCAGGACAACGCCAACCCCTGATAATGCCCCTATATCGCATTTCTTCCCACTCCCTACCCCCAGCAGCCACCATGGCCACTTTATCCACACCAATGCCACATTTTCTTCGATTACTAATCACAATAGTTCATGAATATCAGTAAGTCCACTCTAATCCATACTCTATTCCTCCATCCTGTGGACCTTAGAATGGTTTTGTCCACTTCACATCTGTATCAAGAGGGGGCTTAGATTCCCCATGGATGCTGGATGCAACCCTGCTTTCAGTTGTAGGCACTCTTGGCTCTCTGGTGTGGTGGTTGACCTTCTTCACCTCTATGTTAGCTGAGTGGGGTAAGTCCAATAAACCAGAGTGTAGGAGCTGAAGTCTGTTGAGGCTCAGGGCCTGGCTATCACACGGTCAGTCCAGAGATTCAGGTCCCCTGGGTATACATTAAACCCCAGCACAACACAGTTCCGGTAAAAGTAACAGGAGAGGCTTGTGGACAGAGATCACATTTGAGTCCAGCTCCATCATACAGAAACACAAACTCCAAAGTAGGGCCAAATGACATGGCACTGAACTCCATCTGCCATGACCATAGAACCTATGGGTCTCTGTAGCCTCACAAGGTCTTTTTAATATCAAGGCTAACTTATATGTAATAGTACCTTACTCTTCTCCCTGTATAGCATTTATTGAATTACTTGACATTTTTGATTTTCCCATAAATTGAACCTCTCCAGGGTAGTGACCTCATCTTACTCACTTTCAATCTGTATAAGCACCTTCCTTCAGTGAGCTTATAATTGGTCAAAATAAGGTCTACAAGGCTGGATGTGATAAATGCTGTGTATGTGTATAAAGTGCTACATGAAGTTGGAGAAATGACATAACTGAAAGAACAGAAATACTAAGAATAATTCTTTTATAAAATTAATGCTTCACTCTGCTTTGATAATCACTGCTCATTACTGTTTTCCCTACTGGATTGAGTTCTTTGAGGGTCAGGCCTTGGTTTTAGTTAATCTTGGTACCCATAGGGCCTACCTGGCACGTAGTGAGCAAAAGGAATGTTGGAAGACTTTGAATCCTTTCCTGCCTTAAGGGTTTACTCCTATTCCAGTATCATTCTTTACTTCTCCTTTGGTAGCTTTCCTGCTTGATATGCATTCTTTTTATGAAAGAGTACCGTGTTCTCCCTCCATTTCTTAAAAAGATTTATTTATTGCCCCTCCCCAAACAATGTTCCTCTTTGTTTGTGGTTGCTGTCTGCTCTGTGTCTGCTCCTCTTCAGGAGGCACTGGGAATGAAACCCGGGACCTCCCATGTGGAAGAGGTGTTCAATCACCTCAGCTCCCTGGTTTGTTGTGTCTCTCATTGTCTTTCATCTTTGTGTCTCTTTTGTTGTGTAATCTTGTGTCAGCCTGCCTTCTCCAGGAGGCACCAGGACCGAACCTGGACCTCCCATGTGGTAGGCAGAAGCCCAATTGCTTGAACCACATTTTCTTCCCCCTCCCACTTTTAAAAATCTTTTTGTCCTTTTGTAGTTAATGCCTTAATGTGATTTCAGCTCTCTCCTAACTCCTTGCAGTCTGGTTCCAGTCACACTATTCTTGTTCCCACTGAAGACACTAATGATATGCTTTTAACCAAGTCTGGTTATCTTTTCCAAATCCTCATTCTTCCTGACCTGTTGTATTTGAAACTGTTTTCATGATACAGTGAAATAATTTTTATCCCTGCCTAAATTTCCAAGCCTGATGTTTAGTAAGGCCAGAATTAGCTATTTCTTAGCACTAGTTTTAAATATGGACTGTGCATCTCCATAAACTTACTCCTTTGTTCCTGTTTATATGTCACAATGTTATTCTATTAAATTTTTGAATTTATGCTAGGAAATAGTTTACTCCACCAATTAGTCTTTTAGAACAAATTAACATGAAAAACTTGCCCATATTGTTATGTAAAATTTCACACAGTATTCTGAAGTAAAGATTTCAATCTGTCCATTCTGCTTTATTTTTAAGCTTTTCAAACTCCAGGTACTGTATGAGCACACAAAAGATTATTATCTATGTAAACTTCCTATCTAGACTCTACATATTAACTCATATTATTTATGCCTCTTTGATCCATGAAACGTAAATAATAAATGTTTGGAATGAATGAAATGTAGTAATTGCCAACCAGAATAAATGCACTACCTATAAGGGAATACTACAGATAGTCTTAATGTAGAAAGACTGAGTTAAAGGAAGACTAGATGTAATAAGTATCCTTTGCCTAGTATGCAGATAACTTAAAAAAATTAATATGTAAAATAACATCTTGGGAGGACATCAAAGTAAACACTTCCAGTGGAACAATTGTTTACTTTTGTGGTATAATTTTAATAGTAAATGTACATTAAGTAATTTAGACTTTATTCAGTTTCAACATTTGCCTACCCAGGTCTCACTCAGTATCATGAATATTAAGTTGTTTCTTTCTGAATGTACTGAAATTTTTTTTTCAGTAGTTGCAAAATGTGCTTGCTTAAGAAAATGGTATTAAATGTATTCAAAGTAGTATATTGTTTTATTAAGGACTTAATAGATGATAATGCAACTACTTGCAAAGAATATTTGAATATATTGCTGGATGGTAAACAAATAGTTTAAGAAACTGCAAAATTAAGGTCGCAGAATAATGGAATCAAATTCTAGTTGCTTCAAAATATATATTGCTAGAATCAAATAGTAAATCTAGAAAACTATTAGAAATCATCTTTGGTCAGCTGCACTAAGTCACAATATAGTCACAAATGATAGAACAACAAAAGGAATGCAGAATAACCAATTATCCATGTCTGGATTAGCCATAAGCAATTTAAAAATCTGTTACTGTCAAGATATTCAGCATATTCCTGGTGCTGATATCTGCTAGGAAAGTATATTGATGTACATATTATCCTACACATAATGGGATTAAGATGTAAAACTTAATATTGCTCAAATATAGATTCTGCAGAAAATATGAGGAACATGATCTTTTTGGTTAGAATTCTGAGTCTGAATCCCAACTCCATGATTTACTAGTTATTTGGCCTTGGACAAGTTAATAATTTCCCAAGCCCCAGATTCATCTGTAAAACAAAGCTAGTTCCCCCTAGGGTTAAGTGAATTAAATGAGATAAACATATATATCTACACAGTGCCTGTTCACACATAATAATACAAGGTTAATTCTCTCTCCTGCCCTTTGCTGAATATAATGTAACCATTATTAAATGAGTTGGAAAATGAAATAAGCATCTTTGGGGTTAAAAGGAGTAGGTAATATGCACATGTATTTAGATAGGAAGAAATGGCTGATTAGTCAAGAAATTAGATCCTGAATTTTTTAAAATTCGGGAAGCTTGGCTTCTTTGGAGGAGAAGCAAGAAAACTAAGAAAACATCATCAAAGAAAAGAGAAGATACCATAAAGGAAGTTTTCAACAGAGAAACTTTATCAACCTAAATTTGCCATTTCTCTTGCATTCTTTGATACCACAAGCTATGTGGGTACCACAAGAAATATTATGTTGCTGCAAAGTCTGTGTACACCAACCCCCACTTATAGTTTGTGAAGATAAAATTTTTTTTTTAAAGATTTATTTTATTTTATTCCCCCCTGCCCCAGTTGTCTGTTCTGTGTCTATTTGCTGTGTGTTCTTTGTCTGCTTCTGTTGTTGTCAGCGGCACAGGAATCTGTGTTTCTTTTCGTTGCATCACCTTGTGTGTCAGCTCTCTGTGTGTGCGGTGCCATTCCTGGGCAGGCTGCACTTTCTTTTGTGCAGGGCGGCTCTCCTTATGGGGTGCACTCCTTGCGCATGGGGCTCCCCTACACGGGGGGCACCCCTGTGTGGCACGGCACTCCTTGCGCGCATCAGCACTGCGCATGGGCCAGCTCCACACGGGTCAAGGAGGCCCAGGGTTTGAACCGTGGACCACCCATGTGGTAGACGAGTGCCCTAACCACTGGGCCAAGTCCGCTTCCGATAAAATTTCTTAATCCATCTGATTTTAATTTAGAGAAATTATATTCCATGAGCAATATATTAAGGTCATTTAAAAAATAAATTTTTAGATTTTTAAAAAGCCTACCATTGGTCTCTTATCATTGAAGAGCAGTAGTTGACAACTTGTTGCCAGGACAGTGTTCTGTTAACCAGTACTGGTTCTATGAATATCTTGACAGTTCAAAGTGCATTTTTATTCAAATCAGGAAGGTTTTTAAGGTTTTTAATAGCCACTGTAAAATATTATGCTAGATCATCAATAAGGGATCAATTAAAGTTATTCATGCATATAATTTAATAAAGCAAAATAAATCTACCCAAAAAGGTAGGTTTTGCCATGGGGTTTAAAAGAGTTCATTAGTAGAAGCACAAGTCAGGTTAATTCTGCAAATTTGCCCTAGCACCATGAAAGTGTCATAGGGACAATCCAGTTTTAGAATTGGTATGGCACATCAAAGGGTGAAAAGATCATTCAAGATTGGACAGGATGCAGAGTTAGAATGGATCTCAATGTTATCACCACCTTTGGGCATCATTAAATGGTCCATTTCTGTAAATTTTATAAAAACAGATAAAGGAAAAAAGAACTTAAGCTTTACTCTGATTTATTTACTTCCTTGCGTTTCTAATGATAACTGAAAGGCTATTAGTATTTTCAGCCAACATTACAAAATTCTAAATGGAAACAAAGCTAATATCCCCTTAAGAATGGTTAAAAAGTTATGATACATTCATAAAATAGACTATTATTCAGCAATAACAAAGAATGAACTGGATACATACAGCATTGATTAATCTCCATACTGGTTTGAGTCTTTTGTGGACCCCAGAAAATCCTGTTCTTAAAGCAAACCCATTCTTGTACCTGTAAACCCACTGTAGATGGGACCCTTGACTAGATTCACTTTTGATTAGATTGCTTCAGTAAAAGGCCTTTGATTAGACTGCAGGATCCGGGTGGGTCTTAATCCTCTTACCAACTGGAGTCCTTTATAAACAGAGGAATAAAGGCCAGACACAGGGGATAAAGCCTCCAGAAGTTGAAATTAATGAACGCAGGAGAGAATAGCCAGACAGCAGCCTTAAGCAGAACTAGCAAGGAGGCCCAGAGGGAAGAGGAGAGATAAGCCAATGCCACCATTATGCCTTGCTGTATGCCTGTTCTCACACAGCTGAGCTCCAGGAAGAAGTGAGCTGGAGAAGGCAGAGACAGGCAGAACCACCATTTGCCTTGCTTACCACGTGGCAGGAGTCCAGGATTGGCAAGCAGTTGACCTTTGGTGAGAAAGCATCTCTTATGATGCCTTGATTTGGACATTTTCACAGCTCAGAACTATAAGCTTTTAACCTAATAAATTCCCATTATAAAAGCCAACCCATTTCTGATATATTACATTGGCAGCCTTTACCAAAGTAAAACACTCCAAAACATAATGTTGAGTCAAAGTAGACACAAATGAATACATACTATGACTTCATTGATGTGGAGTTCAAAAACAGGCAAAGACTGGACTAGGACAAAATAGTGATTGCCTTTGCGGGAAGAGCGGATTGATTGGAAAGGAGTAAAAGGTCATTTTCTGGGGAATTGGAAATGTTCTGTCTTGATATGAGTGTTTACATTCATCATATTCATTGTAAACTTAAGATCTATGCATTCTGCTGTGTGTGAATTTTACTTTAAGGTAATTTTTACCTTAAAATATATATATTAGTTTTTTCAAAGATTTCTTTCCAGTCATATTTATTTCCCATTCTTATTTGCCAAGGAAATCATAAAGTATTGATATTTGTTCTGTGTAGTTTATAAGCAAAGTGCTCTTGCTGAGTTAAAGGGGGATAGTAAACCTACAAAATTTCAATATAAATACATGAAACAAGTTAAATAACTTTTTCATTATCTCCTATACTAAATTTTTGGTATTATGAGTACCCCAACTCTAAAATTCTTTATTACTTACTGCTTATTCTTAATGAATTTGGGAATGATCACTATTGTTTCCACTTATGTGAAATATTAAGAGATCAAATAAGGGTTGTGGGATGATTTGAAAAAATATGCAGCTAACATTAAATGTGACCCCAAAGCATATTAAGAGGGAAGATTTTTTGCCTTGTATTTAATAGAAGAATCATATCACAAACGATAGTAACTGAGTAACAAAATTATACTTATCAGTTACAGGAGTTGTTTTCTTGTTTTAGGCAACCTATTATTTCTAGTAGAAAACAGGAAAAAACAAACATTTCATGCAAGTAATTTGGGCACGCAAAACTTCAGAAAGATTTTAAAGTTACGATATAGTCACAGTAACAAATTTCACTTTTTCAGACAGGAGATAGGCATGTTGAATTAGCTCTACAAAGGAACATTTAAATGTACGGGGGAAAAAATGGGATGCCATGACAGTAATTTGTCTTGATCCATATAGGATCAAGTGGCCATAAAGGTTAAAATAACCTCATCACTAAAGAAGGTACTACAATAAAATATATTTTCCATTACCTTTTTTCCTCAGGGCCAATGAAGCTTTTTTTTTAGGCCTTTTTACATTTGGAATATTCACTTTATTTGGCCATCAGTTATTCTAGACTGGGAGATACACAATTCTTCACCACAAAGCTACAGCCTTAAAGGTATTAATGCTTTGTCTCTCTCTGAAACTGTTGCATGTGCCATTAGGTATAAAACTCTCCACTGTTAGAAGTACCAAGATGTCATTATTGGTCTTCTCACTGCAGTACAGTGCCTTTAATGTGGTCTGATGCCCAAAGATAATGAAGAAAGTTGTTCTCTCAATAATAAGCATAAAGCATAGATGTTTAATCAACAGGGTTGTAAACACAGATATTTAAGACTAAAAATATTAGTTGTGATTAATTATTGGGAAATGGTCACAAAAGCTATTTGCTTAGAATCTTTATTTTAGCTCACAGAATAAAAAAGTATACAGGACTGTATTGCTGCCATTCATTTAACACATACTGCTCCTGTTCATTAATTTCTTCTTGCCCTTGCACAGCCGAGAAGGGCCAGTACTATTGATCTCTTGATCCTTATTAAAAATTCTGAATAGTTTTATAGATCTGACAGAATAATCACTGATGTTTCCCCAACTCTACAGGTCAGATAAAACCACATACTGTGATGTAGTTGATTTATTAATATTAAGCATTTCTAACTTCTTATAGGGCTGCTGGGTTTTTTTGTTTTTTTACGGTTCCATCATATATACCACAAAAAAAAACTTAAATATATCATATGCAAACAGATCACAAGTTTGTAAGTTCCTTATGTGACAGAGCTTATTAAATAAATAGATCCATCAAATCTGATGGTAAATGGTTCCAATACTTGATACAAAAATAAAGGATTATACAGAAATGGACAGATACACTCATAGTATGATACAATACAGGTGACTATAAACAAACAGACAAATCCTTCAAAAGGGAAGATGACAATTTTTATTGTTATTACAAAAGCATTTTTTTACTTCAGTAATTTAAATAATGCAAGAGCAGACTAAGGGCTTAATCCTCACACAGGCACCAAGTCAGGCACAGTAGGTAGCTACAAACCATAAAAAAAAAAAAGTTTACCTCTGGATTCCCATAATTCCTACCAAGAGCATTCTTTCATGCTTTAAATTAGGTTAAAAAAAAAGACTCAAACCTAACTAGTTCCCTTTAATCCTATTTTTAAAAAATACTAGTGAGATCTAGGTCTTATCATGCTGCTGTCTAGTGAAAACTAATCACTAAATCCTTGCCTGAGAGACATCCACATTTCCTTTAGAAACAAATAAGAAACTAGTTAAGTGAGGGGTGTGTACATTTCTGAGAGCCCAATGTTAAGCGTCCTTAAAATGCAGACCTTCCAGGTTTGGACCTCAATTTCACTAAATGTCTGAGGTGGGCAGTCCCCTGAGGAGTGCAAGAGCTCCAGCCCACTCTTCCATGGGTAGCAGGAAAGGAGGTAGCAAGGACTTGGACTGACATCTGAAGCACAAAGCTAATGCGCCTGGCAGCGAGGGCCCCGGGAAGCAGAAAATGTCATTCCACCTTTGCTGTCCACAAACCTGAGGTTTCCACATTAAGTTCTAAAGGGCACAGTGGCATGTGTGACAAGGCAGAAAAGACATTACATTCCAAGGGTCGCCTAAGAAATCCTGGCATTTTCTGCCCTATCATACATAGTGCCTATCTGGAGGAGGTAGAGATTTTAATCTCCACTCCCACACCTGCAGGCCCTTATAATTTCTTAGTAAACAATTTAGCTAGTATATTACTATTTCAAGGAAGCATAGGATTAGAGGTATGTGAAAAGTATATTTATTGGAGGGAAGACTCTTATGTTCTAGGATACTGAAAATCAAGAATATCCTAGAGCCAAATCCATCCAAAGCTGAACCAAATCTACCCTGCCTGAATTCTAACAGTAAATTGGTTCAAGTGGAATCCAACAAACTGCTACTGGAAAATAAAAATACTTTCTATTCCATTTACTATGAAATCTAACATAGCCAACTGACCACTAAATTTAAACCTAGTTTAAAGTCTTGTGAGTTGTGCATATGTAATTACATGTATTTAACAAGTTGCTGCTATAGCAATATTGCTAAAGAAAGAAACACGATCATGAATGTATTAGAGATGGCATCTGTTAGAATCACTGAAAAATTAGCTAAGGAAATAAAAGCCATATTATTTGGAGACAGAAAATCATTCCCCAAAATCCAGTTGACTGCTATCTACCTTACATATGTCTGTGAGAGGATTAATGGCACAGTTTGTTCTGATAAGGTAGGCCAACACTGAATATAACAATCACCCTACAACCAGAGCTATAATGCTGTAACCAGAATTTTCAGAGGGTTTTAAAGGTTGAAAGTTGCTTGACGTTAAGAACTGTAATAAAAACTGCACATGTTCACCTTGACTACCATAATCCTCACCCAAAACAATGAAGTTATCATCCATGAAGCAGCATTCCATGAGGAAGTCCATGCCAATAAGGAAAGGTGCTGCAGTGCTGTCATATGTAGTAGTCATCATCAACGATCCAAGTAATTACAGCCACATGACCAGTGTTCCTGGAGATCACCAGTGAGTTTAGCTGAGTTTTCTCAAGAGTTCATCAGAGGAGCAATTTTCGCCAGAGATTCACCTTTTTCTTGGGTTGCAAAAGTACATCTGGTTTTAAGTAAGACCCAAAGTATCAGCAGTGCTCCAGCTGAGAAGATGCCAATAACTTCCGATTATATCCCACTCAAAAGTCCCATATTCTAAAACAGTTCTTGTAGTTTATGTAACTAGCAGACAAGTATGAATAACCTTATGTTACAATGAACAACCTGTACTCTTACAGCTTACAAAATTTTTACATTCAATTATCACGTATTTCAAGACTTTCAATTCAAACAAAGAAATATACATGGATTTAATTATTCAAATCACTTTACTATTTATCATTTAATTTCATGGCAATCCACAGTGTTTACTCTTCTGGTGTGAATTTACATAATTTTTGCTTATGTCCTTTTTGCAACTTACAAACTTGCTATTTTCCCTCCCCCTCATAAAAAGGGTTTAAAATGACAAATGTTTATTTCATTGACATCTTTTCTTCAAATTCAGTTCACTAATTTAAATATTATAATTAAATAATTTCATATGAAAGAGAAAAAAGCATCAATAATGTAAGAAGATGCAAAGAAAATCATGATTCTAACATATCTATGCTAAAGCTAGAGAATAATGTTTAGGTTTGTAATATCCTAAATATATAGCCAACTACCCTATTTTTCATTGTCTTCCATATAAACACATTTGCACTTGCAGAAGACAATGACAAAATGGGGATTTGTATTGCTCTTTAAAGACCCAATATCTCGACACTGCCAGTTCATTCATTTTATTTCTTCATCCAAATAACTAGCCAGTATGACTAGAGGAATTAAAATGCATCAGATTTAAGTGGGAATACTTTCTCAAATAACTTCAAAGCCCATAAAATATATGATAATTGGTTAACTGAACACTGAAGTTTCTTTTAAGTAATCCAATTACTATTTGCTCAAATGTGCAAGAATCTAATGAAATATTTATTTTATAATTACATGTGTATTTTTTAAAATTACCTGTTAATTTTTAGAGGTAGGACCTTCACAGTTGGTCATCCATGTCATTTTACTTAGCAGTCTTGGCAACATGCACAGAATATTCTAAAGTGTAAATGTTTTAACAGCAAACAACTGTTTTTTAAAAGTGTATTCAATTTAAAAATGGAAGCTCGATCTTTGGAAATAATTTGTGAACTTTTAAAGATTTGTTAAAATCCAAGCAATTGCTAGTATTTTGTTCTTATTAACTTGGAAGTACAAAAAGTTATTATTTTCTGATTAAAGCTTTCCTATTTCCCAGAAAAATAAAAGCCCAGAGATTTGCAGACATAATAAAATTTATTTAAATTTCATGCAATTAAATAGCTTTAAGTAGAGTTATAGGAAGCTGCAGGACAATAATTCAGCTGTCCATAAAATGTAGCCTCATTCATGAAATAAATGGGGATTCCATAGTTAAGAAAACAGGATGACATACAAATTTTATGTTTTGTGACTGGAAATAAACTAGGCTTTTCTTTTCTGAGGAGGATTACTATAAAGAGGAAATTGTCATTATAATTATCCAATTACAAAGTATTGTGTTTAGAGGTAAATCACAATTGAAAAGAGGCCAAGTTTTCAAATAATGGCAACACTCAACATCAAGGAGGTTTCCAATGAATCCAGAAACTGTCACTTCTGTTTCCCATTTAAACTTCAAAAATTTCCAAGTCATTATAGTTATAGCAGAGTCAGACTTCAATCTAAAAATCACTACATTGTTGCAGTGTGGCTTGTCCAAATAAAATGGTTTAACAAATTACAACTTTATACTTAAGAAACCTCAATTTCAAATAATTGAGATAAAACTTAAACTGTGCTTGATTCTACTTACCACTGTAAATTTCAGTCTGTGCAAATTCTCATCATTCTAAATATGTGTTCATTTAGTTGCTGGATTGAGGTTTAACTTTTAATCAGCAAGGATTATCCAACCTTTAAAGTTACTGATAAAAAGAATGAACTGAATAACTTGGAGAACTGGCATTTTGTAATTGATATGATTTTCCTACTAGATGCATGCAGCTCTTATAAATACTAAGGGAGGCATTTTTGCCAGGTCTAAGACATGCTTTCTTTATTGTAAATTCCACTGATTTAACAAGTTAATGGAATTTCTTGTAGGGGGTATAGTTTCACTATGCTTTACTTATAAGAACTACAGTATGCTGTTCCATTTTAAACATACTGTATTTAAGAAATCATGTTAGGATATAAATTAGCAGAAAATAATGACAGACCTAATAAAGTAGTGTTGCGGTTGCATAAAGGTATTTAATTGTATGTATGCATTAACCATCAAAAGAAGGGGTCAAACTAATTCTTTCCTTTAATACAAACTTGAACATTGTAAATGTCTCATTTTTAAAGTAGTGGACAGGGGAAGAGTTTAGAAAAATCCAAGTAAAATGTATTTAGTTACTTGGTTAAGTTAAAAAGCTAATGCAACAATGTTACATCCAGATAAAAAACATTATTCAAAAGCAATTCAAATACCGAAAAGGATTTCAAATTGAATATTTTATTAACATGGTAGTTGTCTTTTTAACATGTGCACACACACGCACACTCAGAATGATCTGCCTGGGAAAAAAAGCCTAAATATGCCTAAGGGGGAAATGGAAAATAAAAAAAATTCCTGTAGGTTTTCATTATTGTAGGCAATTATGTCCACATCACTTACAAAGCTATTGCCAAATCTGTCCAAGGAAGCAGTTTGAAAGGGAAAGAAAAAAATCTTGGGGAAAAATTCAACAGTGGCATAGCAGAGCTCTCAATATGAGAAAGCTGACATAATGTGGACTTTTGCTGTGAATTTTCTCTTTGCAAAATATGGGGAGAGGTTTGTCAATGGGCAGAAAATAAGAGAAGGCGGTGTGAAGTAGGCTTTTGCAGTCAATTTTCCTCACAGTATTGTGCAGGGTCATCAAGAAAATGCTTAATCTTTCTCTGGAACCAGTTTCAGAACTTTTCCAATTGCAATGGTCTTACCTAGAAATAAGATTTTAAAAGCAAAACAAAACAAAAAAAAACCTTTCAGTAGTTAACAACAGGTCTATGTAAGGTAATAAAGATCATTATTTTAAATCATAAAAGTATGTCACATTGCTAATTAGCTGGCTTTACCACCAAAGGCATGACTTCTGAGTAGGTAGTCTTATTACAAAGCTCATAAAGCAAACAAACATGAACTCACATACTATCTAAAAACCTACCAAAAAATTTAAAAATAAAGATTATGTTAAGTGGGTCTTATAAGGGAAGCTGGGAAGGAGATATGATTTCCCATATCAAAAACATACCCTTGGATAAACAACATTTGGAATATCCACACAATGGAACACTACTCAGCAGTAAAATGTACTGTTAGGACAATACATGCTCCAACATGGTAGAATCTTGAAAACTTCATGCCTTCTAAACACAAAGGACCACGTATGAGACAAAAAAGTAGATTAGTGGTTTCTTAGGTCTGGGGGTAGGGATGGGGAATGACTACAGAACAGGCTCAAAGTTTCTTTTTTGATGGAAATGTTTAAAAATTAGATTACAGCATTGACAAGCATTAAATATTCATTGAATTGTACACTTAAGTTAATTTTATACTATGTCAAGTATATCTCAATGAAGGCATTAAAATAAATCTATCCTTAAGCAACTGAAAAGATGAAGCAGAAATTACTGCTCAACTTTAATCCAATAAACATAATCTTTTCGTTGCATTCCTGCACTGCAAAAGCACTCCCAGTTCTACTGTAAGAGATACAAAATCCACTGGGTCTTGTGAAAAACATAAAAGTCAAGAAAAAATAATTATGGGGTTAAAAATTTGATAAATTAACTTCTTCTGTCTAACCACTTTTATCAGGTTCTAATTGGTATATTAATATGCCAAACTCAAAACCTGTTTCTTTGTAAGTTTTAAGGTAAGTACTTTAAAGAAAAATGAATAAAATTCTTTATACACTTTTCTCTGAACTTAAGGTTAAGGGACCTGGTCATCATTATATTCCCAGTGCTTACCAGTTGGATATTCACTTACTGTTTACTAAATGGAACTGTAACTAACAAGTGGAGTAACTACTCTGTATCTGAACTGAGTCAAAGTTTTATATAAATTTTCCAGAGTCTTAAAATAGTTATCTAAAAAATATTTACATGGCATGTTTAATTAGTCATTTGTTTTCATGATACCTAAGAATTTCATAACCCCCAATACAGGAAAATTACACCTGAAGGTGGGCAGAAAGGCACACATACAAAAGAACATGAATATTAGACCTCTGAAAAAATTATGTGTTTAAAAGTCTATTTATCCTTCAGCCCATTACTCCAAAAACAAAAAACAAAAAACCCAGTGTAGTCAATGTTTTAAATATTGAATTCTAAAGCCATTTCTTATGATTACAAAAATGACAACATCTCTAACTTAAGACTTGCTTAGCAAAAACTTGCACTATAGAATTAAGCCCTTATACAAATTACAAAGATTTCATCATAGGACTGCCTTATTTAGTACATAAAATGGCTTTCAAAACCCACCAGTAATAAGAGTATCTTACTTCATCCAGACCATTACTGCTAGAATGCATGGTCAGTGCTGGTTGGTGTTAATTTTATTCAACTCACAGAGCATTTATATGAATATATTATATAGAACACAAATCCAAGTTTTCTCTGAACGTGATGCAATGTGTACTGTCCTCAGATGGTGAGCATTACAACAAAGCTAAGCATCTTATAAAATATACTACTCAACATCAATTTGAAAAGTTCTTACCCTCATCTCTTAAAGTAAAACGACCCATCTGAGGGAAATCTTTAAAGGTCTCAAGGCAGATGGTTCCTGCTGTCCTTAAACGAGCAATGCATACTTGATCTTGTTTCACAAAACGGGGTCGAGTCTTACTCTTTTCTCCTGATTTTTTGTCTACCAAGCAGATTAAGGCCTACCCAAAAAAAAAAAAAAAAAAAAAAGGATGAGATCAGAATTGTACCAAATAAAAGAATCTCTACATTAAGGTATGAAAATAAGAGTATGTCGCTGTTGCCTATTAGAAATTACCAAGATGAAATAACCTTAAAACAAATCAAAATAAAAAAATAAATTATCTTAAACTCACGGTAATTTCGACTTCCTCAATACAGGTATGAATATGCAGCACCGCATTATAACCTGGGCAGATGATAGATTTGTGCTCAATAATCACAATCTGTCAAATAAACAGAAAAATTTGTATCTTTATCCTTAGGGTAAAAAGAATATTCTAAAGTGTCATATAGTATCACAAGATTATATAACTCACCATCTCAGCAGGACATCAACTTATGTTATTTTTGTGTTAGAAGAGATGGATCATGAACTTGATAACAACCTTTACCCTAGTGATCTTCAGACTTTCTTTTCTTCTTAAAGGAAGCCTTTCCTTTAAACTTCCCAAAGAATTAAGTTAGTTTTTACTGTTCACATACTACTGTTCTTTTCTAGATGTGAACTTATCACAGTTTTACCCATTTCTCAATATCTAAGGTCCAGTCAAAGGAAATAACCTTTTACATCCTCTGCATCAAACCCTAACTTTATTAATTACCATATTAAACCAATAACACTCAAAAGTTGTTAGCCCACACCAATGATTTATTAGGTCATTCCCCTGTGGAAGGCAGGCTGCTAATAGCATGGAGAAAACGTGCAAGTTTTAGAGTCTAGAAAGTTATTTGCTCTAAGTAAGCAGTCAAACCATGACCTATAAGGCAACTGTGCCCTACTTAAAGAGAAGGACATTGAGAAAAATATAAATAATGATGAATTACTATCTGTTGGTATCCAGGAGATCAAAAATACAAAGGAATTTACAAAAAATTGATTACCTACCCAGTAAGCACTTGTACCATCTTCTGAAGACTTTGTGTGAGATATACATCATGACTGTAAAATATATTTATATGGCTTATACTATATCAATTCTTCTTCTACACATTAATTTGGGTTAAGTGGCATGATGTCACCAATAATCAGGAAAAAAGCATTTAATTCCTAATTTCAAGAGAGTAAAGATCATTAAGACAACGATAATAAAAAAGTTTACCTGGGCATCAAATGTGCGTCCAGAATGACAAAGATTATTAGGATCACAAAGTATGAATCCTGGAAGGATCTCCTCTTCTTCAATTCCTTTCAGTCTGATTTTGAGATTTTCACCTGGAGCTACAGAATCTGTTTCTACATCATCAGAAAGGATCCCAAGAACTTCCACATTGTGCTTAAAAAGAAACCAAGATTGGAGTATTCATTACCGAACATAAAATGATCTGAATGTGTGCTGAAGAATTATTCTATTTTTGTGGTTACTGATTAGCCAAAATACTTATTTGAATATAAAACTTATGGAATTCCCGGATTTAACAGACATATCTCCCAATACCTATCAATTTCCAAAAATCTAAAATATGCATTTCTCAAGTTATTTGAACAATTAGGCTTAAAAAGCATACCAGTTGTTTAATGGATTTGGAGTTTCTTTTTGGGATAATGGAAATGTTCCAGAACCAGACAGTTGTAACAGCTGCACAACATTCTTAAATGTAATTACTGTCATTATTGTTAACTTTTATGTTTGTGTATAACACACATACACACACACATATGCATACTGATAGGGAAAAAAAAAAATAAAGCAATATCCACAAGTATTCCCTCATTTTATTCTATTTTTGCACCTGGAGAGAAGTCAGATTTAGTAAACATGTGCCAGAAAAGACAAAACAAAACAAAACAACAGCCCTCAAGACAAAATGAACTATTTCTGATGATATATAAACAATGGAGAATCCTGTATCATTATATTCCATACCAGAATTACAAAATGTCATTTGTTACAGTCTATTAGCATCTCCCCCCAAACAACGGTTTTCTTTCTCAAAAGGCAGCTAATAGCTTAGTGATTACCTATCTGCTGATATTCATTCCAGGAAATGAAATGGAGACATATCTGAGCTAATTTTTTTAGCAGCTTGTTACATTAAACAAGAAATATTCACTATATTTGCCCAAATAACCCAACAAATAACAATCCTTTCTTTCCCCAAATATGCCCCTTTATGGCCAAATACAATGGAGCTAATCTAAAGACTGAGTTTACCCAAAGTTATAAAAAATTAAGTTTGACACTAACAAACTCTCAAGCTTAGGAATGGTATTAAGAAGTAGAGCAGGGGGAGTGGATATGGTTCAAGCAGTTGAGTGCCTGCTTTCCACATGGGAGGGTGCTGGGTTTGGTTCCCAGTGCCCCCTAAAATCAAAAAAGCAAACAAATGAAAAACTAACTCAGGGGAAGTGATGTGGCCCAGTGGTTGAGCTCCAGCTTCCCATGAGGTCCCAGGTACAATCCCCAGCTCTGGTACCTCAAAAAAACCCACAAAATAGAGCAGAAGCAATGTAGATGTTAGAACGTAAGTGTCCATGGACTATTTTATAAAAATCAAGAGTTTAACAAGTGTTACCCACCTAGAAGAGGTCTGAAATCAGTTTCTTGGAACAATTTTGTAAATATCAAAGTAAAATACGGCCAGTTTTACTGAAATTAATTTTTTAATGTAAAAAAAATCTGGCATTTATACCTGTTAAAATAACTCTATTCCATTGGGAGTTGGGAGGATTAAACTGAGCTGATTTTTTTCAAGGCTGAATGATACTATACATGCCCAGAAATTAGTATACAGTGACAGCTTCTACAGACAATAGCCACTTCCTTTGTACTAATATAGTAAGGCTCCTGACCTGCAGCTACCACCAGGCACTAACTTCACTTGCCCACATTGAATGACTTTTTTAATGTTGTCTAGAATATACACGACACAAAATTTACTATTTTGACCACTCTTCAGAAGTGTACAATTCAGTGGCATTTATTAAATTCACAATGTTGTGCAACTATCACCTCTTTCTAGTTCTAAAACAAGATGGGGTAATGAAGATCATTACACCCCAAAAGGAAACCTTGTACCCATTAAGCAATCATTCCCCACTGCCCCTCACAACTACCAATCCACCTTCTATCTCCAGGAGCAAACTGCACTTCTGTGATTGTACAAAAACTGAGCAAAGATTCAAAATGACTATTATTTTCATTGAGTTGCCATCCCTCAAGTTGCAGAGATAATTATCTTAGACAAGTAGAAACACCTGGGATACTCAAGAAAAAGCTTTCTAGTTTACCGTGCCTAGAATGAGCATGGTAAAGAAATTCTCACATAAGTCTAACAAAATCTGTCTTTGACTCAGACCTATTTTCCTATATAAGCAACATCCCTGGAGCTGTTAGAGAAGGCTCTCCTTGGGAAACACATACAGTTTCTTAGCAAAAGGTCATCTGCAAATGTTAACTGAGTTGTCAGAAATAACACAAAGTTGATTTTACATGTTTTAATGAAACTCCAATGGTGTAGAAATTACAATAAGGAAGTATTAAGAAGAGACCCAGGGTGGGGCAGGATGGCGTTGGAGTAAGTGCACCTTCATCATCTCAAGAAGAGATCCACTTACAATAAAGGCCTATCCTCTGCTCTCAAAACAAATTAAGAGCATAGCTTGCATTCATTACTTTATAGTACCCAATGTAATGATGTACGAATAAGTTTACTATACCATGATTAAACCTGAGTTTTCATTCCTGGCTCTCTTACTAATCCATTTTATTAGCTGAAGCAAGTCAGTTAACCATGCTAAATGATTTCTATTATAGTGCCTATAAAATAATGGAGTTGAATTGTCTAAGCTCTCTCAATGATGGTATCTTTTAGTTCTAATATGAGTAAATAAAGCTTAATCTGCTAATATTGATTTCTTCCTTAAACTTCTGTTATTTAATAACTATAATACCATACAGTCTTTCTCAAATTTTGACCTTGACATTAATAAAACATAATCCTGAATTTGCTAAGATTCTTTGAATGGAAAACCCTAAGATTTGAAAAGTTCCTGCTTTCTTGCTAATATTTTTGAGAAATTTTAAATGGGGAAGAGCATTACTAATTTTTACCTTGTTTGGCATCATTACCAGCTGCTGGCCTTTACAAATAGATCCTGATTCCAGCTTTCCCAGGACCACAGTGCCCATATCCTGTTGAAATTTAAAATAAAAAATCAAGTTTCAGACTTTACTGCTGCTCTATAAACAAAAGCTCAGTAGTCCAAAGTGAAATTTTGCAAGGCTTAGTCATAAAGGAAAGTGGTAGAATACCTAGGATTAATCTTAAACACAGGGTATGTAATAATCTATTAATATTTGTTTAATAAGAATACGTAAAGTTGTATTAATAGATATGCCTAAGAGTAAAAAAAAAAAAACAGTGCACACTACATAATTTTAAATTAGAAGATCTGAATTATTTGTATAAATTCAGGTTATCTCAATCTGAGCCTGTTTCCTCAGGTATAAAATTAGAAAACCATTCTTATTCAAGATATACCATGAAACTAATGAAAGAATGAGATATTTGTAGAGGGCAAAATATTACATCAACTGATATTGCAAAACTTAGAGAATTAAGTTGAAATTTTAGTTAAAAACATGGATGGCTTTTTTGTTTGTTTTAAAAGACTAAAATCCAGGGTTAGTGAGGCTGTGGTAAAACTAACACTCTAATAATGCTGGTGATAATATAAACTACCACAGCATTTCTGGAAGACTATTTGTTAATATTCATTAACTTTACTATGCAAATCCTTTGGATCCAGGAGTTTCACATGTATAAGGTTTATCTTTGGAAAATAGTTACAGTCTCATTGGGAAACAGCTGAAAAAAACCAACCAGGTTAAATAAATTATAATCTATACCACTAAATAATATGCAATTTTTTAAAAATCTGTCATTCTGCTTAATGAAGTTTTATGACCACACCACCCCTAGAACCCAATTTCTTCAACATTTTAGATACCTTGTACTTATCCACAATTGGCAGCCTGATTGGTCCATCAACTGATCTATTGAAGTTTGGCAAATTATCCAGATACGGAATAAATGGTAATCCACTGAAATCATAATATTCATTAAAGAAAGTCAACATTAATATTAAAAGCTGAGGAAGTTACACAACTGTATCTTTTTACAAAAATGTGCTTTTTACAATATTTTTATTCTACCTATGTACTCCTGTCATTTAACTATTACCCACTGCATCTCATTTATTCTTCAGAAAACTAAAACTATAACAAAATAACTCATTATAATAAACTTCCTTGTAAATAAATACTTTATAGCAATAGCCCACACACTGCAAAAAAATGACTATACTGTATTGCTTAATTTTAATGGACTTTTCCAGCTTTGAAATTGAGGTTCCATAAAAATAGTTTCCCCTTTAAAACTAAAGTATATGCGATGAAAGATTTGATATTGTTAAGATGCAGTAATCCCCAAACTGATGAACAGATTTATCGATGTAATCTCTATTAAAACCCCAGGTGGGGGAAGCGGCTGTGGCTTAATCAGTTGGGCTCTCGTCTACCACGCGGAAGGCTCTGAGTTCGCGTCCCAGGGCCTCCTTGTGAAGGCAAAGCTGGCCCGTGCATGCGGGAGAGCTGGCACAGCAAGATGATGCAACAAAAGGGAGACAAGCATATACAGAAAAAATGTGCAGCGAATGGACAAAGAGAATAGAAAGCAAAAGAAAAGGAACAAGTCTCAAGGGGGGGGGGAGGTTAATAAATAAATAAATAAATCTTTAAAAAACAAAATAAAACAAAACCCCAGGCTGCCTTTCTTGCAGAAACTGACAAGCTGATCAAAAAATTCATATGGAAATTCAAGGCACCCAGACTTGCCAAAACAATCTTGAAAAAGAACAAAGTTGGAGCACTCACACCTCCCAATTTCAAACCTTACTACAAAGCTACAGTAATCAAGACTGTGGTACTGGCCTAAGGACATTTAGATCAATGGAACAGAAATGAATCCAGAAATAAGCCCTTACATTTATGGTCATGTGATTTTAACCAAAAGTGCTAAGAAAATTCAATGAAAAAAGGATAGTCTTTTCAACAAATGGTAGCTGAAAAATTACATGCAAAAAAAACACAAAACTACACAATATAGACCTTATATCTTACACTAACTCAAAATGGAACAATCAAATAAGAACTATAACTATAAAATGCTTAAAAGGAAACAGGAATACATTTTGGTGACCTTAGATTAGGAAATATTTTCTAACATATTATACCAAAAGCACAAGCAACAAAAGAAAATTGGACTTCATCACAGTTAAAAACTTTCATACTTCAAAGAACATCATGAGGAAAGTAAAAAGACAACCGTTAGAATGGGAGAATATATTTGTAAAATAAAATCTGGTAAGTAACTATATGCGGAATATTAAAAAAAACTCTGAAACTCAATAATAAAGAGACAACCCGATTTTAAAGTGGGTAAAGGTCCTGATTACTTTTCAAACCAAGGTTACAATAAATATTTTCTTGAATTACTTATTAAGACTTACATTTTTTTTTTAATGGGAAAAAAAAAAGGTTACTTACCTGTACCAAGGACAGAAATCTGATTGCTCTTTAAGATTTGCTCCAGTTAGTCCTGAGCAGGGCATAAAGTGAATATCCTTTTTGGGATTGAAGCCAACTTTTTTCAAAAATGGCACTAGTTTCTCTTTACATTCTTCATATCTATGAAGATTAATAAATAACTAGATTGAAATGTAAAGCAATTTTTTAAAAATTCAAAATAAAAAATAGAAAAACCTTCAAGAAAAAGGCATACAACAACAAAACTGTCCTTTAATCTACTAACAGGTCTGTAAAGGAAAGGTAAGACATCCAAGTTTACCTCTCATTGCTCCAATTTACTGTTGGATCATCCATCTTATTAATAAGTACAATTAAATGTTTTACACCTGCTGTTTTTGCCAACATTGCATGTTCTCTTGTCTGTCCTCCTTTTTCAAATCCAGTTTCAAACTCCCCTTTCCTGGCAGAGATTACCTATTCCAAGAAATGAATACAATTTTTTTCTTTCACATTCAAATATACCCTTTTAGCAATGAAACATGTTTCCCTTCCTTTCAGTAATATCAGAAGCTTTTCATAAGAAAAGAGAAGGAAATGAATGATAACATACATGCTTTTGAACATCACAAAACCTGAACAATAAAATTCTGGTAAACATTTATTCCAATTCCCCAATTTCCCCAAATCTAGGATGCCTATGTATTAGGTAATTCAAAAATTTATGTGACCTAGGGCCAGTACTTTTTCAAAATCACTAAAGGAAACATTATTTCTCATTCATCTTTGTACCCACATTACCTAACACTGAAGTTGGCATTTAGTAGACATTAAATTCTGGCATAGCAATAGATTATATGTCATTGAGCAATGTGACAGAAAAATTTGAAACATTTTCATAAGTAAATCAAATTATAGAGATTTCCTGAGTAGATTAATCAGACAGTATAAATTGTGACTATGAACATTATAAATGCACTGCCACCCGAATTTTTGCTTTTAGAAGGCAAACTCCTAGAAATTCAAGTGGGTCTGCTAACAAATATATAGATGATTAGGAATGCTGTTCTTACCAGTACAGCCAGATCAGCTTGAGAAGCGCCACCTATCATGTTTGGGACAAAACTCTTATGGCCAGGGGCATCTAAAATTGTGAAATGCTTCTTCTCTGTTTCAAAATAGGCACGACCCACTTCTACTGTTTTACCCTTGTCTCGTTCTTCCTGATTTGTGTCTAAGGCCCAAGACAAGTACCTGAATTTAAAAATAAGAATTACTGCTAGAAACATGAGTTTTTAAGCTATTCTTTTATAGAACATGAACATATATCATAAATAAGAATAAATGGAAATGAAAATTAAGGGGAAAAAACTTCATTATTGTGATTCAAACACCTGGAGCTTTTACATATCCAAAGTCAATTATATATACTATATAAGCAAACATTATTTATAAAAGCAAGTTGACAATGAACACAGATAGACTTAGTTATTAATGCCAGTATCTTTATGAGTTCAGTAGTAATGAGTTCCTTTATTTGTGTTGTTATAATCATCTGGCACAAAGTTTAACACCAATAGTGGCTATCTAGGGATATTTTTCAAAGGGCACTAAAATTAAAAGTGAAGGCCACTAACCTGCCACTTGGGAACAATGGTTACTTGCTAAAAATTATAGAGGGATACAAATAAAATCAGTGTCCCATCCAGACAAAGGTTAATAAACATTTCAAAAATGAATGTAATAAAGTTAGAAAGCAGAAAGAAGTTAACCCTTTCTCTTACCACTGAAAGACCACTGTCATTATTTCCTTCCATTCTTTCTTTCCAATGTTTATTTATCTGATCGTGCACTAAATACAATTATGTTTCCAGCTTTCTCCCTAACTACCACTGTAACATAAGTTTATGCCTGATTATTATAAATTATATAAATGTAACTTTCATTTAAATTAATCCATAAAATGACCCAATTGAATGGATGTTTCATAATTTCTTCAGAAAGTCTCATACTACTGGATATTTGGATTGTTTCCAAACATTTTCTTGGTTGTCCTGACATCATTTTAGACCTTAAGGACATATATTTTAATGGACTGCAAAAAGCATTAAGCAGGCAGTTTCCTTAAAAGTAATTTTTATAGTATCATACAAGTTTGCTATACCAAGTTTCTCTGTTTTTTTCTTTAGCTTCTCTTTCATATTTCTCAAGTGTCCTTTTGTCAACCATTCCAGTCAAATACCTGAAAGTTAATAAAAAAAAATACTTAATTACTCAGAAATTACTCAGTGAAGGCAATTTCAAGGGAATTTCAACCCAAGAAAATGGTTATTTTAAAAATAAATGTACCAATGATGAATGCTAAATTCATGGATGGATGTTTAAAGGGGGGAAAATGATAGATCCGAGTAGTCTCAAAGTACCCTCCCCACCCCCAAAGATAAAGGGAAAAAATTATGACTTTATAGTGTAGAAACCTGGCAGACAACTTAAGCAAGCAATCAGGGTTAATATCACCAGTAATAAGTAAAACTGATTACATATTAAATTTTGATGTCATGTACCCCCAACAGGACGCACCAAGAAGGGCATCTCTTCTTGCCTAGTCAATCTAATTGTGGAAAAGCATGAGTCAAACCCAAATTGAAGTACATTCTATAAAATAACTGAACTGTAATCTTCAAATTATCAGGTTTATGAAAGACTGAGGAAATGACACATACTAAATGGAGGAGACAAAACAAATAAATGCAATGTGGAATTCAGGAACAGAAAAAGGACATTGGTGGGAAAAGCGTTGAAATACAAATAAGGTCTGTAGTTTATAGTATCATACCAATTAATTTCCTAGTTTTGACGACTGAATTATGGTTGAAAGATGTTAACATTAGAGCTGGCTGAATTAAAGGTATATGGGAACTCTGTACACTTTTTGCAACCCTTCTGTAAATCTAAAATTATTTCAGAATAAGTTTTAAAAAGTAAATGTTGGGAAGCGGACACAGCTCAAGCATTTGGGCACCCGCCTACCACTTGGGAGATCTTGGGTTCAGTTCCTGATGCCTCCTAGAGAAGACAAACAAAACCCCAAGCTGACCGGACAGGCTGGCGCAGGGAACTGAAGCAAAAAGTGATGTGATAAGGGGACACAAAGAGGAAACACAATGAGACAAAATAAGGTGGGTAGCAGAGGTGGCTCAAGCAATTGAGTGCCTCTCTTTCACATGGGAAGTCCCAGGATTGGTTCCTGGTGCCTCCTCAAGATGTGACACAGAGAGCATTCAATGAATGGACACAGAGAGCAGACAGAGCACAAACAACAAGGGGGGTATAAATAAATAAATCTTAAAAAAAAAAAAAGTAAATGTAGATAGTATATAAAAGGAAAAAAAAATTCCAACAATATAATCCAGGCAATGGAATCTTATTAATACATTTCAGTACTCAAATACTTTTTTAAAATATTACTTGTGAAAGTGAGATAATACTTTTTTTAAAATAACTTTTATTGTTACACATTAATAAAGCATAAATCCATCCAAAGAGTACAATCGATGGTATTTGGTATAATCACATATTTGTGCATTCATAACCCCAATCATTCCCAGAGCACTTTCATTATTCTAATAATAATAATGAGATACTTTTTAAATAATTCCTCAGTAATACCTGTTTTCCTTGACTTAATACAAACCGAAGACTTTCTATTCCTAGCTTTGATCTGTATGTTCTTTGCATAGTCTTCTATAGAATATAGTAGTGTTCCTAACCATTTGAGTGTAGACTGCCAGTGAGATACTAATGAAAGTTAGAGCCCATCAACCAAAATATATACATTTTCATTACAACACAGTATCGAAAAAGTCCCACATGACTATCACTAGAGACTTGGTTAAGGATCCCGGTTTAAGAGCCTCGGTATCGGAAATTTTTGCATTATTTAATTAGGCAAGACAATAAGAAGCTCTCTAAGTCCTCTGACAATACAATTTAAGGAATTGGGTCTAATTTAAAAGTGAGATAAAAAAATTTAGGACCTTTTAATTATAAAGACTTTCAGTATTAGAATGTAGTGTATATAAAGGACAGCCATGGTATTTTCATATCTAGATAGCTTCTAAAACATGATAAAAAAAACTCATCTTAACATGATACCTGCAAAGACAGCCTGATTACATATCTTTGATTAAATCCCATAAATGTAAGTAGCTTATGAATGAGAAAAAGGAAGTTACCCCAGATTCAAGAGCTGGTTTTCAGTATTCCCAAGTAAATTATATTTAAAATAGATGAAAATGTTCTATAAACTAGGGGTTCTACATTAATTTTTTAAAAAAACCAAAAAACAAAAAAAACCTTAATGACAGCTTTCAGAAACAAAATTAATGTTCTGTAAGAATCTGACAGTGATAACAAAAATACCAAGAATAATCACACTGCAAAAATTACTCCTTAAGATCAGCTTTCCCTAAATGGAACATCATTTGATATGTCATCATTCACAATGCCCAAACGTCATTCAATCAAGTTAATTCCCCAGCCTTCATTATTTAACAAAAAATAGACTTACATTATTTGTCCTCCAATGGTTGACTTGCCAGCATCTAAAGTAACAACATGTAAGCCATATATTAAAAAAACAAAAACAAAAAACACTTCACATACAATCACAACTAAAGGTATCTTTTAGCATATATAATTAAATCTTGCAAAAGCAACTTAACTATAATAGGAATTTGGGTATAAGCCCTAGTTACTGTCTCCCTTGTAAAATGAGCTAAGACCCCATAAAGTTCAATAATGACTTAGAAATACTTTATTGATAAAGAAGAAAAAATGTTTAACAGATTGCTCCCTGAGTGTCAGCTAATAGCAGAGTAGCAACAGAATATAAAATTTCCCAAGGGGAGCCTCAGAGGAGAGCAAAAGTGGCTAATGAGCCATGAACTACATTTAGGTATCCTTATTTCACTTTTAGCAAATAGGATAGATGTTCCTTTATAAACCTCAAAGGAGGTGTTGTTACTGAAAAAGTAGTATGGTGTATAATATGCAGGGGAGGCAGAGAGAGATTAAAAGACACATAATTTTAATTTTCTTCTCACAGTTTTGGGGATAGGGCAGATGATTAGAGAATATCTGAGTCAACTAAATAGGTTTAAGTCAGTAAACCTAAAAAAGCATCCACAGGTTATTCCAAATAATTAATATGCTAAACCTTTATCAGTGATCTACAGACTAATTGTGCATTATATACAATTATACTGGAGCTTATTTTCTTCCAGCCATTACAATTTTGTTCACCTTCCCAATTTTTAAAAGGGCTAAATATTAGCAATCTTTTGCCAGCTAAAAAAATCTAGCAAGTTAAAAATTGAGGCATTTTAGAGCACTTTGATTTCACTAAATACTCCAAAGTAACTAAATAAAAGATCTATTTTATGTATCCAAAAATTTTGGTCATTTCTTATCACTGCTATGGGTGCAACTCACCTACATGCCCAATGAATACTACATTTACATGTTCTTTTTTAGGAGCACCTGGCGGTGCAACCACAGATTTAGGTTTTGGTATTTCCTCCTCCTCCTCCATCATTTCTTGGGCACTTTCCTCTGGGGGCCTTCCGTCTCCTGAGGAACCATCCCCTGGCTCTGCTTCACTTATTTCTTCTTTGTGCTCCCATGATTCTTCTGGAGACATTTCTGTTTCTCCATTTTCTACTGAAAGAAGACATTTTAACTTAGTAAAAGACTTAAAATACAAACGCTTTTAAACAACAAATGGAACAGCGTATTCAGCTCTTTCCTAAAGTCGAATGACATGTAAGCAGGAAAATCTCTTTTACAACAGAAATGGGTAATAGCTTTCAAGCTGGTTTCACAGCTAACATCAGAAAGCTTTGACTCAGAGAACATGAGAGAAGGCTATTTTAATAAAGCTTCATTTTCATAAGGACAAACAAAATGCAAACAGGAGCACTAACATTCCTAAAGCCCAATTATTCCAGTATCGAGATGCCCTGACAGTAGGAGAAAAAAGTTGAAAATCAGAGCACAGAAAAACATGACAGGACTTAGGAGACTTTTTTTTCCCTCTTCAAGTAATATAACTTAGTCATCAATTTTAATAATCACCTTGGGAATGTGAAAACCTTAATAATAACAAAATTACAAAAAAAGGAATGAAAATTTCCAAAGAAAACAGAACTATTAAAGTCAATATTCCTCCTCTCAATTCTATTATATTTGCAATCACTAAATTTATCACAGCAGTGTTTATGCCAATTAAGTTTTGTTTTCTAAATCCTGAAAGTAGAGACTGAATGTCAATCTTAATGTAGACACTATAATAATCGTAACACTTACTTTTGCACCTTAAATCTTGTGAAAGGGAGTTTCATATTACTGAATTAATATGGTCACAGAAATTTTCTTACCAACAGGTTCTGAAAGTTCCATGCTAACAGCTGAATTTGAACCTAAACAAGAAATTGAGATAATGTATACTTACAAAATGACATCTAGGTTTACATACCATAGACAATGTAATGTTTTCTCAATTAGATTTTTAGTCACATCATAGAAAATTACCTTCATACAACAATGGCTGTTCCTCTTGAGAAGGCTCCACAGGTGCTGTTTAATAGAAATAAATTCTACAATTAAAAACTGAAAATCTTTACATCCAATTTATAGATGAATGTAAAATAGAAGTTTTACAAAATCCTCAATAATTCAGACCAAAGACAACTAACATAGGCTTTCAAATTAGAAGTCTTTGTTTAACCTATTTTTTGTTAAAATTTTTTAGTATGAAATAATCTCAAACTTACAGGAGTTAAAAAATAATACACACATACACACAAATACAAAACACCCTCACACAGAACTCCAATATACCACCTACCCAGATCCAATTTTTAACATTTTGCCACATTTGCCATATCTATTTGTCTGTCCATCTACCTATATATCTGTTTTCTAAACATCTGAGAGTAAGTTGTATACATCACGCTCCTTGAATGCTTAAGACTTCTATGTATATTTCCTAAGAATAAGAATATAGATGTAACATAGGGCATTTCTGGGACATTGGAATTGTTCTGCATGACACTGCAATGATGGATACAGGCCATTATACATTTTGCCAAAACCTATTAAATTGTATGGTGTTAAGTGTAAATTATAATGTAAACTAAAGACCATGGTTAGTAGCAATACTTCAGTATGTTTTCATCAATTGTAACAAATATACCACACTAATGAAAAATGTTGTTAATGGGAAAAAGTGTGGGAGGGGTAGGGGGTGAAGTACATGGGAATTCCCTATGTTTCTGATGTAACACTTAGGTAATCTAAACTTTCTTTAAAAAAAATAATAGTCTGCAGAAAAGGTGATTCTAACAATACCAGTTTGTCCTATACTAGAATTTTAAGATCAAGCAATAATCCAGTTTCCACAGTTGTCACACCACAAATCTACTTATAGCTTTGCTGGAAGAGATGTATGAGAAACACACTGATAACCAAATATAAGTCTATTTTTTATGTCTGATAAATCTAAATGATATTCCAATATGAAAGTGGACTTGCTTTAAAGAATCTCCAAGATGCAAAAAGACAATTAAAATATTGAGTCACACAAACCATACAAAGTAATAATCAATTCATAACACAAAAAACTCATATTTGAAATCACTGCCCAGAAAATATTAACACCTATAAGGATCATAAACAGTTTGGGGCCCAATTTTTAATAGCATTAAGTGTTGAAGAGAGTAATTTCCTGTCCCTGACAGGTAAAGGACAACCAAGTTTTTCATAGCAGAGGAGTGATATGCTCAGAGCGTCTCTTAGGAAGATCATTTTCATGATACTATGCAGAGGAACTACAGTGGGAAAGACACTGCAGGCAAGAAGAGCAGTACCACTACTGCAAGAAAGCATGCCTTAGCAAGCAGTAGACCTTGAGGGGCTGAGTGCCTAAGACAACAGAGGGAGCACAAAAGGTCAAAAGTTGTATGGTTCCACTTAAATGCTAAAAGTACTTAAATTTCAAAGAAAGTGAGGCAGTGCTAAGTCAAGGTCATATGCCATCCTAGTGATGAGCAAGCAGCACAAGGTAGCAGTAAGAGCATAGAATCAAGGGGACTCCTGGGTTAAATTGTGGCTTGTCACCTAAAAGGTGATGCAGCGATTTCATCTGAATTGTGGGAATGTATGCCATCCCCCTGACAGGAATGCTAAGAGCATTAAATGAGAAAATATTTTGTAGTGTCAATTATAACTCCTGGCACCTAACAGATATTCAACAAATGATCATGTAACAGTATCAACTCAATGCCATCAACTACCATGTAATGAGTATCTACTGCAGGCCAGGTGGGCCTACAGAACACTCAAAAGCCCATATTGTTGTGGGTAAGGAATTGGGAAATTACCATAACCAACTAATTTTTATGTAGCCTTATATGCTGACTGCAATCTCATTTAATGCTCCCCAAACACTGTAATCATTACCATCTAATATAAGGGCATGTGAGAAGCACCTGTGGTCTTTGCCAAGTTATACAAATGCTGTCCTGCCCTTTCTGATACCACTCCCACTGAAGACCCTGTAATTGTCTACTGAATGAATTATGATGTACAGCAATGATATTGCCACCAAGACTTTAAAGTAGGAAAAAGACTGTGATGACTGGTATTTGGTTTCAAAACCAAACAGTACCTACCCTTGATCACCTGCTTACTTAAACTAACTCATAGATTTACAAACACAACCCTTAATCATTACTCTAATCTTGTCTTATTCAAAATGTACATGATATCCAGATTTTACCTGGCTATAAGTGAGCTTAGACTTCTACCAAACTCAGTCATTTGTTCATGGTTAAAAAAGAGATTTCTTAAGTTCTACATGGTTCATATCTGCTAGTGAAAGAGAAGGTAGAAAATATGGTTCCATATTTCTCCATGTTTAAAAACACACCCTTATCAAGTATTCAAAAGAGGAATAAGTCATTATAGTAAGTGGGAGGGAAGCGGACTTGGCCCAGTGGTTAGGGCGTCCATCTACCTCATGGGAGGTCTGCGGTTCAAACCCCAGGCGTCCTTGACCCGTGTGGAGCTGGCCCATGCGCAGTGCTGATGTGCACAAGGAGTGCCGGGCCACGCGTCCCCTGCGTAGGGGAGCCCCACGCGCGAGGAGTGCGCCCCATAAGGAGAGCCGCCCAGCGCGAAAGAAAGTGCAGCCTGCCCAGGAATGGTGCCACACACACACGGAGAGCTGACACAACAAGATGAGGCAACAAAAAGAAACACAGATTCCCGTGCTGCTGACAACAACAGAAGCGAACAAAGAAGATACAGCAAATAGACACAGAAACAGACAACCTGGGTGGGGGGTGGGGGGAAGGGAAGAGAAATAAATAAATAAATAAATCTTTATAGTAAGTGGGGAAAGTTGTCAGTGTACCAGTAAATACAACTACCACACCCCACATTAAAAGGAGCAATTAGTACTATATTTTATAATAAAGATTAAAGAATTGGCTGTGGTATTAATATATTACCACAAACTTTAAAACAAGATGTGAAAAGATTTCACCAGAAGACAATCGGGCAACAACCTTACTTTTGGTTTAGACTAGTGTCTTAAGATTATTACTTAAGATTTGACTGTGGTGAAAGAAGTCAAGACACAAAAGTCTCAAATTCAGTGGTTCCATTTATATGAAATATCCAGAATTGGCGATTCCAGAGGCAGAAAGTAGACTGGTGGTTACGAGGCTGGGGGGATGGGAATATGGGGAGTAACTGCTTAATGGGTATAGGGTTTCTGTTTCAGGTGATGAAAAAGTTCTGGAACTAGACAATGGTACTATATGCACAAGATTATCAATGTACGTAACTATACACTTTAAAATGGTTAATAGTTACTTTTATATTCTATAAATTTCATCTCAATTTTTTAAAAAAGTATATTTAAAGATATGATCACAGATCAAAGGACTTGAATATAGAGTCCTACTTTGTCAGCTCATCAGTACAGCACAAGGCAGTCAAGTCCATACAATGGCAGGCAGTGAAAGATATGTTTAGATTCAAGTGACATGTTTTTAACACAAATGTTTGGCCAATCCTTGAAAAGTGCCTAATCCATATATTTCATACATGAGCAATTTAAATAAATACTGCTTTTAGATACAATAATCTTTAATCCGTTTATACATATTAAACAGCAATAAATGTTTAAATAATCATCCTAACTAAAATGTCTTAGTCCTGTTAGCTAAGTGGTGCTTGTTAAAAGGAAAAACAAAAACAACTTAATGCTGACAAAGAATACACAAGTATCTTACATTGCGTGGAAGTGACAAATATGTGACAAAATTCTGCCCAGCACCATTGTCTATCGTGATGGAAATGTTCTGTATCAGTGTTGCCAAATATGACAGTCACTAGTCACGTGTTGTTATTATGGCTACTATGACTAAGAAACAGAATTTTTAATTTTATTTAATTTTAATTAATTTAAATTTAACTAGTCACACATAGCTAGTGGCTACCATATTGGACAGTCAGTTCTAGTCCCTCTTAAGGATTCCCCTTAATTGTAGTACACTTTCCTTATCTGATTTTCCACCTGTGCTATTCCATTTCACCTGTCCCCCACCCCCTCTCTACTCTTTCCCACCCTGAAGGGCTAAGACTCATCTCTCCTCTGAACTCTTCGAGGATGTGTAATGCTCAATTAAAGAAATTCACATAAACGTCTTAGTTCTTTTTCTCCAGATTATGAACATCCAGAATGACTGTGGTTTGTCTGGAACATGGGAGTTTTGTTGTTTTTTTCTCTCTTTACTCTTTGTAGCCTCCACATTTTAGCACAGTGTGTTGTACACAGTAAATGTAGAATCAACTTTTACTGAATTAACTTCAGCAGTTTCCTTTTGATTTTCATAGGTCACTAGATCCTGGTAATCTTATCACTTCACTGTTCTCACCATCCCTGGGGCTCTGAATACATACACATGGACTGTATTTTCATTAGCGATCATTAGAATAAAACACTTTTATATGTGCCAATGTTTTAAGAGGGAGCTAGGGAAACACCATATTCAAAAGATGTTAAAACAGCTTGAGTAAGGAACTAAAAATTCTCTTAACACCCAGGTGACCACAGTCTTACCAAAATTGCATGCTAAAATATTTTTCTCCCATAGACAATACTGGAAATTAAAAAAAGCAGATATCAGAAAGAGAAGCCCACTGAACACAAAAAAAGTCAATGGTTTTGCCTTAAGAATAAAACAGCACAATGTTACAGATGGTGGCAAACAGCTGTTTAAAAGTATTTTACATCAACATTTTCTAAAATGTAGAAAGAGGCAGTTTTGAAATAGTATTTTAAATTACAGCATTGCTTACATATGACAATCTCTTTGTCATACGTAAGGCAATGCCATAACAATGCCATAATCCAAGTTTCTGAAAGCCAGAAAGATCTTTTAATATTAAATTACAAGGAAAGGAATAGCAGCTACGACTGCTCGAAGAATAAGCTTTGAAATCAAATCTTGATTCTAATCCTAGCCCCTACATTTATTAATGAATGTGATCTTAATAAGTTATTTAACCTTATGAGACTTAATTTTCTCATCTTTAAAATGAATCAATAGTACTCTGCCTCAAGATTAGATAAAGGCATATTAAGCATGTGGGAATTACTCAGTAAATTAATTATCACCACAAATGTTTCAAAGCAGATAGTAATTACAAAAACCTTTAAGAATGAGACATAAAAAAGGCATATTCCAGAGTCATTATCTCAAAAAAGTCCATGTTGTTTGTGGTACTCCTTGTAGTAATTAGTTCTGGCATGCCCTTATTTCCACTATTAAACAGCACAGTGGGAAGCTCGCCTTCCCACTAAACTAGCAGTTGGCAAATTTGGATTTTAGACTCAACTGTGTCATTAACTGCGAGTGACCTCAGGCTTCAGTTTCTTTACCAGAAATGAGGATATAGTATTACTACCAGAGTCATTTCCAGCCCTACCATTCTAAGAACCTGTTCAGACAGTCACTAAAGCAATGTCACACATCTACCTAATTGGACTGTCTATATTCTACAAATAACCCTAAGATAAGTCTTGTTTATGATTTTTATCTCATTTACTTAAGAAATAATTTGAAGTATATTTAAAATACATAAACCAAAAACATTTCACACAGCCCCAATAAGGTACAAAAATAATAGAAAAAACAACTTTCTGCTACCAAAGTTAACCACCCAAAGGCTAACGGACACAGGCTGCTCAGGACCATGATAGCATGCTGGAGTTCTATAGAAAGAGTCAGACAGGAAACTGGAAAGATTGCCCCATTGACATTCTAAGTTATATACTTTTTCCCCCCAAGTGCAGTGACACATGTAATTACCTAATTGGAATGTGGTGTGGAATTTAGCGTCACCACTCATAGGCTAGGCTAGTAAAAGATGCTTGAGCAATCCTTACTGTTTCTTTCACCTGGAAAGTAGAATTATAATGGGAAACTAGTACAGCTTGGAACACTGTAACAACTAGGCTTCCCCAGAACAAAGTCATTTGTGAAAAGACTAAATACATCTACAGCCCAGCCATACTTTGTTAAACTCTATGGAAAGCAAGGACAAAACTTTAAAGCAGCTTTGGTATGAATCAACAATTGACAGCTTAAAAACAAAGTCTGAGTACCTCAGCACAATTCAGAGCCTTCAACTATAAAGCAAATTCTTGCTTTCCAAAGATGTGAGTAGAATTATGAAATTCCAATAGATGGAACTGCAGTAACCAAACTCAATGGTGTTTGATATGAAAGAAAAGACAAGAAATACTTTAAAAGATAACCAGTTTCTCTTTGGCAAATCCTGGCAAACTTAAATAAAAAATATAGAAACACAATCAGGATGAATTAAATGTGAATTATCCCAATTAAAAAAAAACATTAAAACAAAACAAACACAAGTAACACTTAGGTATTCACTAAGAACACTTAGCAGAAAACAGGCATATCTATAATTTGATGATTAGTGTGACAAGAGTGAAATGATCTACATAAGGGAATCTGTGAACCATCCCTCTTCTCAACTTGGGAAAAGTCCTCTACTCCCTTCTTGTGGCCTCTGAGGACACTGTCTTATAGTAAATTCGGCATATGCCCTAATTCCCTTTCTAGACTCCTTGAGGACAACAATTTATTCGTCTTAGTGTCAATTTAAGTACCTAGCACTGCATCCTCCATTCTGTAGGCAAGCAACTGTCTGTTAATGAACTGCTAATACATATATCTGAACAAAACCAGAGATTCACAACTCAAAAATATTTCATTCCAATAGTGCTAACCATGTTTATTCCTTTTTCTCCAACCAGCTAGCTATACAATACTGTTTTAACACTTGATAACAGTTCCTCCCCAGTGAAGAAAAGCAAGAAAAACAAGGCTTAAACTTTGTCCTCTCCAAGTCCCTAACTTGCCTAGTAAATTTAAATAGCTATCTTTTCATGCAATATAATTTCAGAAAGGGTAAAAAAAAATAAACAAAAGAATGAAGTAAACTATATACTCACAGAACTAAATAAAAGCTGCTCAGGAAAGGAATACCTTCCTTTTCAATGAAAATTTCTAACAGTTTAAACAGCTGTTCAACACTGCCCACCCAGCATTAGCTGATATTCTCACTTGCTCCCTAAGTCTTCACTGCTCAAGCCACTCAAACATGTAACCCCATGAAACAAAAGTCCAAATGCAAAAATCTAATAATCAGTAAATAAAGGCAGGAAAAGAAGTAACTAAATGCCTTTAGTACTCAGTTTGACAGACATTCCAAGAACCAACTACCCTTTACACGGATCTCTTCTTCCTACTTTATTCCATTTACTGTCCCACTGAAGCCTGAAAAATCCTTTATATTAGAATTGTTACTGCAGGCATTTTAGCTTCTGCAAAACAGAAACAAACTTCCAGCCAATAACCTCATCTATCATCTACTATTCAGTTGGTATCATTTACCATAATAGTAAAGTCTAAGAGTCCTTCTGGGCAAAAAAGCCTTTACTTTAATTTTAATCTTCTCTATTCTGGTGGCCCTCAAGAATAATTTGAGAATAATCAGTCATTATAAGGCATCCGCCAAGTGGTGATTGTTGTACAATGTTGTGAATATACTAAAAACCACTGAACTGTATGTACCCTTTAAAAGGGTGAATTTTATGGTAGTGAATTATGTATCCTTTTTTTAATACAAAATATAGTATTTTGGATATCTTTCCTCTCCTAAGTGCTGAGGAATGCTTGCTTTATTCTGTATTCATTAGTTAAAGCAGAGTTTTGAGAAATGCTGAGGATGGGATGTTGGAACAAACACTACACTAATACTTTAGAAACTCTGGTTTTCCTAAAAGTCAGAGTAACCTTGACAATATATCCAATATTGCAAAACTCCAGTTCTTTGTCTAGCAATGAAAAAGTGAACTAAGTGCAAATTAGAACTTAAAATAAAGATGAAATTAGATTAGTGGTTATGTAAGGCTGGGGAAGGATAGAGGGATTAAGATGTGACTGCTAAGGGGTGTGGGGTTTTTCTTTTTGGAGTAATAAAATTGTTTTAAAATCTTTTGTGATGGCAGATGGACAACACTGTGATTATACTAAAAGCCATTGATTATACACTTTGGATAGATCATAAGGTATGTGAATATATCTCAATAAAACTGCTAAAAAATAAATAAATGTGTAAGAATAGCCAGAAATAGCATCTATGTACAGCAGGGGAAGCACAGAGATCGAGAGGTAAAGAATTTTCCTATTTGTTTTTTTGGTCTGCTTTTTATTATTACTGAAAAAATGAAAATGCTCTAATAATGATTTTAGCGATGAATGCACAATGTGATTATACCAAATACCATTGATTGTACACTTTGGATGACCCGTATGCCTTATTAATATGTATCAATAAAACTGATTTGTTTTTTCTTTTAAAAGCAAAGTACTTTCTATCAAAGAAAATGTTTATTCAAGTACACATAGCCTTGTCTTCTACATTTTTATTCATTTTGGGGCCTCTCTTTAAAAGAGAATCACTTGCCAATTTACTTGGATCCGTGGAGAACTGCATCAGTACTTAAATGGGCTCCACTTCCTTTGGAAACCTATATTGTTATATTTTCATTAAGATACAAGGCCAACAATGAGTTCCAAGTTCTAACTTGAGATGGCTAGAGAAGGGTAAAACCAGTAGTTCTCCAGTGAAGGTAAATGACAGTGCAAAAGCATCCTCTGTCCACTGGTAATTTCAAAAACAAAAGAAAACAAACTAACCATTATTTCGTTATATGAAATAACCATTATTTCAGGAGAAATAATAGCTATTCATCCTAGACAGAAGACACCTTTAACACAACCATTGGCATTCTGATCTTTAGGCTTCTTCAAGAGCTTGCCTGGTATCTAGTTTAAGAACACACCACACATCGAATTTCAGCTACAGCTTAATAAAAGTAAACACAGTAGACCTACTGTCCATTTCCTCATTATAAAAAAACTTGCAAACTTTGTGCTTCCCTCATTGCAAGTTTTCAATCTTGGTGTTCTTTCCAATCCCCCCACCCCCGCTTCTTCCTTCAAAGCAGTTCTCTAATGGTGGCATTTTATGGACCTTTACGGGCCAGATATCGCTGGACCGTAATTGAGAAAATTCATTCTCTTCCAACTAGACATCCTAGTTTCAGCAAAATTTTAACATTAATTGACATTTTTTTGAACCAGTTGGTAAAGTCAGTAACACCAAAACAAGTTTCTGACATAAAAAGAAAAAGTTGTCCGTAAAGTAGGGGCTTTTCTTACCAACAACTACTTCCCTACATTTGTGACAGTTATCAAAGAGAAAAGAATTAAGAGTAACACTGCAAATCAGCAAATATCAGGAAGAGAAAAGTGAGTCCTCCTTAGAAAGAGGTAATACCTGGTCACTCAACAATGACTACCATTCCAGACCACTGCTCAGTTGATGGTTAGACCTTGATGATTGTTTGGCTGATGACTAAATAGGCTGGAAATGAGGCTCTAAGTTTAGTCGGTGGCTCCAGAGCAAGATGGGATGGCCAAGGAAAAGAAAATGGCTGAATACATGGAATTTGCAAGATAAGGTGTATAAGGGGTTGAGTAAGTATTTTTAGGAGCTGGTAAATGAACTAGATTAGGTAGCCAAAATGCTTAGACTTGATCTAAGCAAAGAAAAGCTAAGCTTCTTTGTTCAGAAGGAAAATGTCAACTGCCCACATAGGTAAAAGACCAATAAGACAACCAAATCTAAACTTTGTGCTGCCCAGTGTGCTCACACACATACTTGTCAAAAGTATTTCTCCAAACCCTAACCTGCGCCTCTAGAGAGCAAACTGTAACAAAAGTTTCCAAAGAAACTAAATTCTGGGAGCACTTTTATGATGTCCAATTATCTCTAAGAAATACTGTAATATAAAACCTGAACAGAGAAATCCACAATCTGCCTTAACTTAAAATGAGCTGGGAAACTATGATGCAGCCCTGACTAAATAATGAAATAACATTTAGCCTTTTTCCTTACTATTTTTCTTTAAGCCAATACTTATAGTCCCTAAAATAAGTATCATTTAAGCAGAGAAAATACTTAGAAGTGCACATTTGACATTCCTTCAAAATCAGAATCTGAAAGCATGCTACCACCTAAAGCAACCCCTAAATATAGGAAGATTTTTAAAGACAGAACTTAATCAGAGATCATGTAAGTTATGGGCAGAAAGGTATGTGACAACTACTAAGTGGTAATAAAAGCCCAAGTGTCTGAGGAAATAGAGTACGTGTAGACACAAAGAGTTACATCGAGCAACCTGAATAAGGTAAACGACTTTAAAGCAATAAATATTCTAAACATGTCACTGGCAAAGAGAAAAAGAAATGTCTGTCCTAAGTCTAAATCCCTTACTTAAGAAAAAGGGGACACAAATCGACGCAGCTTCCTATCACACATTAATATTAAGGGATAAACGTTAACTTTGTAACACTTTGTGAACTTTGTAAGAATAATAAACAAAAGAAAACTACGGGTGAAAACGATCTTTGTATTGATAGCCAACAGTTTCTTCCCGATCACAAGACTGCAATGCATCTTGGGATTCCTTCAGGACAGTCGGTGTCACTGATATTTAAAACGTAATTACAGTTTCAGTAATAGAAATAGCAGCAAGTGAAGCTCTTGTTGACTAGGCCTATGGTGAAGGGGAAGCTCGAGCATTTGTCGTCCCAACGCGCACGCGACCGAGGGCTGGCTCCATCTGTCCTCACTACCCAGCCTCGTGGCACTGATCGGCCGCGGGCCCCTCACGGTCCCATACGGTTCCCATTTCCAGGGGCTAACTGCGGCCCCGGGGGTCGGGTCTCCCCGGCGCGCCGCCCCTCCCGCCGGGCCCTCCGCGGCGGCCGCCCCACCCAGGCCTGCCGGCTCCCGGCGCCGCTGTCAGCGCCCCACGCACGTGCCGGCCGGGCCCCTGCGCGCCGCATGCCCCACCCCCACCCATGTGGGGTCCGGGGTCCCGGCCGGCAGCTCCCGCCCTCGGGGCCGGCTTCTTCCCGCGCCCCGGGTCTACCCCGCCTCCCGGCCCTTTACCCGAAGGGCCTCCCGCGCCGCTGCCGGCTCCGTGGTTGTTGGCGGTGGCGCCGGCTGGGGCTGGCGCCGACTGGGCCGGGCCCCGCAGGAAGGACGGCACGAACTCGGCGGCGTGGACGTTGGGCACGAAGGGTTTGGCGTTGACGTTGAGTTGCCGGCTGAAGGCCGCGCTGAGTTGCTCACGCTGGGCCTCGGCCGCCGCCGCCAAGGAAGAGCCGCTGCTGCCGCACGAGCCCGGCCCGGGGGCTTCCATGTCCGCCTGGTCCCAGCAGTCGGGCGCCGAATCGCTGCTGCTGCTGCTGCTCCCACCGCCGCCGCCGCCGCCGCCGCCGCCACCACTGCCCGGATCCATGATCGGGGGGGCCGTGTGTGTGGTGAAAAGAGGGCGGGAAATGGAGGCGGGGGCGGCGGGCCAGGGAGGAGCAGGCCGCGCTGACCAAGGGAAGACGGCGAGGCAGAAGGGCCGGGGGCTAGCGACAGAATCCTCGGCGTTGCCGCGACGGCAGCTCCACTCCCGACTCCGCACTTGCGACGGCGACGGCGGTGGCTCAACCCTCCTCGTGTGTGCGAGCTGATCTCCTCCCACCCGGCCCCAACCACCTCCGACTGCCTCACCGCCAACCCCACGTCTGGCGGAGATTGACCCCTCGCCGCCACCCGTACCTTCACCTCGGTAGTTCTCGGCCCTGTCCGGCCCGGTTTCCGGCAATGAAGCGCGGCAGAAGGCGGGACTACGAGTTCCGGCAGCGCTAGCGCGACCCCGCTGCGGTTTTCCCTGGGGCCGACGGGAGTCGGAGTTCTCGGGGGACCGGACGCGACCGGAAGCGACTCAGCTTAGGCTCCCGGCAGGCAGCGCGAGGAAGCGGAGGTCGGGTCGACGCTCGGCAGCCCCACCTGTCACTGGGTGGGGTCAGGGATAGGCCCTGGCGACTCGGCTCTGGGCACAGCACCGCAAGGCTTTTAGCCCTTGGGAGTGGTGCGCTAGGTCCTATTAGGCAAAGGATGTGGAAAACGGGAGTAGTGATAACGTGGAGAGAAGTGCTCTGAACCCCTGAAAATCCCTTACCTCTCCTTTCACTAGTCTTTCTGCGTTCTCTGCCTGTCTCCCTACCTCGTACTCTTTCGCTTCACCTCTGTTCTTCCCATCCCGAGCCAGATTTCGCCCTACATTTCAAATACGACTCTGAGCGCCTTTCATCTTATGTATTTATTGGAAGATTCGTGAGCCCTTAGAACCTGAACTGCAGTCTGGCTCGTGAAGCCTGTAGAGCCCGGCAGAGATGTTTGTTCTCTGGAAACTTTCAGTGACTCACTGTCTGTTTGATTAGTCATTTAAAGCCTTTACCCAAATTTTCCATCACTTTCCCCTCCCCTCCAAGAGGTTTGCTAATCAAACCGAGGGTTCCCATGTTCCATGATGTACACGGTTGTTCCTAACTAGTGCGGCTGTTTTGGTGCATCCAACTTCCTTGTGCACCCTTAGGTAAAGTTCTTTCTTTTTGAATGGTCTGATTTTCTCAAGAATTCCCATAGTAGTTTATATACCGCCGCTCACACTTAACACGTTGCGTTTAGGTAAACGTGGAAAAAAAAGAAAAAAATGAGTACTTCCTATAGTTGGCATTTAGACTCATCTGCACGAAGCAGGAAGACAACATTGGTAAATTTTCCTGCAACTCATCCATGTGGAGAAAAACATTGTTGGTGGTATTTTTCTGCAAGAGGTCTAGACAAAGTGCAACTTGCTTGAAATTACAGAGTCAACTAGAGATGTTTTCTTAAAGTCCTTAACTTAGGTCCCAAGTCTGGATCCTAGACCTGTGAATTTTAATTTTAAAGATAAAAGATAACTCAGCCTAATGAGATAAGTAAAACATGAAGCTGTCAGGTACTTTGTAAAAGAGGTCCTTTAAAAAGTTTGAAATCGTGTTTAATATTAGACCAGAAAATTTTATTGGTGCTTTTTTCTTTAATAACCCTTTGAAAGTCAAGCACTGTTATATAGAGAAACTAGAGACCCCCATTATAACGGAACTGGCTTTAAATTTTTCATCAGGTCTGTGGTCTATACTCCTTGAAATCTTAGGAATCTTCCTTTTTTTTTTCCAGGTTACATGATGTATGCCTCTGCTTAGGACAAAGTTCTGGTTACAGCCTATTAATATCATTCCCTCAGGATGCAATTGAGTCCTTCTTAACAATGTCCCATTTAAAGTCGGTATTAAGTGATTGCTCTCAGATTTACAGAGAATTAATGAACAATGGACGTAAAAGTCAGAGCTTCTTGCATATATGGGAGACCTGCGTTGCTACTGAATGAGATAAATATTTTGATCAATATTTACAACTAGAAAAAATGCAATATGTTCAAAATAGAGAAAGTGCCATCTGATTCAAGATTTGCACTTCCCAATCCACTCCTAAGAAAATGCTAACACATCCAGCTAATGTGAATGGTTCTTCTCCAATCACTTTGTCATGGGATGCCACACTTCCCAGTATATCGCTCCTAGGGCACTGGATGATCACATTGTGATAGGTTAGTTCCTCACATTTAATTAAATTAGCAGTTTCTTTGTGCCAGATGCTTCTTACAGGGACAAAGACAGAAACTGCTAAATTGGCTGTTTAGAAGAGCAGTTGATATCATTAACTTCCCTTTCCCTGAATAGGATAATTACGGATGTTCAAGAAAGAATCCATTCCATTGGTTTTCAAAAGCCTTGACCTGCCGAAGTTGAGGCACATATCCAGCAGGATAGTGAGAAGTCCTTCTTGATAATTATGGCTTTGCTAAAACTGAGCAACTTGAGGGAAGGAGCTTTTCTTTCTTTTTTTTTAATAAAGATTTATTTATTTATTTCTCTCTCCCCCCCCCCCACCCCGGTTTTCTGTTCTCTGTGTCTATTGGCTGCGTCTTCTTTGTCGGCTTCTATTGTTGTCAGCCACACGGGAAACTGTTTCTTTCTGTTCTGTCGTCTTGCTGCATCAGCTCTCTGTGTGGGTGGCGCCATTCTTAGGCAGGCTGCACTTTCTTTTGCGCTGGACGGCTCTCCTTATGGGGTGCACTCCTTGCACGTGGGGCTCCCCTACGCGGGAGACACCCCTGCGTGGCATGGCACTCCTTGCGCGCATCAGCACTGAGCATGGGCCAGCTCCACACGGGTCAAGGAGGCCTGGGATTTGAACCGCGGACCTCCTATGTGGTAGACGGACGCCCTAACCACTGGGCCAAGTCCGCTTCCCAGGAGCTTTTCTTCATCTTCTTTGTATTCCCATGGGATATGTGGAGTACAACACTGGGCTTTTAATGGGCACTTAATAAATATTTAATGAATGGGTGAATCAGTAGGGTGTTTGGGAGGAAAACGCCCTTTTATACTCATTTAGGGCTGTTAACACACAGGACCCTCAACTCAAGAGACGGTTTGTTCCTGGACCTTCTGCTGTTCACTGGGATTCATTCATAGGAATGGTTTGCACTTAGAGCTTCACTTGTCAAAGCAATGCTTGTTCAAAGTCTGAACCATATCAAAGACAAATAATCCCTATCTTCCAATGCAAATTCCACCAGCTGAAATTCCTAGGAGACTCTGCTTTATTCTCTGCTGCTGTCCCATCCTTCTCCCTTTAAACTTTACTCTCCCTTTAATCTCTGCACCTTTTAATCAACTGTAAAGTACTTTTGTTTTTTTGTTTTTTTTATCTAACAAAAGTTTACCTTTGTGCTCCTGAACATGAAGCTGATATAAAAACTCACTTGTCCTCAGGATTCTAGTGGATGAAAACACATGCACACAAACAGACTCTGACAGCGGTCCCATGCCTGGAAAATTGTCTTCAGAAACATAAGCACAAGTGTGCAGAGATATACCAAGCGTTCTTTCTAGCATTTTTGCAGTTGCTCCAAATTGAAAACAACCTAAATGCCCACCAATAGGGAAATGATTAAATAAGTGACTATATATCAATACTAAGGAATAATATGCAGCTATTACAGAGAATGAAAGGTGATAGGGTGATGTATGGGATCCCTGTATATTATGCATGTTTGTTTTGTAAGTTCACAACTTTTACTATACACTTATTGTTTATGTATGTTCATGTATGAATGATATACTTCAATAATATTTTTTGAAACTGAAAAAATTAAAAGAAAAAAACTAAGTGCTGATACAGAAATACTTTTATAATATATGGTAAAGTAGTAAAAAGGCAATATAGCTAGCATATTTAGACCATATTGTAGATCAGTGTATCTAGTACATTTAGTTTTTCCTCTCCCTGGAATGACCTTCCAGACCCCTCCCCTCCAGATCTCTGTGCTTCTAGCTCCTTATCATTCTGCTCACATGTTCTGTCCTCAGCTCAGAGACCTTCCCGGGCCACCCTGGCCCTCCACAAACCCACATACTCCCTAGTCTCTTACCCTTTTTTTCTCACAGCACCGTATCACTAGTGGAAACTCGTTCATTCCCATGTTTATTGCCTGTCTCCTCCATTAGAAAATGAGTTCTGTGAGTCTGACTTGTTCTCTGTTGTCTTCCAAACACTTAGAACATTGTATGGCATGGACAACATGCTCAGCAAACATTTGCTGTAAGAAGGAAGCATACACTTCTTGCTTTTTTTTTAACTTTTTATTTGGAAATAATCTCAAACTTACAGTATGCAAAAATAACACAAAATCCATACAGAGAACTCCAATATACCTTCCCTACCCCGATACCCAGATCCACCAACTGTTAACATTTTGCCACAGTTGCCATATCATTCTATTCATCTAGCTATCTGTCTCTCTCTCCATCCATCTCTCCATCCATTCATCCATCTATTTATCCAAATATTTGAGAATGGGTTGTATACATCATGGCCCTTTAATAATATTTCAATGCAGATTTCCTAAGAAAAAGGGTATTCACTTATGTAACCACCTTAAGTATAGTTATAAAGTTCAAGAAACATTGATATTAAGCTTACAGTCTAAAATTTTTTTCATGTGTCCCAAAAGTTCTTTTGGGCATTTTCACCTTAATATACATACCTTTTTGTAGGTTATAAAACGTTTAAAAGGGAAGCAGATATGGTTCAACCAGTTGGGCATCCTCCTACCACATGGGAGGTCCCAGCTTCAGGTCCTAGTGCTTCCTAAAAAGAAGACAAGGAGACGCCGCACCCACTGCAATGAGAAGATGCCACAAGCCAGTAGACGCTGCAGACTGCGGGGAGCAGATGTGTCTCAGGCTGTTGGACACTTGCCTCTCATATGGGAGGTCCCAGTTTCAGTTCCTGGTGCCTCTGGAGAAGGTGAGCAAACAATGAGCAGACAGACAAGGGAACTGCCGGGGGATGGGGAGCTAAATAAATAAGTCTTTTTAAAAAATGTGCACAATTACATATTGAATGGTAAATGCTAGGTATATTTGTAGGGTGGGGTTGGACATAGGGAGGACCGTGGGTGGGAGAAGAAGAGACTGCAGTGTTTTACCTAGTATACTTTTGAGTTTGGGTTTTCGTACAACCAGAAAATTTATCTCGTAATTTAAAGATGTAAAAAAGGGGAAGCGGATGTGGCTCAAGCAACCGAGCTCCTGCCTACCACATGGGAGGTCCTGGGTTTGGTTCTTGGTGCCTCCTAGAGAGGACGAGCAAAACAGTGACCTGGCGCTATGGGCAAGTACAGTGAGCTGATGCAACAAGATGACGCAACAAAGAGACACAAGGAGGAGAGACAATGAGAGACACAACAAACCAGGGAGCTGAGGTGGCTCAGGCAATTGAGTGCCTCTCTCCCACATGGGAGGTCCCAGGTTCTGTTCCCAGTGCCTCCTAGGGAGAAGACGAGCAAACAGGGTGTACAACAAATGGAAACAGGGAGCAGACTGCAAGGGCAAACAATGGTGGGGGGCGGGGATGAATAAATCTTTGAAAAATTTAAGAAGTAAAGAAATGAAAAAGAAAAGTTGAACTGGTGAAGGCCAAGTAAGTCCACAGTGGTGCTGTACCATGTCAATGTCCTGGTTTTGATTGTATGCCATGTACGATGTTACTATTGGGGGAATTAGGCAGTAAGTACATGGGACCTCTCTGTACTATTTTTTGCAACTTTGTGTGAGTCTATTATTATTTCAAAATAAAAAGTTAAGTGATTAAACTCTCATACTAACAAAAAGCCATGTTTTCCTAACTCTTAAGAGTACGCATGAAATTATATGAACTTTAGCTATGGTTTCCAGGTCTTTATCGAAAGGCTTTGCTGTCTGCCTTAATTAAAGTTGTTGGGGCGGGGGGTAGCACTGGGGAAGAGAGGGGGTTTTTTTGGTGGTTGTTTTTTCCCCTGCCTTTGTGAATTTTATAATCACAAACTCACATACCTGCCTAGAATCCCAAGATTGCCAGTTGTTAACATCTTGTCATCTTGTTTTATGTTTTAACATCAGAAATAAAACAATTTGAAATCGTGTTGCCTCTTTATTCCCAACCCAATCCTATTCTACCTGCTCAAAACAGGAAACCACTATCATTTATCTAATGTGAACCATCTAATGCACTTTAATACACACTTCATATATAATATGTCCTGTTTGCCATGTCTACTGATGTAAAGTATCAGAAATGGGTTGGCTTTTATAATGGGGATTTTAAAAAAGATTTTGTTTATCACCCCCCTCCCCATTGTTTGTGTCTGCTCTCTGTGTCCATTCTGTGTCTGCTCATCTTCTCTTTAGAAGGTACCGGGCACCCAACCTGGGACTTCCCATGTGGTAGGCAGAGCCCAAATGCTTGAACCACATCTGCTTCCCAATAATAGGAATTTTATTTGGGGTAAAAGCTTATAATTCTGAGGTCATGAAATGTCCATATCAAGGCATGTTTTCTCACCAGAGTCAGCTACTGGTGATCCTAGTGTCTGGCCACATGATAAAGATGGCTATCAATCACTGTGAGGTCTCCGCCTTCCCCTCCAGAATCTACCGTCTTCTGGAGCTCAACTGTGGGCAACCTGGCATTGGGTGCATCTCTGTCTGGACCCCCCTCTCAGTCTCCTGGAGCTCCTCTGCCTTTCTGCAGCTGTGGGCAAACCTGGAGTCCTTTCTCTCACATGGCCGGATCAAATACGGCAGAGCTCCCTTTTCCTGTCTCATTCTCTCTGTCTGTTACTATCAGCTCTCCTAAGAGGGCACAGACTCACCCTAAGTCATGCCTCACTGACGTAGTTGGGTCAAAAGGGTCTCACACTCACAGGAATGGATTCATTCAAAAGCATAATCTTTCTCTTTTTGGGATTCATAAAAGAACTTCAGATTGTCACAATATACAAATCAATTAAAGATCCACTGCATTATTTTAAAATTTACCAAAAAATGTATAAACCTGTCTTTTACTTGATGTGTTTCTCTTTTTCAACTGCTTGTAAAATTTGATGTTTGTAAATTTTTAAAAAATTACCAAGTAATTCCATCTATGTTTATAGCAAATTGTTGTTTACCCATTCTCCTACCAATAGACTTTTAGATTATTTCCAAATTTTTTGTTATACCAACAGTACTCATTCAAGTGTCAAGATCATTTCAGAACCAAATTACAGAAGTTTCTATTCAAACTGTATTTACCAATAAGATAGCTATTATCTTACATAACTATAAATCCCAAGGTAGGACCAACTTCATAGTCCATTGGTTCAGGAGCTTAATGACATCACCAAGGACCTCATCTTTCTCTGTCATCAGCACTGGCTTCATTCTCAGGCTGGTGGCAAGATGGCTGCAGGAGTTCTGGATTCCAGGTCCAGAGAAACAAGAGAGAGCATCCCACCCTACTGCTGTCTTCCAGGAATGAGAAAACTTTTCCCAGAAGCCCTAGCAAGTTTCTCCTCCTATTTCATTAGCTAATTTGGATCACGTGCTCATTCTTAAACCCATTTCTAACAAAGAGGATCTCTTAAACCAGTGTTTTTCACCTGGGGAAACTTTAAGCATGACCCATCCTTAGAGTTTCTGATTTAATTGGTCTTAGATCAGAGATGGCATTGGTATATTTCAAATACATTCTTCTTAGCCTCAGTGAGACCAAACTTCAGAACAGTTGGCCTAGAGACCAATCATCTGTCCTAGTCAAAAGACAAACAGCAAAAAAAAAAAAAAAAAAAAAAGTTCAGTACTACTCAGAAGGGAAGGGAAACTACTGAGCCCTATTGGGTTTTTGTTCTTGCTAATGTGTAGCCAACATGACTAACAAAGTAGCATGTTAGTCCAGATAATTAAAATGGACAAAAAATATACTTTTGCTGCTTACTTTCCTGACCCATTGTTTCAGTTTGCTAAAAGCTGCTGGGAGTCAATATACCAGAAATGGGTTAGTTTTTACAATGGGAATTTATTACATTAAAAGTTTATAGTTCTGGGGAGCAGATAGAGCACAAGTGGTTGAGAACCTGCTTCACATATATGAGGTCCTGGGTTCAATCCCCAGTACCTCCTAAAAAAAAGCTTACAGTTCTGAGGCTGTGGAAATGTCCAAATAAAGCATCATCAGGGATGCTGTCTCACCAAAGGTCAGCTGCAGGTGATACTGGATTCCTTCCATGTGGCAAGACACAATGGCGGCTCTCAGGTCTCTATTCCAGGTTCACTTTCTCCCTGATATCACCTGTGGGCAGTCAGGCATATGGCTCATTTCTCCCATCTCCTCTGGGCCTCCTGCCTTTTGAGCCTCTCAGGGGCCTCTTTCCAAGCCTCTGTGCTCTGCCAATTCCAGCTTTAGACCTCTGAGGCCTCTCTCTCAGCCTGTGTGTCTCTGCTTTCAATACTCCATTTATAAAGGGCTCCAGCAAGAGAGCCAACCCACCCCAGGTCAAGCCTCACTAAAGCAATCTAATCAAAGGCCCCCAACTGAATCCAATCAAAAGGGTCCCATACACAGGAATGGACCAATTTAAGAACATAATTTGCTGGGGTTCACAAAAGACTCAAACTAACACACCTATCAAATATCTTGTCTGAATTGGTGACCAATATTGTGTTAAGTTGATTGGTTCAGCTCATTGGCTTAACTATCTTGTTTCATATGCTCTGTTTATTTGTTTTTAACAGCTTTATTGAGGTATAACTTACATGTCACACAATTCACCCACTTAATGTGCACAATTCAGTGGCTTATAGTGTATTCACAGACTAGTACTCTCATCACCAAATTTCACCATGTGTGTTGTTTTTAAGGCTGGATTTGAAGAAATGCATTTTGGAATGAAATGACCCAGAAGCTGATAGTAGGGATAAAAGAAACAGGAAAAAAGGGGTCCTGATGATTCACAAAATATATAAACAACTCTTCACAAGAAGACTGGACTGTGCAAGATGAAAAAAAAAAGGTAGGGAAAAAAGGAATGACTTTCTGATGTGTGTTAAAACATGGATGAACCCTGAAGACATCATATTGAGTGAAATAACTCAGACACAAAAGGAGAAGTATTATAGGATCTCACTGACATGAAATAACTAGAATAAGCAAATTCATGGAGTTGGAAACTAGGTTAGCAGAGGCCAGGTGGGGGTAGGGAATGGAGAGTTAATGATTAGTGGTATGGAGCTTCTGTTTGGGGTGATGGGAAAGTTTTGGTGATGGAGGGTGGTAAAATGGTGGCACAACATTGTGAATGTAATTAACACCAATGAGTTGTATATATGGAAGTGAATAAAATGAGAAATTTATGTTGTGTATGTGTTTCTAGAATAAAAATTTTAAAACCACCTTAGTGTTTTTTACAACACAAAGAGTGAACCCTAAATTAAACTATGGACTATAGTTAATATTCTAATTTTGATAATATTGTTTCATGAATTGTAACAAAGAAAAACACTACTGTAAAGTGTTGATAATAGGAAAAACTGTGTGTGAGGGGGAGTGTACATGGTAACTGTTCTCTCTGCATGATTTTTCTACAAATCTGTACCTGTTTAATTTTAAAAATTGCAAAAAATTGCAAAAAAAAAGATAAGGAAAGACTGAATTGATATTAGATGATGAGGAGGGTGGTGATACTGTTACCGAATTTTATCTAGGTTCTTGACTATGCTGCAGAAATGAATTTCAAGAGCATGTCAGGTAAGTTAGGCCAGTAATTTATTAAGGTAGGAAGGGAAGAGAAATGGGAGAAAAATAACAGATCATGGGTCCCAGGTAGAGAGGAAGGGGTTGAAAAGTGATAAAGTGGGCAGATTTACAGACTACAATTTCCCATTACAGATTATAAATGCCCAGATTTTACTTGTGTGGCCATCATGGCAGAGGAAAAATGGCGAGAGCAGGGTGCAGAAGGTAGGAATAGGGGTCCATAGGCGAAAGAGCGAATTCAGACCTTGTGCCTGCTTTTTGAACTATTAATTATCCCACCCCTTTGCTAATGACATAGGAGGAGTCCCATCTGCTTACTGTTTTGATTGATTTCCCCACCCATCAATGCCCCATGAGGACCCAATGATAAAGTCCTTGGGGAATATCTGAGGCTTCTCCTGGCTTCCAGAGGAAATCTTGTTCTGAATGGCAGAATCTTGGGGAGGGTCTTCTAGCAGCCACTGTGGGGTTTTTGATGTCCTCATGGACTCTGCCAGGTTTCAGATCTGTCTATTGATTACCTATCTTACTAGGCAGCTTCAATACTTCTAAAATTTGGTGATGCCAAGTGATCCAAATGGCACTGTGTGTGAGAGCTCTGTCTTAAGGAGAGTCAGCCGACCAGTTCACATACAGAAATTGGCTTTGTATCCAGCTCTTGGGGTTTAACCACCTTTTCAATAAACTGCTATGAAAACCAGTTGTTCTGGTTTCCCCAGGAAACAGAGATGCCCCGGTGAGTAAATCTTTTACGTCATTGAGCCTGCTGACCTTGTTTTCCAAGCCCATCCATCTGGAGGAAGAGCTTGTAATCAACGACGCTGATGTGATTGCAGTTGCCATCTGTGACTAAAATCCAGGTATTCACAATCTCTGACTCCCTGCATTTCCTGGTCAAGGGTTTGCCTCCCTAGATCTCCCAGTGAAGCCCCCGGGACCCTAGGACCCGCGGTATTTCCACCATCACCACCGAGTTCTGCTCTGACTGAGCACAGTACCTCCCTTAAATGCTGTCTAAATCCCAGCAGCCCCAGGTTGAACTGGCTTGTTGATTTACATTTGAAATACTTGTCTCATTGCTGATGATTGCTTCATTCCATCCCCTTTGTGAAAATAAAAGACTCATAACTCTGAGAGCAGAGGGAAAAAAACCTGGTAATAATCTGTTGACTCGGATGAAAAGTTGATTCATTCTGCAGAAATCAAGGATCATTATTCCTGGGGTATTAGCATATTGCTTATTATGTTTGGCACTTAAGAGCCTGACACCTTGCATGCCAGAGTTCCCACACACTTCCCCCCCTTTTTTCTTTTTTAAAGATACTTAGATTACATAAATGATACATAAAAAATGTAGGGGATTCCCGTATGCCCCACTCCCTACCCCTCCCACAATTTCCCACACTAACAACATCCTTCACTAAAGTTTTACATTTGTTACACTTGATGAACACATATTGGAGCATTGCCACTAAGTGTGGTTTATAGTTTACATTATAGTTTAAACTCACTCCTGCACAATTTTGTAAGTTATTGTAACTGGATTTTGCCTAGGTTCTTGACTGTGCTGCAGAGATGAATTTCAAAAGCAAGTCAGGTGAGTTAAGCCAAGTTCTTGGGGCATATCCGGAGCTTCTCCTTGCTTCCAGGGGAAATCTTGTTCTGAATGGCAGAATCTTGGGGAGGGTCTTTCAGCAGCTATCTTGGGGTTTTTGATGTCCATATGGACTCTTTGCCAGGTTCCAGATCCATCTATTGATTCCCTATCTTACTAGCCAGCTTCATTATGACAAGATATATAATGGCCTGTATCTGTCATTGCATCGTCATTCAGGACAGTTCAATGTCTTCATATTATACCCATTTCCCCCCTTTCACTCCCCTCAGAATCTCTGGTGGCCAATTCCTCCACATCAATGATAAAAATTCTTCCATTGCTAGAATAAAAATAAGTCTACAGTAGAATAACAGTAAGTCTACTCCAGTCCACCATTCATTCCCCAATCCTGAGGATTCTGGGATGGTGATGGCCACTCCACCTCCAATTGAGTAGGGGCTTAGATCCCATGGGGCAAATGGATGGGACTATCTTGCTTGCAGTTATAGACTCTCTCTGATCCTTAAGATGGTTGTTATCCATCATCATTTCCTTGTTAGTTGTCCTGGGCAAGTCCAATGAACTGGAGAGTAGATGTTACAACTCTGTTGAGATTCAGGGCCTTACTGACACATGGAAAGCCCAAAGATTTAAGTCTCCTGGACACAAACATAGCACTAATTATAGGTTCAAATACAAGGGGCAGAAGAGCCATGCTTAGGGAAACCACAACTGAGTCCAGCTCTGTCACACTGGGGAGCACAAATTCCAAAGTAGGGCCTACTAACAGGTTGCTAAAACTCCTGAGCTCCAACCTTGCCTATAGTATCTAGATATCTCTAGAGCCCTTAGGAGTCCTGCTATTTGAAGCAATATTTACTGTGGCAGTCAATGCTGAGACACACATAATTGTGACCTCTGGAATGACCTCCCAAATCACTTTGAAGTCTCTTAGACATATAAACTCATTTGTCTTTACCCTTTACCCCTTTTGGTTAAGGTCTTTTTCCAATTGAATTGCTAGTTGGTGCTTGGTAGTAATCCCATGGTGCCAGGGAGGTTCATCCCTGAGAGTCAAGTCCCTTGGCGGTGATGGTGGTGGGGGAGGTAATGCGTTTATATGCTAAGTTTGGCTTAGAGAAAGGCAACATTTGAGCAACAAGGAGGCTCTCAGGAGATAACTCTTAGGCAACCTATAATATTAAGCTAAGTTTCAATTTCAAAAGAAAAGGTTCATAAAAACAGTCATCAGTGTCAAGGGCCCATCAATGGTCCATCCTCCTTCACTAGCCACTGCCCCTGTATCCTGGGGGATTTGTTGTCCCATTAGAGAATGTGACAGAACTCCCCAGGATGAGAGTTCTGTTATTGCCCACATACTCCACCCGCCCCCCCCCCCACAACCCCCCCACCCCCGCCTTGTGGCTTTTTGCTTGCTGTCTGCTTTCTGTGTCCATTTGCTGTGTGTTCTTCTGGTTTTTGCTTGTCTCCCTTTTTGTTGTGTCACCTTGTTGAGTCAGCTCTCCATGGCGCTTGAGGGCCAGGGGCTCTCTGCAGCATACAGGTGAGCCTGCCTTCACAAGGAGGCCCTGGGACGTGAACCCAGGGCCTTCCATATGGTAGATGGGAGCCCAACTGATTGAGCCACAACTGCTTACTGCCCGTACACTTTTATAGGTCCCTTTTTGGGAAGATGCCTTACAGGTGGGAAGAGGAAAGCCCCACCAAGGATCAGTAGTTTTAAGCTGCACTGCTAGCCTAGAAATAGCATATTTCTTATACAAATATATGATTGTAGCAATTATAACTTATTAACCCCATCTTTAATTATTACCTTTAAATTTTATTTTAAAACTTATTTATCTTTAATTTCAGTAGTCCTTTTGTTTTTCATTTTTTCCACATTCTACTCAATTTATTCATTTTTTAAAAAATATTACATTAAAAAAATATGAGGTCCCCATTCACCCCCACCGCCCCCACCCCCACCACTCCCCCCACAATAACACTCTCCCCCATCATCATGACACATCCATTGCATCTGGTGAGTACATCTCTGGGCATCGCTGCACCCCATGGCCTGTGGTCCACACCATAGCCCACACTCTCCCACGTTCCATCCAGTGGGCCATGGGAGAACATACAATGTCCAGCAATTGTCCCTGGAGCACCACCCAGGACAACTCCAAGTCCTGAAAATGCCTCCACATCTCATCTCTTCCTCCCATTCCCCGCACCCAGCAGCCACCATGGCCACTTTTTCCACACCAATGCCACATTTTCTCAATTATTAACCACAGTAATTCATGAATAGGATATCATTAAGTCCACTCTAATCCTTACTGTATTCCTCCTTCCTGTGGACCTTGGCTTGGTTGTGTCCATTCCACATCTATGTCAAGAGGGGGCTTAGATTCCACATGGATACTGGATGCAATCCTCCTGCTTTCAGGTGTAGGCACTCTAGGCTCCATGGTGTGGTGGCTGACATTCTTCAACTCCATGTTAGCTGAGTGGGGTAAGTCCAATAAATCATAGTGCAGGAGCTGAAGTCTGTTGAGGCTCAGGGCCTGGCTATCATATTGTCAGTCCAGAGATTCAAATCCCCTAGATATATCTTAAACCCCAGCACCAACTAAAATTCCAGTAAAGTAGCATGAAAGTCTTGTGAAAAGAGATCCCATCTGAGTCCAGCTCCATCACGCAGAAACACCAGCTCCAAAGAAGGGCCAACTGACATGGCAGTGAACCCCATCTGCCATGACCATAGAACCTGTGGGTCTCTTTAGCTCTCAAAAGGACCAGTACCTGGGGTTGTATCTACTTTATCTGTCTCTGAGTCTCTGCTCAGGTGTGCATAAGGGCAATCCTTCTGACAACCTCCAGACTCTTTTTTAGAGACTCATAGCCATATGAACTCATTTGTCCTTTCCATTTCCCCCTTACTTTAGGTCAAACAGCATTTTTAACTCCTGTTATTATATGTAGACAGAGATATTCTGCTAGTCTGCATTGAACCTTTAATTCAAGGTCATTTTCTAGTTACGTCATCAGCTGGTACTTGGTAGTGATCCCTTGGTGCCAGGGAGGCTCATCCCCGGGTGTCATGTCCCACGCTGGGGGGAAGGCATTGCATTTACAAGCTGAGTTTGGCTTCGAGACTGGCCACATTTGAGTAACACGGAGGCTGTCAGGAGGGAACTCTTAGGCACAGTGCTGCTCTAGGCCTTGTTCTTATTTCAGGTGTATAGGCTCACAAGCATAGTCATTAGTATCAGGGGCTCACTGTTGGACCCTCATTCCTTCCTGGTCCTTACCGTTGCACCTGGGGGACTGCTGCTGCTCCCCTAGGGACCACAACAGAGCCCCACCCCCGGCCAGGAACCCAGTACCCCCCCCCCCAGCTGTTGTTTTTAATTGTTTCCACTATGAGTATATCCAAACATTTCCATGCACCCTGGACACATGCCCTGTATAACTCCCTGTCAACCATATATCGCCTGTCAATAACATCCCATACCAGTATTCCTCCGCTGCCAGTGTTGAACCACTCTGTGATCCAAAAGTACAGTCTTTTTATAAAAAGATATATTTATTTATTTATTCTTCCTTCCCTTCCCCACCCTGCCATCTTTTTGCTGTCTGTGTCCATTTGCTATGTGATCTTCTACATCTATTTCTCTCTCTTTTTTTTTTTTTTTTTGTCTTCTCTTTTCATTTTTCCTCCTCTGTGATTTACCAGGATTCAGTCTGGGACCTCTGATGTGGAGAGAGGTTCCCTGTCAGCTGCGCCACCTCAGTTCCTGGTTTCTGCTGCACTTCACCTTGACTCTCCCCTTCGTCTCTCTTTTCTTGTGTCGTCATCTGGCTGCATGATTCACTTGTGCAGACACTGGCTCATCACAACAGCATGCAGCTTGCCACGCAGGCATTTGGCTCAGGCACTGGCTTACTGCATGTGCACTCATGCTGGCAGTTGGTGTGGCACATGGGCACTTGGCTCACCATGTGGGCACTGGCTCACCACACAGGCACGCTTTCTCTTCTTTTCACCAGGAGGCCCCAGGGATTGAACCCAGGTCCTCCCATATGGTAGGTAGAGGCCTTATCCACTTTAGACACATCCACTTCCCTCAGAGCAGTCTTAAAGTCTGCATGTGTTCTCTGCATTGTGGAGAAAACAGAAGTTCAGAGAGGTTGAGTCTCTTGAACCCAGGTCAGTCGCACCTCAAACTCTCTGCAGCCACACTTACGTATAATCGTAATAGCACTGATGTTTCTCCTGTAGGGAGCAATTGGAACCTGCTCTAACTACAAAGCTGTTTTCTGATCAGCTGGATCAAAAACAAATCTCTGATTTAAATGCTTCGCTAATTTAAATCTCCACCCACTTCCAAAGAAGATATGAAGTGGTTTACAATAAAACTTCTGGGATGATGATGCCAAAAAGCATAAAATAAGAGAAAAGTTAGAAGCTAAAGCATAAAAACGAGAAAAACAGGAAAAAGGATATCAAAATTTCTTGATTGAAAAAGGCTGCATAAATGAATCACAATATTGAACTCCAAGTTCCACAGTATGCAGGGATAAGAAAGACAAGGATTGGATCTTGTACTTATCTTTGGAGGTACAGTGATCCAGTTCATTCCTTCATTTAATTTCAGTTCATTGTGAGTCTATCAAGGACCAACAAACATTTCCCTGATCCTGAAGTAATTTCCTAGAAATTGATATTTGCACAACCAACACAACTCAACCTAGATTTAGATGCCTTTGTTTGAACACCTAATAACAAAAATGATACCATGTGTTCTTTAGCTCTAAAACAGTCTGTGATTTGTGCAGAAAGATAATTTGTCAACAGTAACAAAATGCAGTCTTGTTCAGAAAATGATTGAGAGTTCCATATCAACACACTCATGGGAAAAAGTATGATCTGATTTTCTATATTTTTGTTTGTTTGTTTTGGACCAAAATATACAAACTACCCCTTGGAATTCCCAAGTATTTGGAGAAAACCAAAATAAAAACCTGCTAGGTCAATATGCCTTGGGGTTCCACTGCCCCTTCCTGACTTCTGAGCTCCCCAAATGTGGAACTCAGATAATTGTTGTTATCACCTCTGTTGAGGTCATGACAAGGATTGGTGCAAGCTCAGGAGAGCAGATTAGACAGTTACAGTATACGATTAGACACAGCGTATGAGTCTACCCACGCTTAATATGCAGTTTTCCAGACATGAGCAACATTGTAAGAGTCTCTATCCTCAGTTCGTTTCACTGTAATTATTCTTGCCTCATTGAGTCATTAACAGCCTTCTAGTTCTCTGACACCTTCTGTAATGGGGGTTGCTCCTCCAGACAGCATCATCAATATTCTGAGAACTAGCTAACGGTGATGGAAGAGGAGCTTGCGCCAAGAATTGCTCTTTGCCTTTCTGAGCAACGTGTTCTTCCTTATTGTTTTCCTTTTTGAGTAGTTTGAATTTTTTTTTTGTTTCATTTTGTGTCCAGAAATAAACATAGGGGGAGAATGTGAGAGGGGAAAGGGACAAAAAAATTCACCTTGAAAAACGTATTCCATTGTACTTAGATTCCATTCATTTCGACAAATGTGTACTGAATACTTAGGTGTAGCAGGCATTGAGGACACAAAGATGATCCAGATGTGTTGCTCACAGTCTAATAGAGAAAGCAAAGAGACAGATATATTAAGTCTAATCAGAAATTGATAAATTTGCATATATTAAAGTAAAAATCTTAGGTATGAAAATAAGACACCGTAAATGTTACAACCCAACTCCTGAAGAGTACGAGTTGGTGAGGCTGCAACCAAACAACACACCTGGCATTTAGTCAGGCATAAGCGTTATTGAAACTTACAGACAGGAGAGACTCTCTGATGGCAGCCGGTCAAAGAATGAATGAAGATAGGGCTCTGCAAAGAGGAATGGTATATAAGGGTTTACAGAACAAGGACATTCCATAGGGCGTGAGAACAGAGTTCCTGCTAGGGTTGCATGAAGCATACATGTGGGGTGTGGTGATGTTTTCACTACCCTTGTAGGAAGGATGTTTACTCACGATGTTTACTGCTTTGGGAAGATCATAGTTTACGATACTGCCTATGCATTCTCTCCCCCCTGGGGAGGGTTGTTAACCTTTAACTTATGTCGGGGTCATGCAGGTGGCTATGTGCTGAGGACTTTGGGGGGCCCTGCATCTCCACAATCCACCCCCGTGTACTGGCCCGTAGGACAAACCACATCCACATTCCACAGCAACAGTATAAGACAACAGCTAAAGCCATATGTGTTTTTCAGTGACAACTGCAGCACCACCTGGCACAAAAATGGCCAATGGGTAGAACCACCACGGGGCATGTCTATATCTAGCCTTGATAACACAGCTCAGGGGTAACCACTCCACATCATTGCCCCTGTCCTTCCATGCAGAGAGGGGCAATGCAATCTAGGGTGACAGACTCAGTCCTTAACCATCCTAAACCATTACATATAACATATCCTAATAAAGGCCTGGGATTACTCACCTGTTCCCATACAAGGGAAAAAATGTAATTACAAGTCTCACTGAAAGACAGAAGCTGAATCTCAGTCTGAAACGAGAAAGTCTGGTTCCAAACTTGTCGATAGGTAAGAAAGTAGTCCAGGACTTTCAAGCTGGTCCTTGTGACCAGGATCTTTGGTGGGCTTTATTCTGACCAGCTGCCTTCCCTGTTTCCTTACTAACCTGCCTCAATTACTCCCTCAGAGAGCTCACACCCTTCCTCTTAAAGGGGAGCTGAAGGGTGACGGTTACTCTTCCGCAGCTGAACCTTCATGCCCAGGTGTGAAACTCTCTGGCTACTCGACTGAGGTAGAGGGAAGGCAGATCTGGCACCTTGATTGGAACTGGATGAAATCCCTGCATGACAAATACCTTGTCTGGAAGGAGTTGATTCTGGAAGAAGTAAACTAATGTTAGAATTTTGAAGATTCAGTTAACTTTAGGGAGAGATTGTGGTTGACCTGCTGGGTTTTGTATAAACTGCCACCCCCAGTTTCCACAGTGGCGGTTATGCCTAGCACAGCTAGGAGAGGTGTGAGGAGAGGCACTGCCCTAGACATAGACTCACAAAGACAATATAGGCAACAACAAGATAAGCATATGGCAAACAAAATTGAGGCAATACTTAAGAGAGCCATTTTCTAAGTAATTAGGCACATTCATTAATTATTTAGAAAATGAGTTAAGTTTACCAAGACTTTTAACATGTTCAATATTCCTTTGCATACAATCTGGAATAGAAGAGATATTATTGTATTTATCAGATATATAGGTACAGTGCTTAATACTAATCAATGCTCTAATCAATGTGCAAGTTCTTCTTTGAGCTGTAGTTAATAGATCTAAACTCCAGGTTGGCAATACCATACATGTTGTCTTTCCATGGGAACAGGCCATAATGCCAACTGTGTCCATTTAGATTCTACTCACGTTACCTTGGTAATTTTTGCTCCACAAGGTATATTCCTCACATAACCAGCATGCTGCAGCACCATTGGCCCTAGAGCAGGGGTTCTTAACCAGGGGTCCACAGACCCCCATGGAAAGATTTCAAGGGGTCTGTGAACTTGAATTGAAAAAAAAATCAACTTAGTATCTTTTATTTTCTGACCTCTAACTGAAATATAATATTTCCTTCATCTTTGACTGTATGCAATAAATTACAGTAGTATTCATTTCATATCATATTACAATTGTTGCATATCTCAAAAAATCACTTATGCTCATCCACGCTTCGAAATTATGGTAGTTGTTAGACACTAAGCTGGTTGAGTGTCATAAAACTTTCTAAGGGAGCAGAGGTGGCTCAAGAGATTATGTGCCTCCTTCCCACATGGGAGGCCCCAAGTTTGGTTCCCGGTGCTTCCTAAAAAGAAGACAAGCAGACAGTGAGTGCAAACAATGAGAGGGGGAGAAATAAATAAATAAAAATAAATCTTTAAAGGGAAGTGCATGTGGTTCAAGTGATTGAGCTCCCACTTACCACATGGGTGGCCCTTGGTTCGGTTCCCAGGGCCTCCTAAAGAAGACAGTGAGCTGGCTTAACAGGCAGGCAAGGCAAGCTGATGCAGCAAGAGACACAAGATGAAAAACATAATGAGAGACACAGTAAAGCAGGGAGCAAAGGTGGCTCACATAAGTAGTGCCTCCCTCCCATATCACAGCTGTCATGGGTTTGGTCCCTGATCCCTCCTGAAGAAATAAGGAGGATGAACAGACACAGCAAGTACAAACAATGAGGGAGCAGGGAGAAATAAACAAATAAAAAACAAAAAAACCCTCTCTACTACTACATTCTGAGCAGGGATCCATGGTTTTCACCTGACTGGCAAAGAGGTCCATAGGGGAAAAAAAAAGTTGAGAACCTCTGCCCTATAGAGAGGCTCTATTGTTTCACCAGCCTGGTGCATAGTCCCCTTTGGCACCTGAAATAGAGACAATGGAGTCTGGAGGCAATGTCCATTGTAAACCCAGCCATATTGAGCCATAACCAGCTGCTGCAGTAGTCCAAAACTGCACTGTGCTTTTCATTCACTTCAGAGGCCATGTCCAGAGAGGTAGCAGAGAGGGTGAATTTGCCCTGAAATTTCAAGAGGGTGGATCTTCCAGCCTGTTGTTCAGGGAAATTTTGGCTGCCCCAGGCCAGAGAGAGGCTGGAGCACATTCCCTGGTGGTGGGGGAGCATTAAGTCCCATCTCACTGCTCTGAGGGGCTTGGGCCTGTATGCCAGAGATTAGGAAGACTGTTGCTGCCACCCCACTGTACTAAGGGATTTGAGACTGTCCCCCAGAGATCGGGAACAATGTGGCCATCACCCCCATGTTCTTGGAGGGTGAGGTTGGGAACTCGACCACCACCCAGATGCTTGATGAAGGTTGAACTGAGAAAATGACCACTGGCAAGCCCTTGTATGGGGTGGACCCCCATGAAACCCCAAGGAGAAGAAACCATCTTTCTAAGAATGACTCTCAGACTTTGGAATCTAATGGACTATGCGGGTTTTCAGAACTGTTTGGGAATCTTGGCTCGATATAACTGATTTTGATGTGATTTTGTGCTAAGAGTTATTACTGAAATGATTTAAGGTTTTTGAAATATTGTTATGTAATGAATGTATTTTGCATATGAAACAAGCATGTCTTCTTGGGATTCAGAGGATGGAGTGTTGCATTTTGAAATTCTTTTATGAATCACCAAAGGAGAAAAAAGGAAGCTGCCATATTTGATCCTGTCATGTCAGAGAGAGGATCTCAGGAAAACAGAAACTCTGAGAGGCTAAGAGAGGTCCCGGAGTCTGGAACCAGCACAGAGGCATGGAAAGAGGCCCCTGAGGGGCTGGGTCCATGGAACAGCTCAAGGCTGAGGAGATAAGCCCTGCCACATGCCTGATTACCACATGGCAGGCTGCCAGGTTACTGGTGGTAGCTGACTTTGGTGAGAAAGCGTCTCTGTTGATGTCTTGATTTGGACATTACACAGCCTTATAACTGTAAGTTTTTACCCCAAATAAATCCCTATTATAGAAGCCAAAACATTTCGGATACTTTGCATTGGCAGTCCTGTGGCAAACTGAAACAATGGCCAAGTGATTTTTTTCTTTTGTTTGTTTGTTTTACTTATTGTTCTCCCCATATAATAAACTTTATTTGTAGAGAACTTTTAGATTACATAAAATTTACATCCAACATATAGGGGATTTCCATATATCCCACTTCTTCCCACCCCTACATTTCCCCCTATTAATAGCATCTTAAATCACTGTGGTACATTTGTTACACTTGATGAACAAATATTGAAGCATTGCTACTAACCAAAGTCTATATTTATGTTATGGTCTTCATTTTTGACTGTACAGTTTCATAGGATTTGGCAAAATGTATAATGGCCTGAATCTGTTATGCAGTATCATGCAGAACAATTCCGATGTCCTAAAAATGGCTTATTGTAGGGTGGCACCGTGTGGGAGCGCGGCGACAGCAAGGGTCGGCTCGTCTCCAGGCGCCGGTGCGAGTCGGACCCGGGTGGCGGGAACGGGCGTTAAGGCCCTCCACTTGGGGTTCGGGCGTACTGCCCGCCCCTCTGCCCAGCTGCACCCGCTTCCCCCTCGGTGGCCTAACCCCGCCTCTCCCCCGAGGGCCACTGCCGCGCCATGACAGCCCCACCTCGCTGTCGCCGAGAACCCTGGCTACCCCGTCTTCTGCCCGCAACCAATGATGCACCCCTGCAGGAACCTATCAGCCCTCTGCCGCCCCCCGGCCACGCCCCCTGCCCCTCCCCCGTCTTTGCCCTATATTAACCGCTGTACTTCCTGAATAAATCAGACTTGCGCACAGATCCTGGTCTCCTCGGTAGTCTTCTTCCTACCGCGCGTCCTCTGCACCTTGCCGGCCCTGGAGCGTCTTCTCGGAAGGCCCCTCCGTGTGTTGCAGCCCTCCGCCCGAGCCCACACCGCCCCTGCAGCGGCCCTCTGGGCGAGCCCACACTGCGACAGCTTATGTTCCACTTATTCTTTCCTCCCCCTCCCCAAAGAACCTCGGGTACGTACTACCTTTATATCACTCTTACAAGTTCTTCCATTACAACAGTAATAGTAAGTCTAATTTGGACCATGGTTGTATTCCCCTCTTATGTTTGTTCAGTCTTCAGTCTTGAGAATTTTTGGAGGGTGATGCCTACTCTGCTTCAGATTGAGGGAAGGATTAGATCTCATGAGGCAGAGGAAAGAAACTGTTTTGCTTGCAATTGTAGATACTTTTTGGTTTTGGGGATGAGGGTTGTCCATCATCATCACTTTGTTAGTTGTCCTGGGTGAGTCCAATGAACTGGAGAGAAGGTGTTGGCCACAACTCTGCTGAAAAGAAGAGATAGAAGATTTAAGTCTCTGGGACTTATATTTCAGGTACAGTGCTAATTATAGGTTCAAATAAAAGGTGCAGAAGAGCCATGTGTAGGAAAATTATAAATGAATGTAAATCTGTTACAGTGGGGAAATAGATTATCATATACTCCAAGGTAAGGCCCACTGATGGGGTGCTGACTTCATGGGGCTGTGTGTCTTGTCTATAGCGTCCAGGAGACCTTAGAGCCCTCAGGAGCCCCCGTTTGGGCTTTGTTTACTGTAGCAGTTGGTGAGATCTGCCTGAGACGTGGGTAAGTGTAACCTCTGGAATGACCTCCCAACTCCCTTTGAAATCTCTTAGCCATAAAAACTCTTTTGTATTTAATGTTTCCCCCTTTTGGTCAAGTTATTTTCCCAAATGCATTGTTGGTTGGTCCAACTGATTTTTGACAAAGGGGAAAGACCACTTACCTGGGAAAAATACTATCTTCATCAAATCATGCAAGGAAAACTGAATCTCCATTTGCAAAAAAAAAAAGAACGAGGACCCCTACCTTCACATATTACAAAAATCAACTCAGGGGAAGTGGATATGACTCAAGTAGTTGGGTGCCTGCCTACCACATGGGAGGTCCCGGGTTCGGTTCCCAGTGCCTCCTAAAGAAGATGCACTGACACAATGAGCTGACATGATAGGTTGGTGCAGCGAGCTGACATGATGAGGAGACACAAAGTGGAAACACAATATGAGACACAAAAAGCAGGAAGCAGATGTGGCTCAAGTGGTTGGGCATCTCCCTCCCACATGGGAGGTCCCAGATTCGGTTTCCAGTGCCTCCTAAAAAAAAGAAGACAAGCAGACACAGAAAGCACACAATGAAAAGACAGAGAGCAGACAGCAAGCACAAAAAACAATGGGAGGAGGAGGGACAAATAAAGAAATAATTAATCTTTTTAAAAAAATCAACTCAAAGTGCATCAAAGATATAAATATACAAGCTAAAACTATTAAATTCCTAAAAGAAAATTAGGGAAGCATCCTCAGAACCTTGTATTAGGGAATGGTTTCTTAAACTTTATATCCAAAGCACAAGCAAAAAAAGAAAAAAATTGATAAATAGGACCTCATCAAAATTGAAAACTTTTGTTCCTCAAAGGACTTACTCATGAAAGTAAAACAAGAACATATACAATGGAAGAAAATATTTGGAAGCCACATACCCAATAAAGGTTTAATATCCAGAATATATAAAGAAATCCTTCAACTTAACAGCAAAAACCAAACAATCCCAAGTCTTGAGTAGACATCTCTCCAAAGAAGATATACAAATGGAAAGACAGCACATGAAAAGGTACTCAACATCATCAGCCATCAGGGAAACACAAATCTAAAACACAATGAGATACCATTTCACCCCCATTAGAATGACTGCTATTGAAAACGTAGAAAATAACAAGTGTTGAGAGAATGTGGAGAAATAGGAACATTCATTCATTGGTGGTACAATGTAAAATGGTGCAACCACTGTGGAAGACAGTTTGACAGTTCCTCAGAGAGCTAAATATAGAATTAACATATGACCAGACAGTCCTACTACTGGTCTATATCCCAAAGAATTGAAAGCAGAGACACGAACAGATATTTGCACATTAAGGTTCATAGTATTATTCACAATTACCAAAAGATGGAAGCAACCCAAGGATGGATAAGTAAAATGTGGTTTGTAGATACAACGGAATGAATAATGGCCATGAAAAGGAATGAAGCCTTAAACATGCGACAACATGGTTGAACCTTGAAGACATCATGTGAGTGAAATAAGCCGGACACAAAAGGACAGATATTATTTGATACCACTGATTTGAAATAATTAGAATAAGCAAACTCATAGCATCAGAATCTAGATTACAGGTTATCAGGGGTCAGGGTGGGATAGGGAATGGAAATTAAGGCTTAAAATGTACAGGTTTTTATTTGGAATGATAGTCATGTTTTGGTAATGAATGGTGGTGATGTGAATGTAATTAAGAGCACTGAAATATATATTTGAATTTGATTTAAAGGGAACATGTTAGATTGTATATATGGTAACAGAATAAAATTTTTAATAAAAATCGATGGAATTACAATATGCAAATAGTGAACCCTAAGTCAAACCATGAAGTATAGTTGATGGTACATATTATTGTGTAACATATGCTTTCATCAGTTGTTACAAATGTTCCACACCAATGCAAGATATAAGTCATGGGGTGGTATATGGGAATCCTGTATTTAATGCGTGATTCTTCTGTAAACTTACAACCTCTCTAATAAAGAAAAAAAAAGTTCTGATGCAAATAATCAAAATATTTCCATTTGCTAAATTTAAATGATGGGTATGTAGGTTTCTGTTAAGTTATTCCTCTGTGTCTTCTTGTGTTTAAAGTATTTCATGATTTTAAATAAAAATCTGAACTGTGCAAACTTAGAAGTATATGCAAGGTTTTGAAGAACAGGAAATAATTACCTTCTTTAGGGGAATATCTGGTGTAGCAGTTTGATATAGTTATGAATTCCAAAAATAGATATTGGATTATGTTTGTAACCTGGTCTGTACCTGGGTATGACTAAGTTACGATTAGGGCTTTGATTGGGCCACATCATTAGGGCATTAAGTCCCCACCCGTTGGTGAGTGGGAACTCAGAGATAAAAGGCATGGCAAAGGACAGAGTTGAGGGTTTTGGGTTTTAAAAAAATGATTTATAATTATTTTTCTATTTATTTCTCACCCCACCCCCCATTGTCTGCTCTCTGTGTCCATTCGCTGTGTTCTTCTGTGCCTGCTTGCATTCTCGTCAGCGGCACTGGGAATCTGTGTCTCTTTTCACTGCATCATTTTGCAGCGTCAGCTCTCTGTGTGTGCGGCGCCACTCCTGGGCAGACTGTGCTTTTTTTTTTCACGTGGGCAGCTCTCCTTGCAGGGCACACTCCTTGCTCATGGGTCTCCCCTACGTGGGAGACACCCTTGCGTGGCACGGCACTCCTTGCGTGCATCAACACTGCGCATGGGCCAGCTCACCACATGGGTCAGGAGGCCCTGGATTTGAACCCTGGACCTCCCATATGGTAGGTGGACACTGTCACTTGAGTCAAATCAGCTTCCCAAGTTGACGGTTTTTGATGTTGGCGTTTTGATGTTGGACTTTGATGCTGTGGTCTTAAGCTGGAGCCCCAGGAAGTAAGCACACAGAGAAAAGAGAAGCAAGACCCAGGAAGAGAGGACCTGAGCCAGGAGAAGAACACAGAGGAATAGGGACAGCTCCTTAGACATGGCAGAAACTCCAGGGAGAGAGACAGAGCCGTTTGCCTGATATTCTACAGCTGACCTTGTGGAGAAAATGGAGGAGCTGAGCCCAGAGGAACCCAGGAGGCCTGAATCCTTACAGAGGTCGGCAGCCATCTTGCTCCAGTACGTGGAAATAGACTTTGGTGAAGGAAGTAACTTATGCTTTATGGTCTGGTATCTGTAAGCTCCTACACCAGATAAATACCCTTTATAAAAACCAACCAATTTCTGGTATTTTGCATCAGCATCCCTTTGGCTGACTAAATACATCTGGGAAGCCTTCTTAGAGGAGGTGACTCCTTTACACAAAAGGTTCTGAAAGATGGATAGAACTTCACCAGGGGAGCAAGTAGAAGTTTCCCAGGCAGAGGGAATGATGTTTACTATGAACTATATATAATTTAACCATGTATAACTCAATTCCTACAGTTTCTTTGGAGAGTATGGGGAGAATTCTTGCAGCAATATAAGATTTTATTTAACCAAGCACCAGCTTGTGATGCAACTAGAAAAAGACCTTGAGTAAAAGGGGGAAATGGGAAAGACAGATGAGTTTACATGGCTAAGAGACTTCAAAATAAGTTGGGAGGTCATCAGAGGGGTTGCACTTATACACATCTCAGCAGGATCCCAGAGACAGCCAAAGTAGATACAACTGCAGGTACTGGTGCGCCTGAGGGCTACAGAGACTCACAGGTCCTATGGTCATGGCAGATGGCTCTGGAGTTCAGAGCCTTGCCAATGGGCCCTACTTTGGAATTTGTGCTCCTGAGTGTGATGGAGTTGGACTCAGATATGACCTCTCTACTCATGCCTCTCTATCACTTTAACTGAACCTGTGGTTGGTGCTGGGGTTGGCGCAGGCTCAGGAGACTTGAATCTCTGGACTGTGCCAGCTGGGCCCTGAGCCTCAGCAGAGTCACAATTCCTACTCTCCAGTTTGTTGTACTTACCCAGGTCAGCTAACAGGGAGGTGAGGATGGTCAGTCACCACACCCAGGAACTGAGTGTCTACAACTACAAGCAGGAGAATCACATCCATCAGCCATGTGGGATATAAGCCCTCCTCAATGTATAGGTGGAGTGGACATCGCCATTCCAGGGTCCTCAGGATGGGGGAATAAAATATGGATTAGAGTGGACTTACTGGTATTCTACTATAGAACTATTGTGACTCTAGCAATGGAAGAAATTGTATCATTGATGTGAGGACAGTGGCCATGGTAGTTGCTGAGGGCAGGGAGAGGGAAGAAGAGGTGTGATATTGGTGCATTTTCAGGACTTGGAGTTGTCCTGAATGATATTTCAGGGACAGATGCTGGACATTATATATCCTGCCATAACCCACTGAATAGACTGGGGGAGAATGTAAATTACATTGTTAACTATAATCCATGTGGTGTGGCAGTGCTCCAAAATGTGTTCATCAAATGCAGTGAATATGCCACACTGATGAAAGAGGTTGTTGATGTGGGAGGAGTTGGGGTGGGGGGTGGACAATAGGGAATATGGGAACCTCATATTTTTAATGTAACATTTTGTGTGATCTATGTATCTTTTTTTTAAAAAAAGGACAGTAAAAATATTATTAAAAATAGTTTTTGTTTATTTAAAATGCCCTAATTATCAAGCAGCCAGTTTGGACCCAATGCAGTGTCAAAGACTATGACAGGGGTTAGAAGAAAAGGAGAGAGTAATCCTCTCATAGCAGTGGTTTAATCTTTTTTGATAGGCACTGCCTCGCTCTTGGAACAGAGCCTTGCATCCCTGGTGCTCAGTAACTTTGTCCTCCACAAAACCTAGGACAGTGGTTCTCAGATTTAAATGCATCAGATTTACCTCCAGGTCTTTTAGGAATGCAGACCAGGCACCCAAGGACACTGGTTTAGGGTTGCTAATTCTAGAAACAGAAAAAATGTCAGTGAAGGGAGTAGGGCTGGGAGAAGGGTGGAGTGTGGAATAAAATGAGGAAAGAGACAGAGGTCAAATCCTGCAGACCCTGAGAGTCTAACCGAGCTCCCTGCTGCTGACCTTGCTTCCTATCGGCTCCTCTCTGCACAGCAGCCGGAGTCATCCTCAGTCACCTCTCTGCTCAAAATGCTTCCCATGCTTCCCATCTCACAGAGTTGAAAGTGAAAGTCTTCACTGTTGCCGAAGGCCCCACATCCTCTGGCTCCCGCTGCCACTCCAATCACTCCACTCAGCCACAGGGACCTCCTTGATATTGCTTAAGCATTCCAAGAGAACACCTGCCTCAGGGCCTTTGCACTTACTGGGAAGGCTTACACCTCCTTCAAGTCTCAACCTACATGGTAACTTAGCAAAGAGGCCTTCTCCTTAGTATTCATTACCACCTGAATAAGTTTCCTGTGGTTGCTGTAACAAACTACCATGTGTGAACTCATGCATAGGATCCTCTGCCTCTCTGCTTCCAGCTGAGTTCAGTTAATGGGGTGGTGTAGAGGAGTTGAAGGGATGGAGGAGTGGGAGATTGGGTCATTGCTTTCTCCCTGGAGAATATCTCCTCTGACTATATCCCTCAATATTGGAGGATAAGATGCGTCTGTTGGAATACACACCCAACAGCCTGGGGTTGAAATCAAGTGAGATCTTGTGGTGTCTTGGAACTGGCACACAGCTTGGGTGATTGAGGGGAGAGACTGCTAAAGCTGCTTTGGGGAGAGAGGAGGAGGATGGTGAGAGGTGAAGGCAAACGTGCTTTCTCTCAACTTTCTCTCCTATCTTCATTTTAGAATAAATGGGTCTTCAGTTAAAAGGTAGGATAAGGAGATCTGAGAAGTGTGTATCTGTGTGCCATTAAAATTCACAGTTCATATGTCTATCAACAGATGACTGGATAAACCAAATGTGGTATATCCATAAATGTAGTATTATTGAGTCATAAAAAGAAAGTTCTGATACATGCTACAACATGGATGAACCTTGAAAACATTATACCAGACATAAAAGGCTACATATTGCATGATCCCATTTACATGAAATATCCAGAATGGACAAATCCCTGGAGATGGAAAGCAGACTGGTGGTTGCCAGGACCGAGGGGGAGGGGGAGCTGGGGTGACTGCTTAGTGGGTATGGGGTTTCTGCTTTGGGTGACGAAAAAGTTCTGGATCTAGATAGCAGTGATGGTTGTATGACATTGTGAATGTACTAAATGCCACTGAATTGTGCACCTAAAATGGCTTTAAAATGATCCATTTTGTTTTGTGTATTTTACCACAGTAAAAAATTCAATTATTCAATTATTCAACAATACTCGTCACTCATAATATGCCAGACCCTGGACTAGGCACGGGGCAGCCACAGGTGAATAAGACATTCATCTGCTGACCTCAAGGGCTTTACCGTCTTGGTGGAGAGGTGCTTGTAGTGGCAAATAAATGAACACAAAGTAAAGGGCAATAGTGGAGAGCCGTGGGTTTGGGAGTAAGACAGGCCTGCCTGAGTTTGGTTCCTGCTCTAACTTCTTTCTAGCTGTATGAGTCATTTTGCTTTTTGCATCTGTCAAATGGGGAAATCAGTAATACCTATTTCACAGCATTCTTTATGAGGGTTAAATGAATCAATCCATGTAAAACACTTAGCACAGAGCTTGGGATACTGCTAGAAGCTCAATAAGTAAAAACTGTTATTATTACTTTCATCAACAAAGTGGAAGGTGAAGTGGCAAAGAGGGAGGAGTAATTGATTATCTGGGCAGCTGGGGAGGCTCTCTGGAAGAGGTGATGAACTGGGTTTTGAAGAGTGAGTAGAAGTCCTCCAGGACACCCCAGGCAGATGGCACAGAATATACGCAAATGTACATCCATTATTAGAAGCCAGGAAGGACACAAAAAGCCATGAGCCAGGCACATGGAATAGGTTGGTTAAGGTAATTTACATAACTGGCTATTTTAATAGCTATGCCTGTTTGGAAGTGTATAACTCCAACTCCCCAGCTTCTAGTTCCTAAATGATGTTCTCAAACATTAGCATACAAGAAATCCCCAGGGAAATTAATTAATAATACAGATCTGGAGGAAGCGGATGTGGCACAACTGACAGAGTGTCCTCCTACCATATAGGAGGTCCAGGGTTTGAATCCAGGGCCTCCTTACTGGTATGATGAGCTAGCCCATGCGCAGTGCTGCTGTGCACAGGGAGTGCATGCAGGGCTGTCCCCTGCCTAGGGGCACCCCATGTGCAAGGAGCGTGCCCCACAAGGAGAACAGCCCTGCGTGAAAAAAGTGCAGCCTGCCCAGGAGTGGAGCTGCACATACGGAGAGCTGACACAGCAAGATGACACAACAAAAAAAGAGACACAGATTCCTGGTACTGCCAAGAATGCAAGCAGACACAGAAGAACAGACAGAGAATGGACACAAGAGAGCAGAAATCTGGGGGTTTGGGGGAGGGAGAGAGAAATAAATGAAATAAATATTGAAAAAATAAAATAAAAATAAAAATATAGATCTGGGTCCCCATCCAAGATATTCTACCTCAATAGACCTTATGTGTGGCCCAAGAATCTGCTTTTTAAATAAATATCCTACCACACTTTGAAATACTCCATCTTGGAGTTCCAGCTCTCAATTTGAAAAATACTCATCTAGATCTATAACATAGATAGAGATTACAGCCAAGTCAGTGAAGAGAAAATCGAGTATAATCAAAATTAGCTTTGACTATCTCTCTTTTTTTTTAAAAAGACTTATTTATTTATTTATTTCTCTCCCCTCCCCCCCCCCCCCCCCCCCCCGCGGTTGTCTGTTCTCTGTGTCTATTTTGCTGCGTCTTCTTTGTCCGCTTCTGTTGTTGTCAGCGGCACCGGAATCTGTGTTTCTTTTTCTTGCGTGCTCTCGTTGTGTCAGCTCTCCGTGTGTGCGGCACCTTCCTGGGCAGGCTGCACTTTCCTTCGCGCTGGGCGGCTCTCCTTATGGGGCGCACTCCTTGCGTGTGGGGCTCCCCTCCGTAGGGGACACTCCTGAGTGGCAGGACACTCCTTGCGTGCATCAGCACTGCTCATGGGCCAGCTGCACACGGGTCAAGGAGGCCCGGGGTTTGAACTGCGGACCTCCCATGTGGTAGATGGACGCCCTAACCACTGGGCCAAGTCCACCGCCAAGCTTTGGCTATCTCTTGAGAATGATTGTTGAGGATCTGAATACCAAATCTAATGCAAAGCCCATTTATCCTTCTGCTTTGGAAGTGCTGGAGGTTTGTTTGGTGGAGTTGTTGGCTTATGTTATGAGTCCATGATGTATTGAAAAATACATATTTCTAAACTAGCACAGTCTACTAGAACTTTCTACAATGAGAGAAATATTCTATATCTGCTCCTGGCTTGAAATGTGGCTAGAGAGAGTAAAACACAGAACATTTTCGTTTTAATGAATGTAAATAGCCACCTGTGGCTAGCGGCTACCACGTTGGCTAGCACAGTTCATTCTAAACGTTGGAATCATGCTGAGTGCGAGAGCACACCCTCTGCAGAGCCCTGGAAGTGAAAGAGCCTGAAGGGAATAGCAGATGCCTGGCTCCTCCCCCTGGGGCACACCCTTTGGGGTCTGCACTCTGGGGTTTAGGCAAGTAGAGGGCAGAACCTCCTGCATTACTTAAGTGATTATTCTCATTCTCATTCTCTCTCTTTCTCTGTAATAGTTGCGTTTACCAAATTAAATGTATGGCTCTACCACGTTGCTTTTCAGAGCATCCCCTCATGATCTGCTTTTTTCTGTGATTTATTGAAAAAAAAAAAGCAGGAATATCTGAATGCTGCCTCCCACCTTTTTTACCTGGTTGTTCTCCTGCTGCTCTGTAGACAAAGTCCGGTGTGTGAACCCCAGAGGAAAACGTCTCCAGTACAGCTTCTCCAAAGTTGAGGAGAAGAAGCCACTGGGAAGGGTGGAGAAGCCCTACTCTTAAGTATTTCTCCAACTTCAGGTCTACAAGTTTCCTAAGTATCTGTCCATGGTAGAAAACACTGATTTACTTCTCAGGCGGAATGTGAAGTATAGAGAAATGGCTGCCTGCCTTGGGCATGGCTGGGAGAAAAACGCTTTTTGAGAAGGCTTTTCTAGAGGACAAAAACAAATGACCTGCAGGGATTTTCTGAGAAAACCGACAGCTCTACAGGATTGCTGATAGGCAACACCTGAGGATAAAACCAGCTTAGGTCCAGCAAAGAGAGCTTATCAGAGTGGACAAGTACACCATACTAGTCAGTGTATATCTGCTCCCCACTTTGTAAGACCCTCCTGAGTAAAGTGGAAACTTAAAGTCAGCCCATCAGAACCTTTCCTCACTTGTTTTCTTTCCACGTTTACCCTCTGTGAGCTTCCCTTTTCCAAGCCCTTGGAGGAGCTCCCTTCTACTTTCTGAATGAATGCTACTGGATTCATGGATCGCTCAATAAAGCTTTGAGCTCCTAAATTGTATGGAAAGTTTTTCTTTTATCAGTGCGGTCCTGAAAATGAAACTCCTTGAAAATAACACCTTGAGAGTGGTTATCGTTGACACTGTTTATGAATGGCTTCTGACATAAATAATTGATGTGAATCCTGAAGTGCAGTTCAAAATGATGGAGCAATCACTTTATAAATACTTTGATGAATCAAATCCTTCTCTATGGCAAAACCTCCATTGACACTATTATTATTCAGCTCTAGAGTGAGGCAGAAAAGTTGATCTATTTGATGGATACAATCACTTTCCTTTGGTCCCATGCCATGTTCCCATTCTGCTAGATTTTTTTTCTGAATCTATCAGTGACACAGTGTTCATAGTCAGCTGAAGGAATGGTATATGAGATGCCTCACTTTTTGAAGAGAAAGATAGAAAAAAAAATAACTTGGACTGAAAAAGTAAAAACCTGCCTGGCCATTTGTCAGGCTCAGAGAACAAGTGCAGATAAAACCCTACACAAAGTTAAAAGAATCAGTGCTTCTCCCAAGGACATACTGCAGCTGCAAAGTGTCATAAAGATCCCTTTCTCTGAGTACTTACTGCTTTCTTACTTACTGAGAAACATTGTTCTCTGAAATCATAGGCTATCAGAAACTTTAAAATTATATCCTTAAGAGCAAAACATCCCTATACATCATATTGAGTGAAATAAGCCAGACATAAAAGGACAATTATTGTATGATTTTTCTTATATGAAATACTTAGAATAAGCAAATTCATAGTGACAGAAAGCAGAAGAGTGTGTTGCCAGAGATGGGGGGGATGGGGAGTTACTACTAAATGAGTGTGAGTTTGCTTTTGGGATGATGAAAACATTCTGGAAATAGACAATAGTGAAAGTTACATAGTATCATTTGTATACTTAATGTCAAAGAATTTCCCACTTAAAATGGTCAAAGTGATTTTTATGTTATGCATATTTAACTACATTTAAAAATAAATAAAATTAATTAAAAAATTTAAAAAGGAATTAAACATCCCTGACTTTGCTGGAGGATCTAAGTCACTTTGCCTCAAAGAAGTAACCTGGATTTCCAACTCAGGGAGAGCATCTGCTAAGGGGTCTCTGAACAGACATCACTCTTAACTTTGTGGTTTCCAAGGAAAGAGGACCCTGGGTTTCCCTTGCAGTCCAGAACTCACTTTGACCCCTTTACTCACAGCCCTGCTTTGCTTTGAGTTTATCATTTCATTTAAATTTCATCTAAACTTCACCCTTCCCACAAATCCTATCATATTGCACTTTTCTCCCCATTTGTTTGTGGGATGCCCCACAGTTCCTCTACCAAGCAGACTCTTCTGTTGCAACATCAGTAAACCTGACATTGTGGGACTACAGATTGTCCTGTGTGGTCTTAGGTTGATAGAGCTAAGAAAATAGAAACCTCAATTGAAAAAAAAACCCTAGTAAATCAGGGGTTAATTGTTTTTTATGAACAAAGGAAAAGTAATCACTGCATGGTCTCTAAATTGTGGAATCACCCTCACCCTCCATATGGTTTATTTATTTGTTTGTTTGTTTGCTTGTTTATTTATAGGAGATACTGGGGATTGAACCCGGAACCTCATACATGGGAAGCAGGCGCTCAACCACTGAGCTAACCCCATTCCTACATTTTAAATTATTAATTTTAGGTTTATGTGCAGCAGCATTTCATCTCAACATTATTTGTGGACAAACTAGGTACAATGGCACTGGTGCTCTGAATCCCATTTGCCTTTGCCATAAGACAACTTGTGTTACCCTCACTGATTTCCAGAGGGTCAGAGATTGGGCCTTGGGAGAGTTCTAGTGGTTCAGGGTCTGGTGAGTTGGTTTAATGTATTTTTGTCAAGTTATTTAGAGTTTATCAGATTCAAGTACTGATTAATAATTACTAAAAACTTCAAAGTCTGATATAGAAAGAAAAATGTCAGTTCATTTCATAAAATAAGAAATTTCACTGCCACACAGGCTGGAATCCTGGACTGGGTTGGTCTGCAATTCTCTGCTATACAGGAAAGTATGTACAGGAGTCATATTACTCTGGGGGAGTTGTTTGGTGGATGTCTTTAAACTGTTTACAGATTTGGGAGAAGAGATATCTTTACTGTGTTGAGTCTTCTAATCCATGAATATAGTACACCTCTCCATTTATTTAGATTTTCTTTTATTTCTTTCATCAATGTAGTTTCTGTAGTTTTGTAGTTTTCAGCATACAAGTTTTGTACATATTTTTGTTAGATTTATACCTCAGTATTCTTTTTTTTTGACATTTGTAAGGAGCATTGTATTTTTAACTTCAGTATCCATGTGTTCATTGCTGGTATAGAGAAAGAGCTTCTAAAAAATACAAATGGGGGAGTGGATGTAGCTCAAGTGATTGAGAACCTGCTTCCTATATGTGAGGTCCTGGGCTTGATCCCCGGTACTTCCTAAAAACAAACAAACAAATGAAGAAACCAACTCTCATTGGGGAGCAGATGTAGCTCAGTGGTTGGTCACCTGCTTCCCATGTACGTGGTCCTGGGCTCAATTCCTGGTACCTCCTAAACAAATACAAGTGCCCAGAATGGGAGAAAGATTTTGTAAATCATATATCTGATAAGGGACTTGTATCTAGAATATATAAAGAACTGTTAGAGCTCAACAACAACAAAAAATCCAATTTAAAAAGGGACATAGAATCTGAGTAGATATTTCTCCAAAGAAGATATACAAATAGCCAATAAGCACATAAAAAGCTGCTCAGCATCATTAGCCATCAGGGAAAAGTAAATCAAAACCACAATGAGATACCACTGCATATCCATTAGGATGGCTAAAATCAAATAGACTAATAATAAGTGTCAGTGAGGATGTGGAGAAATTGAAACCCTCATACATTAATATTGGGGATGTAAAATGATCCAACTGCTTTAGAAAACAGCCTGGCAGTTCCTCGAAAGGTTAAACATAGAGTTACCAGATGACTCAGTAATTCTACTCCTATTAAATACCCAAGAGAAATGAGAACATATGTCCACACAAAAACTTGTGTATGAATATTCACAGAAGCATTATTCAATATAGTCAAAAAGTGGAAGCAATCCAAATATCCATCAAAAAAATCAATGGGTAAAAAAATGTTGTGGGGAGCAGATGTAGTTCAGTTGGCTGAGTGTCTGTTTCCCATGTATGAGGTTCTGGGTTCAATCTCTGGTACCTCCTTAAAAAATTAAAAAGTGGTACCTCCATACAATGGAATATTATTCATCCATAAAAAGGACTGAAGTTCTGGTACATGCTACCAGATTGAAAACATTATGCCCAGTGAAAGAAGCCAGACACAAAAGGTCATAGATTGTATGATTCCATTTATAGGAAATATCCAGAAAAGACAGGTCTATAGAGATATAAAATAGACTAGTGGTTGCCTAGAGCTGGGGAGGATGGGAGTGTGGGGTGATTCCTAGAGGACATGGGGTCTCATTTTCAACTAATGAACATGTTATAGAACCAGTTGTGGTGATGATTGTACAGCTCTGTGCATATACTAAAAAACACTTGCACTCTTCATATGGGGAAATTGTCTGATATATGAATTATATCTCAATAAAGCTGATTTTTAAAAAAAGGACATGAGCAAACCCAAAACAATCAATCAACTGAACAAAAATGTCCTGTTCCAGACTAGGCATTGGTGTGACTGTTTTGTTTTTTGATTTTTAAAATTGTGGTTTTATATATGTAACACAAAAATTTTCATTTTAACCATTTTAAGTGTACATTTCAGTGGCATTAATTATACTCACGATTTGTTCTACCATCATCTCCATCTACCACCAAAACTTTTTCATCATCCCAAACAGAAACTCTGTACTATTAAGCAATAACTTCCCAGGTTCCTCTCTCCTTGGTCCCTCATAACCTCTAATTTGCATTCTGACACTATGAATTAGTTTATTCTGATTATTTCATGTCAGTGAAATCATAAAATAGTCACCCTTTTGTGCCTGGCCTACTTCACTCAACACGATGTCATCAAGTTTCATCCATGTGGCAGCATGTGGCAGGACTTCATTCCTTTTTAAGGCTGATTAATATTCCACTGTATGGATGGACCACATTTTGCATCCACTCACCTGTTAGTGGGCACCTGGGTGGTTTCTACCTACTGGCTATTGTGAACAATGCTGCTATGAATGGCGTGTGCAGGTAACTGGTGTGGTTTCAGAGCCGGTGATACTGAAGAATCACCGTGTAGGAGGGCTGGTGGGTTCTGCCCCCACAGCTTCTGCACCCACTCTTCTCTATGCCTGGAACCCTCTTGCTTTGGCTGCCATTAGCTGCCCCTTCTTATCTGAGTCTCAGCTCAGGTATCACTTCCTCTGAGAAGCCTTCCCTGAACATACCTTGCCTCCCCCCGAAGATATTGTTTAATTACTCTTTTTTATTTTTTTATAGCCCCTTTCACCATCTGAAATGATCGCTGTTTTAATTTGCTCACTTGCTCCTAGTGGCCCTCTCCCCAGTATCCCTGAGAGCAGACACTGCTTCCATCACGTTCATGAGATAGCCTCAGGGTTCGAATGGGACCTAGCATACAGTCAACCCTCCCTAAATATTGGTTGAATGAAGAATTAGGTTTCTTTATTTTGGGGTGGATGATATGCCTCGATCCCTTTGATTGACCTTGGAATTCTTCAAATCTTTACTAGTAACACATTTACAAACTATTAATATCTTTTGATGTGTGTGTGTGTTTTTTAGAAGGTAAGTGGGATTGAACCCAGGACCTAGTATATGGGACGTAGGCACTCAACCCCTGAGCTACATCCACTCCCCAGATGTATTTTTTTTTATATCTGGCTAGTTTCATGTTTTATTTATATTTTAAACATTTTAGGTTGCACAAAAATTTGTTCATTGTAGAAAAACTAGAAAGCAAAAGTGTCTTGTTTTTTCCTTTTAAAGAAAACTGGAACCATTCTCTTGTTACTGTTTTGTTACTTGCTTCCCCCCTTCTTTACAGAATATTCTGAGCTATTACATGTCAATATGTAGAGTTCTGCACACCTTTTTCATAGCTACATAGTACTCCATTGTGCATATGTTCTGCACTTGAGTAAACTAATACCCTGTGGTAGGACATTTTTTACTGTTTTAAACATGATGATGATCATTCTTATAACAAAATCTTTGAAAACTTCCTTAAAACAAATCCTTAGATGTGAATATTTAGATCAAAGAAAATGTATTTTTCAGAGCCTTTCAATGTGCATTGCCTAATGTCCCTTGGAGCAGGAATACGGCTTGCACGGCCACCCATGTTGTAAATTCGTTTAACACTCAGAAACACATTTTATGTCCTTACCCCCTGTAAATTATAATTACATCCTGTTTCTTTGGGGCTTAAATTGTCTTTTTCAGATTAACCCTGCTGGGTGCTGCTAATCCTCCTGGCTGTTACTAAACACTATTAATATTACTAAGCTAGTAACAGTAGCAACATTAGACAAGAGAAGGTTTGCCTTTCATTTCCAGCCAGGCAATTAGACCCTGTTTAAAATCGGCTGCCAGAAAGACTGGCTGATTTCCAATTAGCAAACCAGACAAATTGTATTCATAGAAAAATTTTATTTGTGTGCAATAAACTTAATGTTTCCAAAATTCAATTTCTAATTAAACACGAATTCAGAGAATGATCATTTTTCTGAAATTTTCTGATGACAAATACTTGCACCATTGTTATTTAACGATTGTTTCTGAAGATGCTCTTGGTTTTTGCATCCACTTGCTCATTGTCTTGATATAGCAGTGACACAAATACTTGCATAGATCCAGGACAGTGACACTCAAATGAAAATGACTGTCACAGTGCACTGGCTCTCACTTTCTTGTGCATCCATGCTACTTACGGTGACCTATTGCATCATCTGTCATTAATTAATGGTCCTGTTCTGAGAAGATGGAGGAAAAGAATTGTATAAAACTCTAGACTCAGGTAGACCTGGTCCTTCTTATCACATGACATCTGTGTGACCTTGGGCAAGTAATTCAATTTCTCCGTACATCAGTTATTGTTGTTGTTGTCGTTGTTTTTAGGAAGTACTGGAGATTGAACCCAGGACCTTGTACATGTGAAGCAGGTGCTCAACCACTCAGCTGTACCCGCTTGCTGCATCAGGTTCTTAATCTACCAGGAGGTATAATAATAATTGCTTACTCCTAACCTACAGAATGAGAGCAAATAATTCTAAATCATACATCTGAAAAGGGTCTAGTGTCCAGAATGCAGTCTCACAGCTAAACTACAAAAGAACTCTTAGAACTCAACAACAAAAAGACAAAACAACCCATTTTTAAAAATGGGCAGAGGGGGAAGCCGACTTGGCCTAGTGGTTAGGGCGTCCGTCTACCACATGGGAGGTCCGCGGTTCAAACCCGGGGCCTCCTTGACCCGTGTGGAGCTGGCCCATGCGAAGTGCTGATGCGCGCAAGGAGTGCTGTGCCACGTAGGGGTGTCCCCCACGTAGGGGAGCCCCATGCGCAAGGAGGGCACCCTGTAAGAAGAGCTGCGCAGTGGGAAAGAAAGTGCAGCCTGCCCAGGAATGGTGCCGCCCACACGGAGAGCTGACACAAGATGATGCAACAAAAAGAAACACAAATTCCTGGTGCCCTTGATAAGGATAGAAGCAGTCACAGAAGAACACACAGCGAATGGACACAGAGAGCAGACAACTGGGGGGGGCAGGGAAGGGAGAGAAAAAAAAATCTTAAAAAAAAAATAAAAATGGGCAGAGGACTTGACTAGACATTTCTCCAAAGAACAAATACAAAAGCTAATAAGCACATGAAAAGGTGTTAAACATCATTAGTCATTTGGGAAATGCAAATCAAAACCGCAATGGGATACCCACTTTACTCTCACTAGGATGGCAATCATAATTAAAACAACAACAACAAAAACCCCAGAATATAACAAGTGTTGGCAAGAATGTGAAGAAACTCCTTATACATTGCTGGTGGAAATGTAAAACAGTTCAGCGGGAAACATTTTGGTGATTCCTACAAAAGTTAAACATAGCATTATCCGTAAGACCCCTCAATTATACTCCCAGGTTTTCACTCAAAGGAATTGAAAGCAGAGATTCAAACAGACATTTGTCTACCAATGTTCATAGCAGTATTATTATTCACAGTAGCAAAAGGTGGAAACATTTCATGGGTCCATCGACAGATGGATGGATAAACAAGATATGGTATATATAATGCAAAGGCATATTATTCAGCCAGAAAAAGAAGTGAAGTCCTGATGCATGCTGCAACCCAAATGAATCTCAAAAACATTATGCTGAGTGAAAGAAGCCAGACACGAAAGGTCATGTATTACATGATTCCTCTTATATGGTGTATTAGTCAGCCAAAGGGGTGCTAATGCAAAATACCAGAAATTGGTTGGTTTTTATAAAGGGTATTTATTTGGGGTAGGAGCTTCCAGATATCAAGCCATAAAGCATAAGTTACTTCCCTCACCAAAGTCCATTTTCATGTGTTGGAGCAAGATGGCTGCCAACGTCTGTGAGGGTTCAGGCTTCCTGGGTTCCTGTGGGCTCAGCTCCTCCGTTTTCTCTACAAAGTCAGCTGTAGACTATGAGGCTCTCTAGGCTTTGCCTCTCTCCACAAGGTCAGCTCTAGACTACCAGGCGAATGGCTCTGTCTCTTTCCCCAGGTCTCCAGTTTAAGACTTCAACATCAAACACCAACATCAAAAACCCCAACTCTGTCCTTTGCCATGCCTTTTATCTATGAGTCCCCACCCCTTGGACTCAATGCCTTAATGACGTGGCCCAATCAAAGCCCTAATCGTAACTTAATCACGCCCAGGTACAGACCAGATTACAAACATAATCCAGTATCTAATTTTGGAATTCATAACCACATCAAACTGCTACATATAGTATATCCAGAATAGGCAAAGCCTTAGAGACAGAACACAGACTGCTGGTTGTCAGGGCCTGGGGAGAAGGGGGAATAGGGAATAAACGCCTCATGGGTGCCAGGGTCTCCTTTTGGGGTGACAACAAGGTTTTAGAGCTAGACTCGTGGTAGTTGCACAAAATTGTCAATGTACTAAGTGCCACTAGTTGTTCACTTTAAAATGGTTAATTTTATGTAATGTGAATACACCTCTTACATTAAAAAATAATTAAAAATAGTTTCCTAGTAGGGTTTTTGTTAGAATTAAATGAGACAATGAATATAAAAATGCAGCACGTGCCAAGAATGTAAACTACTCCCGGGGTGCGCATTTGCTATTACTGTTGCTACTGTTAACGTCGTCATCCTCGGCACCTCCAGGATCTTCCTGTGGAAATTTCCACTAGAACACTTGAGAACGAGGGGCTAAAACAAGACATTTGTTTCAGGTCTGCTAACGCTCTTCTGCGTCCTGGCTTCCCTCGTCCAGGGCCAGCTGAACTTGTCTTGAACTCTCCCAGGGCTCCCAAATGCTGCAAGGGCTGTAGCTTATCAGCCGCTGGTCATTACGTGGGTCAAACAGAGGAAATAGCTAACAGTTGGCACTGAGTTGGCACACGGTCCTTCCCAGCACCTGACATGGAGGAGATGCTCGATAGATACCTGTTGAATATTGCCCAGTGGGTTAGCCATTGGCATTTGGGGATACACCGTTAGCATTTCACCTTTGGGGGACTTCCTCCTTCTTTGGAGGCACCCCCACTACCTTTGCTGAAGCAATGGGCCTAGATGGGCAGGTTTGCTTGTATCAGTTTACTCCACCTCCTAATCCCAGCTGAATGGACTATGAAACTGCCAGCAATGGGTCCCTGGAGCCAGAGAAATATGTAGACCAGGGGGGCTAGGATAGCCTTTTTTTTTTTTTCAAAGATGAGTTCTGTTTTTAAAAGATTTGTTTATTTTTCCCCTCCCCGCACTGCTGTTTTTGCTGTCTGTGCCCATTTGCTGTGTGATCTTCCATATATATTTCTCTTTTTTTTGGTCTTCTCATCTTTCTCCTCTAGGATTCAGAGGAATTCGATCCAGGGGACCTCTGATGTGGAGAGAGGTTCCCTGTCAATTGCACCACCTCAGTTCCTGGTCTCTGAAGCGCTTCACCTTGACTCTCCCCTTTGTTTCTCTTTTGTTGTGTCATCATCTTCCTGTGAGACTCACTTGTGTGGGCACTGGCTCACCACACAGGCACTAACGTGGGCACTTGGCCCGTGCAGGCACTCGGCTTACCGCACGGGCACTAGCTGGCCGCGCAGGCATGCTTTCTTTTCTTCTTTTTCACCAGGAGGTCCTAGGGATCGAACCTGGGTCCTCCCATATGGTAGGTGGAGGCCCTGTCACTTGAGCCACATCCGCTTCCCTAGGATAGTCTTTAGGGGGATGGGGTGGAGAAGAGGGAGGAGATGCAGTAGGGAAGTCGGGGAGGAGAAAAAGAGGGAGAGGAAAAAGAGGGAGAGGAGGGAGAGAAAACAAGTCATAGTGGAGACCTCCAGAGAGCAACAGAGTGATGGAGAGAGAGTGGCTCTGGTCCCTGGTCGCCTTCCTGTTCCCTCGTGGGGCACCCCGAGGCCCACCTCCTCTCGGGTGCCATCTGATAGTGAATGTCCACGAATGCGAGCTACTCTGAGTGAGGTCAGGGTAAATGCAAATCTTAAAAAAATTTGAAATTTCCCTGGTGCCAAAAGAGAAAGAGAACTTTCCCTTCTCACTTTTCTTAGAGCTTCTCCTTTAAAACCCTTGTATCCTTTCTCTACCTCTGAGAAGTAAGTCAAAAGCTAAATAAGCCTCCTGCCAGCTCTGCATCTTTGAAATGCGAACACCTAGCAGGATGGAAGAGCAGGGAATTTAGCCTGGGCGCCAGGCTCCAGGTTGTAACTTCCTGCCTGTTGAAAAGATGGCAATTCTGCTTTGCTTTTCCCTTGGATAGACATAATTTGTATGAAATGGATTGTATCTGCCCGGCTATAAAAACGGCTGAGATTTCCTTATCTCTTTGAGATCTCTTTGGTGGGTTTCCTGAGATGTATATCAGGTTTTGGTTTCATATGATAAAATTGTTTCATTCTTGTGTATATTTTGTAGAGAGGTTTTACTGGGCTGGCAAGAGATTTTATTTTTCATTATTTCCCCAACAGTGGTAGCTGCTTCTGTTACCAAAAGGATGACGGTGTTCACATCCATGTTTAAGGGGGGATAGGAAGGGAGGAATTCTGTTTGAAATGTGGCCCGAGAATTGTGTCCATATAGAGGATACCACATTGTCACCCATGTGTGTGTAGCGCACTATGATTTACATTTAATTGATAGTTTACATTTGTATCCTACAACAGGCCCCTTGGCTGGGTTTCATTATGAACACATTTTATTCGTGAGAAAACTGAGGTTGGGAGCTGAAGTGACTTGCCAGAGGTGACTGAGCGGCAGAGTCCAGATCCCCAGCAGGACTGCCTCGACAATACGAACGAGACCAGAAACTGAGTCCCCGGAGGCGGCATTTGGGAAGGTGGCACGTCCAGCTTCTGCTAACACAGTCCCTAAAGTCCACCCTGCATAGCCTAAGTTAGAAACCCAGAGGACACCTTGCCACAGTTCCATTCGGTCTGATCCAATATCTGTGGCCCAGGGATGAGTATCAGCCCTCGTGGCATTGGAGATGCAAACACCAAACAGCCTCTGTCCTGGGGAAGTTCACAGTCAAGGGGAGGAGGCTTTTCTTTATTCGGTCCCTCATGGAGCCCGGGGATTCGTTGGGCCCTGCTGGACGCTCCTCTGGGGACAGAGCCGCGAGTGAACACCGTCCCTGGCCACCCTCAAGAGCGCTTAGTGAGGACAGACAGGAGAGAAAAGGCCACACTTGCCTGGTGGTGATCAAAGCTCCAGAGTAAAGTAAAGCCCGGGGCGGGGGCGGGTGCTGGTGCTGTGTGCGCAGCCGTGCGGTTCGCCTGCTCGGGACAGGCCTCTCTGCGGGGTGGCGATTGTCAGGGACGGTGGAAAGAGGGTGCCAGTGTCCAGCTGATTCAGAGGAAGGTAGTGCGGAAGGAGCTGGGTGTTTGCGGAGCAGCCAATTAGAGAAGGAGCTCAAATTGGCGGTGGGGGCCTGGGGCGGGGGCCCCCTTTAGGGGAGCAGGCCCTTCTTCCTGCACCGCATTCCTGCCGTGGCGCAGGATGTGCCCAGGTGGGCCAAAATACCTGACGTTTAAAGAGAAGCCAGCAATCTCACACATTTTAAAAAATGGGAAGTCTCCCAGTTTTCAAACGTTAATAACAAGTGCACATTAAAACAAACGAAAAACCCTACAGGACTCATTGCAGCTGGGATTTGGAAGAGGGGTGTGAGTCAGCGATGTCACCTCAAAGAAGATTTTGAAGGATGAATAGGGATTAAAAAAAAATAAAGGAAAAGTCAAAATGTGACCCAGGTGGGCCGCCACCCCATTTCCACCCGTCGGTGTCCCTCTGCCCTTCCCCTCCGGAAGCCAGGCAGGTTCCCTTCAAGCAGCACTTCTGCTCCCTGGCCTCCTTTGCGGAGGAGAAGGAAACACCCAGAGAGGAAAAGAGACGCAGCAGGGAAGTCGAGGCAGAGCAACCGGACTGGACCTGTGGTTCCCCCGTCAGTCATGAGGCAGGCTGGGGTCCCGGGCGCAGGCCAGAGAACTGGCCAGGGTTAGACCCTGGTGTCACTGGAACCCCAGCTCTAGCACTCGCCGGCTCTGTGGCACAGTTAAGCCATTTAGCCCCTCTGTACCTCAGTTTCCTCCTCCATAAAATGGGGCAAGTCCCTTGACTTCTCTGGACCTCAGTTTCCCAACTGAAAACCCAACAACCATGGGGTCCAGGGGGAGGATTCAGCAAGAGCCACTGTCCGGTTGACAACAGGTGACTGACAGACATCCGCTCTGGTGGCCCTCTGCCCCCCAGAAGCCGGGTGACATCTCGTGCCGCACGGAGCTCAGCCACTGCTCCCAGGCCTGCCCGCCTCGGAGGCATTTGGCACCCTGTCTCTGTCCCGGTGCTCTTGGGATTTCTCCGCTGCTCCCGCAGCTTCCTTTGCTCTCCTAGAGAACCGGCGGTGGTGCAGGCAGGGGGGCCGGGCACGGAGCTGCCTGCCGGCTAGAGGGCCAGAGGGGCCACCTGCCCACCAGGCCGTCCACACCAGACCGGGTGAAACAGGCGAGGGTGAGCTTTCTCAGCTACACACAAGAAAAAGAGAGCCAGAGAACCAGGGGCTATTGTGTGTGTGTGTGTGTGTGTGTGTGTGTGTGTGAGAGAGAGAGAGAGAGAGAGAGAGAGAGAGAGAGAGAGAGAGAGAGAGAGAGAAAGAGAGAGAGAGAGAAGGCTACCCCGAGAGGGGAGAAGAAGCAGGCTAATTCTGCTGAAGCAGAGGGCAGGAGAGTTTTTAAGGCTTGGGGTGAGCTATGGGGGGTTGAGCAATGGGGTGTGGCCACCACGGAATGTCAGCTCCCGAGTTCCCTGTGGAAGCAGGGGGAACGTGCGTTCTTTGGAGTCTCTGAAGGCCAAGGTGATGACGCAGAAGCCTACCTAAGGCCGTCTTGGTGAGAAACACGGAGGTTTCTTAACCCAGTGGTTTCCCAGGGTCACATTGCCCTGCTTCCTGCTCTGCCCAGATGCCCCCTGGTTTGCTGCCCCGGCGAGGTGGTGGTGGTGGTGGGGTGCCCTGCAGAGGCATGGGGCTCCCAGGTGTAGAAATGAGAGGCTGAGCTGCAGCCTTTCTGATGAGCAGGTGCTCTGGCTCCAGCACCTTTGAAAGCTTATCACCTTCCCATTCTTGTGATTCTCTACCTTTCTCCCTCTCTTGAACCATAGAGAAGTCTTCAAAATGAAATGAGCCTGGGGGCTGTTTTGGTTTGAGCAGCAAACTCATTCATTCACCCACTCATTCATTCATTCATTCATTCAAGTATTTACTGATTGGGTGCAGACTGACTCAGTTCCACCATGCTGGAGGCTTCTGGGGGAGGGAGCACATTCACGTGGACCCCAGTGTGCCAGGCACCCCTGGAATTGCAAGACGTGGCAGCCATGACCTTGTGTGTAGTTCTGGGGCTAGGTGAGCAAAACTGACCACCTCCTGCCCTCTGGGAACTTACCTTCATCTGTTACAAAGTGTTGGAAGACAGAGAAATTCCTTGTCCCCACACACATCTCGCCTGAACATGAGCAGGATTATTCCTAGTCTTGATACAAGTGGAGGCTTGCAATTCTACAGGCCTTTAGGGAAACCTTTTCTGACCCTCAGCTTCCCCCCAGCCCGGGGTGGAGGTGCCTTCTTTTTGTCCACTCAGCATTCTTTTTTTTTTTTTTTCAAATTCTACTCAATTTATTCATTTCTTTAAAAGATACTACATTAAAAAAATATGAGGTCCCCATTTGCCCCCACTGCCCCCACCCCACCACTCCCCCCACAATAACACTCTCCTCCATCATCATGTCACATCCATTGCATCTGGTGAGTACATCTCCGGGCATCGCTGCACCCCATGTCCTGTGTTCCACACCATAACCCACACTCTCCCACGTTCCATCCAGTGGGCCATGGGAGGACATAACATCCGGCAATTGTCCCTGGGGTACCACCCAGGACAACTCCAAGTCCCGAGAATGCCTCCTCATCTCTTCTCTTCCTCCCATTCCCCGCACCCAGCAGCCACCATGGCCACTTTTTCCACATCAATGCCACATTTTCCTAATTATTAACCACAATAGTTCATGAATAGAATATCATTAAGTCCACTCTGATCCTTACTGTATTCCTCCTTCCTGTGGACCTTGGCTTGGTTGTGTCCATTCCACATCTATGTCAAGAGGGGGCTTAGATTCCACATGGATACTGGATGCAATCCTCCTGCTTTCAGTTGTAGGCACTCTAGGCTCCATGGTGTGGTGGTTGACCTTCTTCAACTCCATGTTAGCTGAGTGGGGTAAGTCCAATAAACCAGAGCGTAGGAGCTGTAGTCTGTTGAGGCTCAGGGCCTGGCTATCATATTGTCAGTCCAGAGATTCAAATCCCCTAGATATATCTTAAGCCCCAGCACCAACTACAATTCCAGTAAAGTAGCATGAAAGTCTTGTGAAAAGAGATCCCATCTCAGTCCAGCTCCAACACTCAGCATTCTTGACTTCCCTTATCACAACGCTTATCTTCCTGGTTGGCATTTGTTTGTTTTCTCTTGTGTCTCTCCCAGGATTTCTCAACTCCCCTAACGCAGGGACCAGAGCCGCCTTGCCATAGCTCAGAAACCAGCACAGCATCTGGCCCATTGAAGATGCTCAATGAATATTTATTATGTGAATACAAATGGAGCGAGCCCCATTCTGTGGCCAGTTATGCCCTCAGGGAAGTCCCTTGTTATTATTATTTTTTAAGTCCCACCAGTCCAGAACAGGGAAGAAATTGTACAAGTAACTAGAAAAGAAGCCAAACCACTGTTATTCAGCCCCTACTGTGTGCTCACCACTGTGCCAGGCACCCAAAATACCCCAGGGGCTCACCGGCTGGTGCTGAGCACACAAACAAATAAGAGCCTATCTTAGCTTCCCATAGCTGCTCTGACAGAGTCCCTATGATCCGGTGACCTAAACAACAAAGATGAATTGTCTCGCAGCTCCAGACGTGCAAACCCCGAGGGGCCGGCAGGGCCAGGTGCCCTCTGAAGGCTCAGGGGAAGGAGCCTCCTGGGCTTCTTGCAACCCCTGTGGCCACCAGCGATTCTTGGCGTCCTTGGCTTGTGGATGCGTCACTCCAATCTCCACCTCTGTTGTCACATGGCCTTCTCCCTGCAGGGCTGTGTGTCTTACTTCCTTCTTCTAAGGACACCAGTCATGCTGGATTTAGGGCCCCTCTTAACCCAGGATGCCCTTGTCCTAATGATATCTCTAAAGACCTGTTTCCTAAGAAGGCCACGTTCACAGGCACCCCTGGGCCGGGACTTGAACATATCATTGACACAAGTCAGTGCACAACAGCACCTGAATTGAGGGCAGACTAACATAAAAAGAGGTATATACATGCAAAACACAGGGAGGAAATGATTCTTTCTGAGTGGAGGGTTTGGGGAAGACTTCGTGGAAGGGGTGGCATTTGACCTGAACCGTGAAAGATGAAAACGATTCCCAAGGCAGAAATGAGAAAGGTGTTTCAGCACAGGGCAAGGGTTTAGAAAGGGCTTGGGGGATCCTCTCCAGTCCTGAGTGGCTGGCACCAGTGCCTGTTGAGAGAAGAAAGCAAAGCTGGGGGCAAGGCAAGGAGGGCCTTGAATGTCAGGGAGAAGCAGTGCCTGCTTCCAGAAGGAGACCTGGAAAGTTTAAGAAGGTGGGGAGATGTGATTCTCCTTTCCCTCCCCGCCCCCTTTTATTTAAAAGATAATTGTCTTAGTTTGCCAGGGCTGCTATAACAAAGCACCAACGACCAGTTGGCTTACCCAACAGGAATTTAGTATCTCATGGTTCCGGAGGCTGGAAGTCTGAAATCAAGGAGTCAGTGGGTCATGTTCCTTCTGAAGGCTGCAGCGTCCAGGCAGTGGCCTGCCAGCCATCACTGACCATTGCTGACCCCTTCTCCACTCTGTCATGGGACTGTCTCTCTCTCCCTGTCTCTGCATCTATAGCCTGCATCTGTCCAGTTTTCTCCACCTTTGTAAGTCCTCAAGGCATGTTGGACCAGGGCCCAGCCTCACCTAGATTAGCTTCATCTTAATTAATAGAATCTACGAAGATCCTATTTACAAATGAGTTCACCTTGGTGGGAACGTGTGTTAGGACTTGAACTTGTCTTTTGGGGGCCATGATTCAAGCTACAGTGATGGGAATGCTGGCGGTGGTGCGAAAGATGGATCTGAGGAGCAAAATACTGGAAGCAGTAAAGTGGTGAAGAATTAGAGAATAAATAAGGATAACTCTGTGGTATAGTTCAGTGCTTCAGAAGTGAGAGGTCAAACCGAGGCAAGGTTGGGGGGATATTTCCTCTCTTAAGGAGGGGAGATAGCCACCTAGCTTGTCCATTCCTCTGTTCAACTCTACAGATGGTGACTGCTTGTCCTAAGAGTCAAAATCTGAGCAGATGGCTGCCTGGCTCATGGTCCCTGGTTACTACTGTTTTGTCTCAATTTCTGCACACGTTTCTTCTATAATATACACCAGAATGCAGATCATTTCTAAGCTGCTCTATACTGAGTCCTACATGATGTGAGGGGATGCTGTTATACTCTGCCCAGGGCAGGGAAAAATATATCACACGAGGAGCTGTTGAAGAAATTGGGAATGTTTAACCAGGATAAGAGAAAATGCACTAGGGATGTGATAGGCATCTTTGGCAATCTGAAAACATGGACCGTATCTGTGTATACTCAGGTTGAGAGATGTACCTAAGTAACAGAAGCCAGCTCAGCATATCTGTTAGCATAGTCTTGGTTGCAAGTAAAAGAAAAATCCAACTCAAACTGGCCTAAACATTAAAGGAAATGGATTGGATTATGTACCTAGAAAGTTCCAGCAGGCTTCAGATGTGGTTTGATCTAACAGCTCAATGAAATCACCAAGAAAAGCTAGGTGTTTTATTTTCTCTCTCTAGTCACGCTTTTGTGCCACCCTAAACCTGGCTGTCTTTGTACCTTCCAGATCGTTATAGCAGCTCTCGGGGCATGTGCTTCATCAGTCATATACAACTGGGAAGAGAGAATCTTTGTACCAGCACTTTATGCAAAGTCTGAGTAGTACTCTAATTAGAGCAGCTTAGGTCACATCCCTGCAGCCCGGGGAATGGAATGCACTACAAGGCTTAATCCAGATGTTCTACCTCTAGGAAAGGGGAGCCTTAGATCCTTCAGAATCACATGGTAGCCAAATCCGAACTGGGTACTCCTAGGAAAGGGAGGTGGGGAAACGGAGGCTGAGGAGGGTATCATTCAGGGCCCAGAGAAATCAGTGTTTAATGAAGGTTATATTTATAAAGGTGTGGGCAAAGTTAAAGTGAAGCCAACAAAGGAGGGCAAAAAACAAAACAAAACAAAAACAAAACAAAGGAGGCTAAAGCACCCCAGGGATAGCAAAGCTGGAAGACTTTACCACCCCTAGGGCTGAAGGGGCAAGAGGAGAGTGCAGTTACCAGACTCCAGAGAAAGTAATGATCAGTGTAGGAGAGGCTGCCCAGCAAGAGCTGTGGCCTTTGGCAGGGGACTACAGCCAACACGCACACACCCTGGGCCTCTTTTCTCTCTTCTCTCCTTCCAGTGCCTCCCACTGGCTGAACCTATCTGTAAGAACGAGCACAAGGGAGCCTGCTGATGTAGTCCATTAGGGTCACCTTCCTAGGGCGGAGGAAGGTAGAGGGTGGATTCGGATGGGCAAATGGACAACGATCAGCACAGGAAGTCACTCCAAATGGCTTCTGCGACAAGGCAGGGCTTTCTGATGGTCTAAAAGATGTAATGGGCCACCTGATAGAAGAGACTGGAGCTTATAGACAGCTCGGTAGGGATCAGACATCAGCTGGGAGATTGGTCTAGATGACCAAGGACAACTTATTAAGGAATTTTAAAGAATACATGTTGCCATGAAAGCAACTGCCACCAGATGTCCTTCTGCCTTATTCTTAGATGGCATAATAGTAATAGCATTAAAAATAATACTAATACCAACCACCATCATCACCTCTAGTATGTAGTCAGTGCATGGTGGGAGAGCACTGTGCTAAGCCTTCTATCCCTTATTTTTTTAAAAATTATTATTCTTTTTTAAAAAACTTTATTTTGTACCATAGTAATTGAAAATATAAACAAGTAAAAGCTAAAAAGAAAGCACAGTTGAATAAAAACATACATTTCTCAATTAGATGAACTAGATATATATATATAATTTTTAAAAAATCATATGTTACATGGTATGTTTAGTTCATAGTAACATAATCATACAGTATTTGTCCTTTTGTGTCTGGCTTCCTCTGCTCAACATAATGTCCTCCAGGTTCACCCATGTTATCATATGCTTTACAGCTTCATTTCTTCTTATTCCATCGTGTGAATAGACCACAGTTTGTTTATCCACTCATCTGTCGATGGACACCTGGGTTGTTTCCAACTTTTGGCAATTGTGAATAATGCCACTATGAACATCAGTGTGCAGATGTCTGTTCGTGTCACTGCTCTCAGTTCTTCTGGATATATACTCAGTAGTGTGTTACAGGGTCCCGTGGTAAGTCTATATTAAGCTTCCTTAGGAACTGCCAAACAATCCTCCACAGTGGCTGTACCATTCTGCATTCTCGCCAATAGTGAATAAATATTCCTATTTCTCCACACCCTCTCCAACACTTGTAGTTCTCTGTCATTTTAATAATGGTCAATCTGATAGGTGTGAAATGATATCTCATTGTAGCTTTTATTTGCATTTCCCTAATTACTAGTGATGCTGAGCATCTCTTCATGTGTTGTTTTGCCATTTGTACTTCTTTTTTGGACAAATGTCTATTCAAGTCTTTTGTCCATTTTTAAAATGGGCTTTTTGTCTTTTTATTGTTAAGTTGTAACATCTGTTTATATATCCTGGATATTAAGCTCTTATAGGGCATGTGATTTCCGAATATTTTTTCCCGGTGAGTTGGCTGCCTTTTTACCCTTTTTACAAAGTCCTTTGAGGTGCAAAAGTGTTTAATTTTGAAGAAGTTCCATTTATCTATTTTTTCTTTTGTTTTACAGGCTTTGGATGTAAGGTCTAAGAAAACACCAACACTACAAGGTCTTGAAGATGTTTCCCTATATTTTCTTCTAGTAGTTTTACAGTCCTGGCTTTTATATTTAGGTCTTTGATCCATTTTGAGTTGATTTTTGTACAGGGAGTGAGATAGGGGTCCTCTTTTGGTTATAGATATCCAGTTGTCCTAGCACCATTTGTTGAAGAGACTTGTTATGTCCTGTTAACATTAACTTGGTAGGCTTGTCAAAAACCAGTTGACTGTGTAGGTGAGGGTTTATTTATGGATTCTTAGTTTTATTCCACTGATCAATGTGTCTATCTTTATGTCAGTACCATGCTGTCTTGACCACTGTAGCTTTGTAATATGTTTCAAGGTCAGGCAGTGAAATTCCTCCCATGTCGCTATTCTTTTTTAGAATGCTTTTGGCTATTTGGGGTCACTTTCCTTTCCAATGAATTTGGTAATTGCCTTTTCTAACTCTGTAAAGTAAGCTGTTCGGATTTTGATTGGTATTGCATTGAATCTATAAATCAGTTTGGGTATTGACATATTCACGATATTTATTCTTCCAATCCATGAACACGTAATGTCTTTCCATTTGTTTAGGTCCTTTAAAATTTGTTTTAGCATTGTTTTGTAGTTTTCTGCATATAGGTTCTGTACTCCTTTGGTTAAATAATTCCTAGGTATTTGAGTCTTTTTGTTGCTATTGAAAATGGAATTTCCCCCCATTTCCTTCTCAGATTGTTTATTACTAGTGTACAAAAACATTACTGATTTTTGTGTGTTGATCTTGTATCCTGTCACTTGGCTGAACTCATTTATTAGCTCAAGTAACTGTCCTGCATACTTCAGAATTTTCTAATACAGGACCATGTCATCCACAAACAGTGAGAGTTTTACTTCCTTTTTTCCTATTTGGATGCCTTTAATTTTTTTCTTGTCTAATTGCTCTAGCCAGAACTTATAGTACAATATTAAATAACAATGATGAGAGTGGCATCCTTGTCTTATTCCCAAACTTAGAGGGAAACCTTCAACCTTTCCCCATTGAGTCTGATGTTGGTTGTGGGTTTTTCATATGTCTTTTATCATATTGAGGAATTTTCCTTCTATTCCTATTTTTTGAAATGTTTTTTATCAAAAAAGGGTGCTGGATTTTGTTAAATGCCTTTTCTGCTTCTATTGAGATAATCTTGTGGTTTTTTCCTTCTATTTGTTAATGTGGTATATTACATTGATCGATTTTCTTATGTTGAACCAGCCTCACATACCAGGAATAAATCCCACTTCGTCATGATGTATAAGTCTTTTGATATGCTGTTAGATTCGATTTGCAAGTGTTGAGAATTTTTGCATTTATGTTCATTACAGAGATTGGTCTGTAATTTTCGTTTCTTGTAGTATCTTTATCTGGCTTTGGTCTTAGGGTGATGTTGGCTCCATAAAATGTGTTGGGTAATTTTCTCTCCTCATCAATATTTTAGAAGTGTTGAAATAGGATTGGTGATAATTCTTCAGAAATGCTTGGTAAAATTCACCTATGAAACCATCTGGTCCTGGACTTTTCTTTGCTAGATTTTTGATGATGTATTCAGTCTCTTTAAATGTGATTGGTTTGTTAAGTTCTTATATTTCCTGAAGCATCAGTGTAGGTTGCTTGTTCATTTATAGGAATTTGTCTAGTTTGTTGGCATACAGTTTCTGATAATATCCTCTTAAGATTCTTTTTATTTCTTTGGGGTCAGTTGTAACTACTCCCCTTTAATTTCTGCATGCATTTATTTGCATCTTCTCTCTTTTTTCCTTTGTTAATCTTGCTAGGGGTTCATCAGTTTTATTGATCTTTTCAAAGAACCAGCTTTTGGTTTTGTTGATTTTCTCTATTGTTTTTTTTTTTTTCTTTTTGTCTCAATTTCACTTATTTCTACTCTAATCTTTATTATTTCTTTCCTTCTGCTTGCTTTGGGATTGGTTTGCTGTTCTTTTCCTAGTTTCTCTAGTTGTTCAGTTAAATCATTGAGTCTAGCTCTTTCTTCTTTTTTTAATATAGGCCTTTAGGGCTATAAATTTCCCTCTCAATGCTGCCTACACTGTATCCCATAAGTTTTGATAAACTGTGTCCTTGTTTTCATTTGTCTCAATGTATTTGCTGTTTATTTAAAAGTTGTTGTTCAGTCCCCACACATTTGCAAAGTTACTTTTTTCCTATTATTGACTTCCAGTTTCATTCCATTATGATCTGATGAGGTGCTTTGTATAATTTCAGACTTTTTATATTTATTGACAGCTGCATTATGCCCTAACATGTGGTCTATCCTGGAGAAAGGTCCATGGGCACTTGAGAAGAATGTATAACTTGTTGAACATGGATGCAGTGTTCTGTATATGTGTGTCAAGTCTAACTCATTTATCATATTGTTCAAGGTCTCTGTTTCCTTTTTAATCTTGTGTCTAGTTGTTCTATCTAATGTTGTGAATGGGGTGTTGAAGCCTCCAATGATTCTTGTAGACATGTCTATTGCTTCCTTCAGTTTTGCCAGAATTTGTCTCATGTAATTTTGGGCCCCTTGGTTAGTTGCATAGATATTCATGGCTGTTATATCTTTTTGATGGATTGTCACTTTTATTAATATATAATGGCCTTCTGTAACTCATAACTTTTTTTTGCACATAAAGTCTGTTTTGTCTGATATTAGTATAGCTACCCCTGTTCTTTTTTGAGTGGAATATTTTTTTGCCAACCTTTCATTCTCAGCTGTTTTGTATCCCTGGGTCTAAGGTGAGTCTCTTTTAAGTAGCATATGGATGGCTCATGTTTTTTTTTTTTTTATCCCTTCTGTCAGCCTGTATCTTTTGATTGGGGAATTTAATCCATTCACATTCAATCATATTACTGTAAATGCACTATTTACTTCCACCATTTTATTCTTTGGTTTTCATATGTCATATCATATTTTTTTCTGTTTACACTTTTGGTTATCCTTTCTGTTATTCTTCTATACTCTCCTCCAAGCCTGTCTTTTTTCTTTCAGGTTCTAAGCTTTCCTCTAATATTTCCTGAAAAGGTGGATTCTTTTTGTAAACTCTCTTAGTTTCTATTTATTAGTGACTATTTTATGCTCACTATCATATCTGAAGGAAAATTTTGTTGGAGAAAGAATTCTCAGCTGGCAGTTTTTCTCTTTCAGTATCATATCACTGTCTTCTTGTATCATACCACTGTCTTCTTGTATCATACCACTGTCTTCTCACTTCCATGGTTTCTAATGAGAAATCTGACCTAAGTCTTACTGGACATCTCTTGTACGTGATGGTTTGCTTCTCCCTTGCTGCACTGAGGATTTTCTCTTTATTTTTGAGTAGCATGTGTCTTGGAGCAGAATAAATTCAGATTTATTCTGATCGGAGTACAGGGCACTTCTTGGACATGTAAGTTAATTTTTTTCATGAGAATTGGGAAACTTTTAGATATTATTTCCTTAAATACTCTTTTTGCCCCTTTTACCTTCTCTTCTCCTTCTGGAGCTCCCATGATAACACATGTTATTGTGTTTCACATTGTCATTCAACTCTCTCAGCCCCTGTTAATTTTTCCCATTCTTTTTTCTCTTCAATTTTAGCTCTCTTGTCTTTGGTCTAACTTATTCTTTCCTCTGTCATTTTAAGTCTGCTGTTGTATGCCTCTAATGTGTTTTTTACCCCACCTATTGTGTCTTTCATTCCCATGAGTTCTGTTACTTTTCTCTTCAGGATTTCAAATTCTTCTTTGCACTCACTCACTCAATGTCTTCTTGGTGTCATTTATTTCTTTAACCATATTGTCTTTAACTTATTAATTTGATTTTGGAAATTCAAGCACATCTTGCTGATTAGTTCTCTCCAATTCTGTGTCTCTTTGGAGCTTTGACATATTCCTTTCCTTGCGCCATGTCTACGCATTTGATTAGGATGTAGTTTACTCAGGTGCTCAATTTCTTTCTCTTTTATGGGGATTTAGTAGCAGGAGGCTGTGTGTTACCACTGCTTTTTTTTTTTTAAGATTTATTTTTTATTTGTTTCTCTCCCCTCCCCCCCCCAGTTGTCTGTTCTCTGTGTCCATTTGCTGCGTGTTCTTTTGTCCACTTCTGTTGTTGTCAGCGGCATGGGAATCTGTGTCTCTTTTTGTTGTGTCATCTTTCTGAGTCAGCTCTCCGTGTGGGCAGCACCATTTCTGGGCAGGCTGCACTTTCTTTCATGTTGGGTGGCTCTCTTTACGGGGTGCACTCCTTGCATGTGGGATTCCCCTATGCAGGGACAGCCCTGCATGGCAGGACACTCCTTGAACACATCAACACTGCACATGGGCCAGCTCCACACGGGTCAAGGAGGCCTGGGGTTTGAACAGCAGACCTCCCATGTGGTAGTCAGACGCCCTATCCACCGGGCCAAGTCTGCTCCCCATACCACTGCTTTTTGATTCTTGACTTGACCTGGATTGTGAGGATTGTCCCTACTGGTTGCTCAAAACTGGGCACTAGACCCAGTAATTTGTTGTAGACGCACTTCCTAGGGCTTGGGAAGTGAGGTTATAGAGGCCAGAAAAAGCCTCTCCTACTTATTTTTTAAAAATTAATTTATTGAAGTATATCACTCATACATAAACAAACATAATAAGTGTATAATAATAGTTGTGAACTTACAAAACAAACATATATAACATCATACAGGATTCTCATAACTCACCGTACCACCAATAACTTGCACTGTTGTTAAACCTTTTTAACTAACATAAAGAGCATTGTTAAAATAATACTACTGGGAACTGAATTTGGCTCAACTGATAGTGTCTGCCTACCACATGGGAGGTCCAGGGTTCAAACCCTGGGTCTCCTGACCCGTGTACTGAGCTGGCCCATGCGCAGTGCTGATGTGTGCAAGGAGTGCCATGACACGCAGGGATGTCCCCTGCATAGGGGAGCCCCATGCGCAAGGAGTGCACTCTGTAAGGAGAGCCACCCTGCGTGAAAAAAACACAGTGTACCCAGGAGTGATGATGCATACACAGATAGCTGACACAGCAAGATGACACAACAAAAAGAGATTCCCGGTGCTGCTGACAAGAATACAAGTGGACACAGAAGAACACACAGTGAATGGACACAGAGAATGGACAACTGGGTGAGGGGGGAAGGGGAGAGAAATAAATAAATAATCTTAAAAAAATATATATTACTACTAACCAAAGTATTTTCCCCCAACCAACCCTACTATTATCTTTATATCATTTATATATGAATATATCTAAACAATTAAATGTATAGTAAAATTTGTGAACTTACAAAGCAAACATGCATAACATCATATAGGGGTCCCATATATCAATCCTCCACCATCACCTTGTATTGTGAGATGTTTGTTATAAATTATGAAAGAATATTGTAAAAATCTTACTACTAATCATAGTCCTTATCTTACATTTGGTGTGTTTTCCCCCAACTCTTCCTATTATTATTTTTTAAATATGTTTTTTATGACAGAAGTTGTAAACTTATACAATCATGCACATGTGCAGAATTCCCAAATAACACCCCTCCATTTGCTGTGATGGAGTATTTGCTGCAGATAAGATAATATCATCTGATTGTTACCATGTCCATGGTGTACATTTGGCTCACATTTTCCATTGTCTCATTATTAACCAGTACATCTTTTGCATAGATGCAAGAATATTACATTATTACTGCTAACCACTGTCCGTAGATCACTCCAGCTGTATTTTTCTCATGCTTCTTCACATACCCAACACCCTGCAGTAGTAATGTACATTTGCTGTAGCTCACAAAGAACTGTTGCATCTGTACCGTCACCCACAATTCTCATCCACCTCTTGATTTACTCTGCTATTCAGTTCTTAGATTTTTCTTTAGCATTCTGTCAATTGGCATACATACCTAGACTACCATTTTCAGTCACATCCTCATTTATTTTTTTTAAAGATTTATTTATTTATTTTTATCTCTCTCCCCTTCCCCCTCCCCCACCCCAGTTGTCTGTTCTCTGTGTCTATTTGCTGCGTGTTCTTCTTTGTCCGTTTCTGTTGTCAGCGGCTCAGGAATCTGGGTTTCTTTTTGTTGCATCATCTTGTTGTGTCAGCTCTCCGTGTGTGAGGCACCACTCCTGGGCAGACTGCACTTTCTTTCGTGCTGGGCAGCTCTCCTCATGGGGTGCACTCCTTGCATGTGGGGCTCCCCTATGCAGGGGGGACATCCCTATGTGGCAGGGCACTCATTGCGCGTATAAGCACTGCACATGGGCCAGCTCCACATGGGTCAAGGAGGCCCGGGGTTTGAACCGTGGACCTCCCATGTGGGAGATGGACACCCTAACCACTGGGCCAAGTCCGCTTCCCACATCCTCATTCATAAACTAGCTGTTACTCATTCTGTGTTACCATTCACTCTATACATTTCCACACTTTTATAATAAAGCTAATTAAAACTTGTACATACATTAAACATCAGTAATCCATCTCAGTCCTCCTCTTATCACCTTTAAGAATCCACCACCTACTACCAGGTCTTGAAGATATTTTCCTACAATTTCTTCTGGACATTTTATGGTTCTTGCTTTTATATTTAGGTTTTTGATCTATTTTGAGTTAATTTTTGGATAAGGTGTGAGATAGGCATCCTCTTTCCTTCTTTCAGCTATGGATATCCAAATCTTACAGCACCATTTGTTGAATGTACTGTTCTGCCTGAGCTGTGTGACTTTGACAGGCTAGTCAAAAACCACTCGACCATACATGTGAGGATCTGTTTCTGAACCATCAGTTTGGTTCCATTAGTCTGTGTGTCTGTCTTTATGCTAGTACTATGCTGTTTTTACCACTATAGCTAGGTAATATGATTTAAAGTCTGGAGATGAGGGTTTGCTTTTCCTTTTTATGATGTTTTTGGCTATTCAGGACCTCTTACCCTTCCAAATAAATTTGATGTTCGTGTTTTCAATTTTTTTTTTAATGCCGATGGAGTTTTTATCGGGATTACATTGAATCAGTGTATCAATTTGAGTAGAATTGACATCTTAATGATATTTAGTCTGCCAGTCCATGAGTATGGAATGCTTTTCCAGTTACTTAGACTTTTTTTTATTTCTTTTAACACTGAGTTGCTGTTTTCTGAATACAAGTGCTTTACATCATTGGTTAAGTTTATTCTTGGCTTTCTGAGTTTTATCTGTCATATTTTATTTTCACCACTCTTTCCACACTTTTAGTTACTTTTATTAATATAATCTTCACTTCTAGACTCTCTTCCAGGCCTCTTTCTCCTGTCTTTTCTTTTCAGGCTCTTGCATACTCTTTAGTATTTGCTGAAAAGCTGGTCTCTTGCTTAGAAATTCTCTCAGTTTCTGTTTACCTGTGAATATTCTAATCTCGCCCTCATTTTTGAAAGACAGTCTTGCTGGATATAAGATTCTTGGCTGGAAGTTTTTCTCCTATAGTATCTTAAATATATCAGGCCACTGTCTTCTTGCCTCCACGATTTCTGGTGAGAAATCAGCACTTAATCTTATTGGGTATCCCTTATATATTACTCATTGCTTTTCTCTTGCTGTTCTCTGAATTCTCTCTTTGTCTTTGGCATTTGACATTCTGATGAGTATGTGTCTTGGAGTTTGTCTATTCAGATTTTTTCTGATAGGAATACGTTGTGCTTCTTGGACATGGATATCTATGTCCCTCAATAGGGTTGGGAAATTTTCTACCATTATTTCTTCAAATATTCCTTCTGCCCCTTTTCCCTTCTCTGCTCCTTCTGGGACACCTATGACACGTATGTTTGTATGTCTTTTGCTGACATTTAGTTCCCTGAGACCTTGTTCAATTTTTTCCACTCTTTTCTTCATCTGTTCTTTTGTATGTTCACTTTCACAGGCCATTTCTTCAAGCTCACCAATCCTTTCTTTTGCCTCCTCAAAAATGCTATTATATGATTCCAATGTTGTTTTAATTTCATTTATTGCTCCTTTCATTCCCATAAGATCTGCTATTTTTCTATGTATGCTTTCAAATTCTTCTTTGTACTCATCCAGTGTCTTCTTAATATCCTTAATCTCTTAGCCATCATTGAATTTATTAAGGGGATTTATTTGAACATCTATGATTAGTTGTCTCAACTCCTTTATGTCATCTGGAGGCTTATCTTATTCCTTTAACTGGGCCATAGTTTCCTGTTTCTTGGTGTGGATTATAATTTTTTGTTGGTATCTTGGCATCTGGATTACTAGAGTATTTATTCTGGGTGCACTTTTTCTCTTTAGTTTAGGGCTTCATGCCCTTTCTTCCTTACTGGTTATACAGTAGGAGCTAAGATTGTGATTAGTGCTATAAGCTGTGAAGACCCAAGCTGCCCTTGTTGCACCAGGAACCAATGAAGCGTCTCCCAACTTTCTCCTTTGCCAGGGGTAGTGACAGAGTCATAGCTGTGTGGAATAATCCAAGCCATGCAGGCCTAGTCTGTAGCTGCCCAGAGAGACTGAGGAAGTTTCATGCCCCTTTTTCCCCTGCCTGGGGCAGGGATGGAGCTGCAGGTGTGGGCAGCAATCTATGCAGTGCAGGTCCAAGATGACTGCAGTTGCCCTGGTAGACTTCCAATTTTCAGTCTGTGCAAGCCAAAGATATGTGCAATTACCTGGATAGGTTGGTGCAGGGCCGGCCAGATTCTTCCCTATCAGAAGTGGGGCTGAAGGCCCATCTGGGTGAAAGAAACTGGTTCCTACCATCACTGTGATTTTCAGTCGGCCTGGCTTCCCCTCAGGCTGGGGGCAGAGTCAAAATGGCGGCTACTGGCCTCTTACCAACCTGGGCATATTCATACCCCAGTTGTTCCCAGCCTATACCTTAGCCAGCAGCTGAGTCTACCAATCAGTAGCCAAAATTGGAAGCCAACCGTCTCCTCCAGTCCAGCTACAGAATAGCTCCTGGGGTGGCTCATGCTGCCAAAGTAGGATAATCAATGGCCTCTGGGGCTTGGCCAGTAATTTCCCAGAGAGGCTGATGCAGGTCCCTGAGCTGGAGGTGGCACTGGGACCTAGGCTAGAGCTGCAATCTGATCTGGATGGAAAGAAGCTGGTCCCCACCAACAATGTGATTTTCAATCTGTCCCTCTTCCCCTTGTGCCAGGCACAGAGTTAAGATGGAGGCTATTGGCCTCTTTCTGACTTGAATAGGCTCAAACTTGAGTTGTTCTCAGGATTATTCTTAGGCTGCTGAATTTACTCATCAGTAGCTAAAGTTGGTGCCCAACCGTCTCTTCCTCCCCTATTTTTGGGAAGTGGAGCTTTCAATTTCAGCTGTGAAACAGATCCTGAGGTGCTTGTGCCTCCAGTGGAGGATGGGCACTGGCCTCCATGGCATGGAGTGCTCTACTCACAAATCTTCTCTGCAGATGGGCATTCTCCTCCTTCCATTCCTTCAAGTATCTTGCAAGATGCTCTTCTGGCCTCCTGGAGCCTCCAAACAGGTGCTTCAGCTAGCTCCAGATAGCTTTGGGTGTTTACTAACTGCCCTGTAGCAGGAACTGACTCTAGGAGCACCTTACTCTGACACCATCTTGCTGGTTCTCTCCCTGTCCTACCTTTTATTTTTCACATGCACTTCCTTGGTCTGCCAGCAGATGGTGATCTTTGGCAGCTCTTCGTTCAATGCCTGGTCAGAGTTTATTTGTTGCAACACAGCCTGGATCAGTGTGGTAATGCTTCCTGTCTGGAGGCTAGGAGCCTTGTAATTCAAACTTTTCTGAGACAGTTCTCCAGCCTTCTCTGGCAACAACTCCTTTTTCTGGCTAGGAAAAATTTCCACTCCCCTCTGAGTACTCAAGAGTCAGTCCCTGTTAGTAGAGAAGGAGATTGGGAGGGTCATCTATCTTTAGCCCCTTGCCGGTTCCCAAGTCTAACAATGGTTTTGGCCCCACCCGGCCTGGAAGGGATCCTGAGACACAGCAGACCAAATTTGTGGGTTAGAAGCTGAGTCAGCCTTAGGCTGTGTCCCTCTCTCTCCTGGCTAGGAAATACTTCTTGGGGTGGTGGATCCCTGGAGCCCCCTTTGTCTGTAGCCCCGGGTCCAGAGGCCTGAGAATTCTGAAGTGTCTTTAGTGTGGGGGAAGGTCCTGGCGGCAGTAGCCACTGGTTTCAACTCACATTTCTGTTGTCGAGGTTTCCCTCCTTTCTCCCTTTCTCTTCTGGGCAGTGTCCAGCCTTAGCCTGGTATCCTAAATCCTAGAAGATCTTTTTCTAGACCTTTTCAGCCTGTCTTCTAGCTATTTTTCTGGAAGAGAAGAGAGTCCCGTGTTTTCTATCTGCCATCTTCCCGGAAGTCCTCTATTCCTTATTTATTCCTCACAACAACTTTATGGGGAAGGTACTTTTACTGATCAGTTTATAGATGAGGAAACTGAAGATTAGAAAGAGGTTCAGTAAGCTGCTGGAGGTCACACAGCTAGTAAAAGGCAGAGCTGGGATTTGAACCCAGGTCTTTGCCATGGATTGGTGCAGCCTAAAACCAGGAAATAAAAGTGGCCTCACAACACAAGAGTGGAGGCCGTATAACATTCCTCTGAAAGGAACAGACCCCCAGGAATCTCCAAGATTGGGACCCATGTGTGGAAGCATGGGCTTCGCTAACTTCTATAGCAGTTGGGGTCAACGGCTTCAGTTCCTCCCAACAGTTCACTTTTCAGTCTGACTGAGTCACCTGCCAGATGAATACACAAACTGAGCTCCCCGTCCAGCTGAGAAAGGAAAGGTATAAATAATAAATTCGGGTTCTGCGTGGAACCAGATTCTCATGATCGAGAGGACACGAGTGGCAGCCAAAGCCTGTCCGCCTTCCCTGCGATGACTTCCAGGCTGCTTTCTGCAGATCCGTGCATCTTGGCGCACTGAATGGGAACGAGGCTCTCCAGGGTCCTCTGACGCAGAACCACAAACTCATTGAACCTGTGGTCCAGATGGCTGGGGCTCTGCCTTTCCAGAGATGGAGACACCAATTTCAGGGCCACGAAGTGCACAGTGGGGCAGCAAATCATAAAGTACGCGTCTATTAAGTGGGGTGCATAATGGGACCTACTGCGTAAAGCTGTCATGAGGAGTAGAGGGGGCCATGTAAGAAGACACTTAACACAGCACTTGGATCACATGAGCACTCAAAAAGCATTTGTTGAATGAGCTCGCCTTGTGACAGAATTCTAAAAGGGTGATAATTTTGTTATTTTATCCACCTTGGACGACATTCTTAATTGAATGTTATCAAATATCAAACGTTTTCTCTGCATGAATTGCAAAAATCATGTGATATACTTCCTTTGGCCTGTTGATGTGAAGAATTACAATGACAGATCTTGTATCAAGCCACCCTTGCATTACTGAGATAAACCCTGCTTGATTATGATATACTACTTTTTAATACACTGTTGGATTTGGTTAGCTAATATTCTACTTAGAATTCATGCATCTATATTCATAAGTGAACAGGACCTATAATTATAGTTTTCTTGTTTGATCTTATCTGGTTTTGGAATCAATATTATACCAGCCTTAAGTCTCTCTCTCCCTCTCTCAGAAATTATTTCTTAAAGAAGTTTGGTAGAATCCATTTTTTAAAAAATATTTATGTTATTTATTTATTTGTCTCTACCCGTCTCCTTGGTTGTCTGTACTTGCCGTCTGCTCTCTGTGTCTATTTTTTGTGTGCTCATCTTCTTTTTTTTAGGAGGGACCTGGAACTGAACTCAGGACCTCCCATGTGAGAGGGAGGCACTTAATCCCTTGACCTACCTCAGCTCTCTGCTTGTTGTGTCTCTCATTGTGTTTCCTTGTTGCATTATCTTGTTGTGTCATCTTTTTGCATTAGCTCACCACACCAGCCCATCGTGTCAGCTTGCTGTCTTACTCGTCTTCTTTAGGAGTCTCCGAGAACTGAATTCAGAACCTCCCATGTGGTAGGCAGGTGCCCAACTGCTTGAGCCACATTCAGTTCCCTAGAATCCATTTCTAAAATCATCTGGGCCAGGAATTTTTGGGGGGAGGGGAGATCTTAAGTTTCTTTAGTACTCATTACTTCGTTTTGGTACTTGATTCCTTTTCAGAGCCTGTTGCTCAGGATGTATCTATTTCCCACCCCACTGATTATAATGGTTGAAAAGGAGTTCTTCCAGTTCAGATACATGTGTACAACTCAGGTGCCAGCTGGAGCCATTCCTGTTGTAATAGCTCTAGATCTTACTGGTTTCTTTTCACCTCTCCTCCTCTCTCTGCCCCTGCCTCCCTCACAGAGTCACCTGGGAACCCAACTTACCCTCCTTCTATTTCTCAGGGGAGCTTTCCCCTCCGTTGAGCCTTGGTCTCATATGACCCTCAGGCCTGAGAAAGAAGGAAAGGCTTACTTTTGAACCCAAGCACTTATCCGGTCTTTTTTTTTTTTTTTCGTGGTGGTTTCCAGTCATTTTTACAAGACAGACAATCCCCCCACCAGAGAAAATTTTTTGTTTGCTATTAAAGTTTTATACTTTTCTCTACCTTATTATATTTATAACTTTTCTTCATGCCTTACTCTTAAGAGTGAGGTATATAATATTTGGGTATTGGGACTTTATTAAGATGAGGAAAGGGTAGATTGAGAATGACTGAATCTATATCTGGAATGAAAACTCTGTATCTTTAATAATTTAAATAGAAATTCACACAATGAATTATGTACTCTATACAATATATATATGCTTGAATCCAGGACTTTGTACATGGGAAACAGGTGCTCAAACCATTAAGTTATACCCGCTCCATATACAATGGGGTTTTGATATTAATGTCTTGTTCTTTTCCACAAAGAGTGATTACAAGTGTCCTAGTGCTAGTTAAAATAATGTTGTGTTGTGGTTTCATTTGGTGTCCTCCACTTGAATTTCCCAATTTTAGCAATGTCTGTTCTCTGTTCCCATCTCAACTCTTATTCCTTGGCCTCTCAGCTGGTGTTAGTTGCATTCTTATATCAAGTTCCTTATACTGTTTGGAGAGAGTTCTTAGTTTTTACCTCATCAAGCATGCAAAGTTCACTTCCAGTACTCAGTCTTTGCCTCAGAATCGATAAGAAGTTTTGCCTCTCTCCATTATGCTCAATAAAATGCAAGTAATAGAAAATCCAGCTCAAACTGGTTTAAGCAATATCAGTACAAAAGACTCACTGGCTCTTGAGACTGAAGTCTGGTGGTTAGATGGACGTCAGGTACTGCTTTATCAGGGCTCTGACTCTGTTCCTTGCAGTTTTCTGAGCTCTGTCCTCCTCTGTGAGTCAGCTTCATCTTAGGATGGGGGAAAGACCCTAGCCTTGCATCTGTTTAGAAGCAAGATAACTCTTCGTGCCTTACTCTTAATAGTGAGGCAATGTTTCATGAAAAGATGATAAACAACAATCATGATTAGAGAAATGCAAACTAAAATCACAATGAGATAATACTTCATACCAAGTAGAACAACTATAATCAAAAAGAGGAATGGCAATAAGTACTGATGAGGATGTGGAGAAAGGAGAACTCTTGCTGGTAGGAATGTAAAATGGTACAAAGACTTTGGAAAATAGTTGGGCAGTTTATTAAAAATGTGAACATGGGAGCAGATGTGACTTAAGCAGTTGAGTGCCCTCTTCCCACCTGGGAGTTCCTGGGTTCGGTTCCCAGTGCCTTCTGCAAAAACATAAACAAACATTAAGCAAAACAGATGATAAAACCAACTCAGGGAAGCTGATGTGGTTCAGTGGTTGAGTACCAGCTTCCCACATATGAGGTCCTGGGTTCAATCCCAGACCCTCCGTACCTAAAAAAGCAAAATGTGAACATAAATTTACTTTGTGAGCTAGCTATTTCACTCCTGGATATTTATAACCAAGAGAAATGAAAGAACATGTCCACCCAAAGATTTATACACAAATATTCATAACTGCATTATCCAAAGAGACAAAAAGTGGAAACAACCCAAATGTCCACCACCTGATTAATGGATAAACAAATTATGATATATCCATAAATGAAATACTTTTCAGCAATAAAAGAGGAATGGAGTACTGATACATGGCACAACACGTGTGAACCTCAGGCGAGAAAAGCCAGTTACAAAGGACCACACATTATATGAGTCCATCTATATGAAATGTTCAGAAAAGGTCAGACTGTAGAGACAGAAAGTAGAATAGTGGATGCCTGTGGATGGAGGATGCTGATTGACTATAAATGGGCATGAGGATATTCTGGGGGTGATGAAAATTTTCTAAAACTTTTGTGGTGATGGTTGTACAACTTAGTTTACTAAAAGTCGTTGAATTCTATGCTGAAAATGGATGAATTTTATAGTTTGTTTAAAAAAAGAGAGAGAGAATGAAGAAGTATTTTCCCAGAAGCCCTTAACCCTTATGATTCTTCGGCCCAAGCTATGGCTTGGGGAAAGCCATGTGCTGGTTGTCTTGGGCCTGGGTTCTGGAAAGGGAATGCCGTCCCTGGATCTGGGGCCATGGTCAGCACTTCTGAGGCACATGGGCTGCGTAGAGCAGGGATCACCACCAGAACAAATATCAGTGTATTGCCTGGAAGGTGGAAATGGATGTTGGGTAGGCAACTACTAAGGGGTCATCTAAGCCAAAGACAGGCTTCTTGATACCGCGCTCAACCCTGCATTCCCTGATCTATTTCCCACACTGTGTTTCCCAATTCTCTTCCTGCCATGCCAAAGGGAGAGAGGAGTCATGGAATAATCACTTCCTGAAAACTTGGCTCCCCAGCTGTCCTGGTGTGTTTGAGACTGAGTAGTTTTTCAGGGTTTGGGACTTAAAGTACTAAAATGGGCAAAGTAGGAAAGCAGATTCGGCTCAACAGATAGAGCGTCCACCTACCACATGGGAGGTCCTGGGTTCAAACCCAGGGCCTCCTGACCCATGTGATGAGCTGGCCCACACACAGTGCTGATGGGCACAAGGAGTGCCGTGCCATGCAGGGGTGTCCCCCTCGTAGGGGAGCCCCAAGTGCAAGGAGTGCTCCCCAAAGGAGAGCCTCAGTGGCCGCTAACATCATAGAAAAGCAGTCAATGTGTGCCTCTGATGAAAGCATGCTCAGCACCACTTCTGAAATATACATATATTTAAAAGGATGGATGATGACTGAACTGAAGGAAAACTAGTTAAAATTATTCAAAATACATATTTAAGACATATTTATGATATATCTAGTGGATCATTTTCAAAATATATTTTTTATTGAAGTATATTACTCATACATGAACATACATAAACAATAAGTATATAGTAAAAGTTGTGAACTTACAAAATAAACATGTATTGCATCATACAGGGGACCCATACATCACCCCACCACGAACACCTTGCATTGTTGTGAAACATTGGTTACAAACTATGCAAGAGCATCACCAAAATATTGCTACCAATTACAGTCCATTCCTTATATTTGGTTCATTCTTCCCCAAACTCACCCTAAAGTATATTTTTATTACAGAGGTTGTGAACTTACAAAACAATCACGCACATGTGTAAAACTCCCATACAACACCCCTTCACCAACACACCATATCATGGTGGAACATTTATTACAGATTATGAGATAATATCATCAGACTATAATCACGAACCATGGTCCATAGAGTATATTTGGCACATTTTTTCCATTCTTCCCCCCATCAACACAGTACATCTTTGACATTGATGCAAGCTTGTTACAGTATTGATGTTAACCACAGTCCATCGTTCAGATAATTATATTTTTCACATGCTTCTCCACATTCCCACCACCCTGAAATAGTGATGTACATCTGCTGTGGCTCACAGAAGGACACTCTTGCATCTGTACCATTAACCACAATTCTCATCCACCTTTGGAGTTCACTGTGTTAGTCAGTCCCTAGATTATTCTCTGGCTTTCTTTCATTTGAGATTTATATCCCTAGACTAGCCTTTTCAGCCACAAACCCATTTATAAACCAGCTGTTACTCACTATAATGTGTTACCATCAACTCTATCCATTTCCATACTTTTACAGTCAAGTTAATTAAAACTTCTACATACATTAAGCATCAGTAGTTCTTCTCAACCCTCCTCTTATTTCTAATAATTTATACTCTAGGTTTTAACTACATGCATTTATTCTTCATCTTTAGTTCGTTAGTGAGACTATGCAATATTTGCCCTTTTGTGCCTGACTTATTTCACTTAGCATAATGTCTTCAAGATTCATCCATGTTATCATTTGTGTCCCAATTTAATTTCTTCTTACTACAGCATAGTATTCCATCGTATGTATATACCACATTTTGTTTCTCCATTCATTAGTTGATGGACACCTGGGTAGTTTCCATCTTTTGGCAATTGTGAATAATAGCACTGTAACGTGCAGATGTCTGTTTGTGTCACAGTTTTTAGTTCTGGATATATTAATAATAGAGGAATTACTGGATCGTATGTTAGTTCTATATTTAGCTTCCTGAGGAACTGCCAAACTGTCTTCCACCAGAGGCTGACCTTTTTTTTTTCTTTTGATTTTTAAATTTTATTTTATTTTTATTTTTTGCACCATTTTACAATCCCACCAACAGTAAAGGAGTGTTCCTATTTCTCCACATCCTCTCCAGCACTTACTGTTTTCTGTTTTTTTTAAATTAATGGACATTCTAAGCAGTGTGAGATGATATCTCATTGTCATTTTGATTTGGGTTTCCCTAGTAGCTAGTGATATGGACCATTTTTTCATGTGCTTTTTGGTCATTTATATTTCCTCTTTGAAGAAATGTCTATTTAAATCTTTTGCCTATTTTTAACTTAGATTATTTGCTCTTTTATTACTGAGTGGTATAATCTCTTTATATAGAATGGAAATCAAACCCTTATCAGGTATGTGGTTTCCAAATATTTTCTCCCATTGAGTGAGCAGTCTTCTCACCTTCCTAATGAAGTCCTTTGAATCACAGAAGTATTTAAGTTTGAGGTCCCATTATCCATGTTTTCTTTCATTGCTTGTGCTTTTGATGTAAAGTTTAAGAATCCACCACTTACCACCAGATCTTGAAGATGTTTTCCTACATTTTCTTCTAGGAATTTTATGGTTCTTGCTTTTATATTTAGGTCTTTGATCCATTTTGAGTTAAATTTTGTATAAGGTATGAGATAGGGGTCATCTTTCTTTTGGCTGTGGATATCCAGTTTCCCCAGCACCATTTGTTGAATAGACTCTTCTGCCCCAGCTGGTTGGGTTTGACAGGCTTGTCAAAAATCATTTGCCCGTAGATGTGAGGGTCTGTTTCTGAACCATGAATTCAGTTCCATTGGTCTGTGTGTCTATCTTTATGGCAATAACGTGCTGTTTTTACCCCTGTATTAGGTCATGGGGTTTAAAATCCAGAAGTGAGAGTCCTCCAACTTTCCTTTTCCTTTTAAAGATGTTTCTGGCTTTTCAGGTCCCCTTACCTTCCCAAATAAATTAGATAATTGTGTTTTCCACTTGTTTAAAAAATGCTGGTGGAATTTTTATTGGTATTGCATTGAATTTGTATATCAATTTGGGCAGAATTGACATCTTAATGATATTTAGTCTTCCAGTCCCTGAGCATGGAATGTTCTTCCGATTATTAAGTTCTTTTAAAATTTCTTTTAACAATACACTGCAGTTTTCTGAATGTAAGTGCTTTACATCCTTGGTTAACTTTATTCCTAAATATTTGATTCTTTTAATTGCAATTGTAAATGCAAATTTTTTCCTGACTTCCTTCTCAGATTGTGCATTATGATTGTATAGAAACACCACTGATTTTTGCATATTGATCTTGTATCCTGACATGTGACTGAAATCATTTATTAGCTCTAGGAGCTTTGTTGTAGATTTTTTGGGACTTTCTAGATATAGGATCATATCATCTGTGACTAGTGAAAGTTTTACTTCTTCCTTCCCAATTTCGATGCCTTTTACTTCTTTTCTTGCATGATTGCTCTAACTAGAACCTCTAGCACAACTGAATAACATTGGTGACAGTAGGCATCCTTGTCTTGTTCCTGATCTCAGTAGGAAAGCTTTCAGTCTTTCACCATTGAGAACAATGTTAGTTGTGGGGTTTTCATATATGGCCTTTATTATGTTGAGAAGGTTTCCTTCAATTCCTATCTTTCATAGTATTTTTATCAAGAAAGGATGCTATATTTTATCAAATGCCTTTTCTGCATCAATTAATAAGATCATGTGATTTTTCTTCTTTGTTTTTTTCATGGGTATATTATGCTGATTGATTTTCTTGTGTTGTATCACCCTTACATGCCTGGTATAAAACCCACTTGATTGTGATGAATAATTCTTTTAATGTGCTATTGGATTTGATTAGCAAGTATGTTATTGAGGATTTTTGCATTTGTAGTCATTAGAGAAATGGGTCTGTAGTTTTCTTTTTTTTTAATATCTCTATCTGACTTTGGTATTTGGGTGATATTGGCTTCATAGAATGAGTTTGGTAACATTCCTTCTTGTTCAATTTTTTGGAAGAGTTTGAGTAAGATTGGTATTAAATTTTCTTTGAATGCTTGGTAGAACTCACCTGTGAAACTATCTGGTCCTGGGCTTTCCATTTTGGGGAATTGTTTGATGACTGTTTCAATCTCTTTACTTGTGATTGGTTTGTTGAGGTCCTCTATGTCTTCCAGGGTCAATATAGGTTGTTTGGATAGTCCTAGGAGTTTTCCCATTTAGCCTACATTATCTAGTTTCTTTTGGCATATAGTTATTCATAGTATACTCTTATGATCTCTTTTATTTCTGTGGGGTCAATTGCAATATCCCATTTTCATTTTTTATTTCATTTATTTGCATCTTCTCTTTTTTTCTTTGTCAGTCTAGGTAAGTGTTTGTCAATTTTGTTAAGCTTCACAAAGAACCAACTTTTAGTTTTGTTAATTCTCTCTATTATTTCTTTGTTCTCAATTTCATTTATTTCTGCTCTGATCTTTATTATTTCATTCCCTCTACTTGCTTTGGGATTAGTTCTTTTTCTAGTTTCTCCTGCTGTGTAGTTAGGTCATTGGTTTTAGCTCTTTCTTCTCTTTTAATGTGAGCATTGAGGGCTATAAACTTCCCCCTCAGCACTGCCTTCACTGCATCCCATAGGTTCTGATACGTTGTATTCTCATTTCCATTCATCTCAAAATATTTATTGATTTCTCTAGAAATTTCTTCTTTGACACACTGATTATTCAAGAGTGTGTGATTTAATCTCCATATATTTGTGAATTTACCCTTTTTCCACCTCTTGTTGATTTCCAACTTTATTACATTAGGATCGGAGAAAGTGCTTTGTATAATTTCTGTCTCATTGAATTTATTGAGATTTGCTTTGTGACCCAACATATAGTCTATCCTGGAGAAAGATCCATGGGCACTTGGAAAGAATGCATATCCTACTGTTGTGGTGTGCAATGTTCTATATATGTCTACTAGGTTTAGTGCATTTATTATATTTTTCAAGCTCTCTGTTTCTTTATTGATCCTCTGCCTAGATGTTCTATCCAATGCTGAAAGTGGTGTATTGAATTCTCCAAATATTATTGTAGAGACATCCATTTCTCATTTCAGTTTTGCCAGTGTTTGCCTCATGTATCTTGGGACATCCTGGTTAAGTGCATATACATTTATGATTGTTATTTTTTCCTGGTGAATTGCCCCTTTTATTAATATATAGTGTCCTTCCTTGTCTCTAATAACAGTTTTGCTTTTAAAGTCTATTTCATCCAATGTAATTGTGGCAGTTTGGCATTGTTTATGAATTCCAAAATTAGATATTGGATTGTGTTTGTAAAGTGGTTTGTTCCTCTGGGTGTATTATATTGTATTAGATTCAGACATTTCACTTTTACTTGATAAAATCATGATTAAGGCTTTGATTCGGCCCACATCAGTAGGATGTTGAGTCTCTGCCTTTTTGGTAGGCAAGGACTCACAGAGAAAATGACATGGCAGAGGAGTGAGTTTGAGTTTTGATGCTGGAGCCCAAGGAAGTAAACACACAGGAGAAGAACAGAGAGGAATAGAGATGGCTCCATAGACACAGCAGAGGCCCCAGGAAGAGAAAGAGCCTGATAGTCTACAGCTGATCTTGGGGAGAGATTAAAGCTGCTAAGCCCAGAAATTGTAGAGCTCCAGGGAGAGAGACAAAGCCTTATACCGCCTACAGCTGAAACTGGAAGAAGCTGGGACCACAGAACCTTAAAAGAGGAAGAAAGAAGGCTGAACCCTCACAGCATCATGCTCCAACATGTGGTCAATGACTTTGGGTGAGAAAGTACCTCTTATGGTACCTTGAGTTGGACTCTTGAGGGTGTTGTGACTGTAAGCTTCTGCCCCAAATAAATACCCTTTATAAAAGCCAACAGAGGGAAGTGGATTTGGCTCAATGGATAGAGCATCTGCCTACCACACAGGAGGTCCAGGGTTCAAACTCAGAGCCTCCTGACCCATGTGGTGAGTTGGCTCATGCACAGTGCTGATGCGTGCAAGGAGTGCCATGCCATGCAGGGGTGTCCCCCATGTAGGAGAGCCCCATGTAGAAGGAGTGCACCCCGTAAGGAGAGCTGCCCCACATGAAAAAAGTGCAGCCTTCCCAGGAGTGGCACCACACTCCTGGAGAGCTGATGCAGCAAGAAGACGCAACAAAGAGAGACACAGATTCCTGGTGCCACTGACAAGAATACAAGCAGACACAGAAGAACACACAATGAATGGACACAAAGAGCAGACAACTGGGGGAGGGGAAGGGGAGAGAAATAAATAAAAAATCTTAAAAAAAAAAATCAACAGAGTTCTGGTACTTTGCATCAGTACCCCTTGGTTGACTAATACAGTAAGTATAGCTATTTCAGCTTTTTTTGGGTTACTGCATGCATGGAATATCTTTTTCAGCCTTTTACCTTCAATCTAAATCTATTGGTATCTTTGTGTTTAAGGTAAGTCTCTTGCAGATAACATATAGATGGCTCACATTTTCTTATCCATTCCTCCAGTCTGTGTCTTTTAATTGGGGAGTTTAATCCATTAACAGTCAATGTTATTACTGTAAAGACAGTTCTTATTTCACCCATTTTTATCTTTGGGTTTTATCTGTCACTTTATTTATTTATTTATTTATTTATTTATTTATTTATTTATTTCTCTCCTCTCCCCCTCCCCACCCCGGTTGTCTGTTCTCTGCGTCTATTTGCTGCGTCTTCTTCTTTGTCTGCTTCTGTTGTTGTCAGTGGCATGGGAATCTGTGTTTCTTTTTGTTGCGTCATCTTGTTGTGTCAGCTCTCCGTTTGGGTGGCACCATTCTTAGGCAGGCTGCACTTTCTTTTGCACTGGGCGGCTCTCCTTACGGGGTGCACTCCTTGCGCATGGGACTCCCCTACATGGGGGGACACCCCTGCGTGGCACGGCACTCCTTGCACGCATCAGCACTGCACATGGGCCAGCTCCACATGGGTCAAGGAGGCCCGGGGTTTGAACTGTGGACCTCCCATGTGGTAGATGGACGCCCTAACCACTGGGCCAAGTCCGCTTCCCTATCTGTCGTATTTTATTTTTACCACTCTTCTGACACTTCTAGTTACTGTTACTGATATAATCTTCATTTCTAGACTCTTCCAAGTCTCTTTCTCCTGTCTTTTCTTTTCAGGATGTAACACTCCTTTAATATTTCCTGCAAAGCTGGTCTTTTTTTTTTTTAATAAACTCCTTCATTTACTGTTTATCTGTGAATATTCTAAACTTGCCCTCATTTTTGAAAGACAAACTTGCTGGATATAAGATTCTTGGTTGGCAATTTTTCTCTTGCAGTATCTTAAATATACATACCACTGCCTTCTTGCCTCCATGGTTTCTGATGAGAATGGTACTTAATCTCATTGAGTATCCTTTACATGTTATGCATCACTTTTCTCTTGCTCTCAGAATTCTCTCTTTGTTTTTGGCATTTGACATTCTGATTAGTATGTGCTTTAGAGTTGGTCTATTTGGATTTATTCAGATGGGAGTATGTTGTGCTTCTTGGTCATGGATATCTATGCCCTACAATAGGGTTGGGAAATTTTCTATCATTATTTCTTTAAATATTCCTTCTGCTTCTTTTCTCTTCTCTTCTCCTTCTGGGACACTCATGACATGTATGTTTGCATGTCTCTTGCTGTCATTTAGTTCCCTGAGATCCTGTTCAATTTTTTCCATTCTTTTCTTCATCTGTTCTTTTGTATGTTCACTTTTGGAGGTCATGTTTTCAAGCTCACCAATCTTTTTTTCTGCTTCCTCAAATCTGCTGTTATGTGCTGCTAGTGTATTTTTTAAAGATTTATTTTATTTATTTCTCCCCACCCCCTCACTGTTTGCATTTTCTGTGTCTGTTCATCTTCCTTGTTTCTTTAGGAGCCACCGGGAGCTAAATCCAGGAACTCCAATGTGGGAGGGAGGCACCTAATCACTTTAGCCACCTTGGTTCCCTGCTTTGTGTGTCCCTTATTATGTTTTTCTTTGGGTTGTCTGTTGCATCAGCTTGCTGTGCCTGCCTGTCATACCAGCTGTCTTCTTTAAAAATGTGATAGATTTGTTACATTTGATTTACAAATATTGAAGCATTGCTACTGAGCAAAGTCTATAGTGTACAGTTTGGTTCACACTTTGTGCTGTACTGTTTTCTTAGGCTTTGACAATTGTATCCATCATTACAGTCTCATACAGAACAATTTCACTGTCCTAATAATGCCCTATGTTCCACCTATTCATCCTTCCCCTCCCCTCTGAACCACTTGCTTTATGTCAACATTACAAGTTCTTCCATTAACACAAAATCTCTACAATAACAATAAATCTATTTTGAACCATGATTATACTCTCCCCTTATGTTTGTTCATTCCTCAGTCTTGAGGGATTTGGAATGGTGTTCATTCTGACTGCTTTAGGCTGGGAGGGGACTTAGATATTATGGGCAGGTGGAAGGAATTGTTTTACTTGCAGTTGTAGATACTCCTCGTTTTGGGGGAAGGAACTTGTGCATTATCATTGTTTTGTTGGTTGTCCAGGGCAAACCCAAAGAACTGGAGAGTAGAAGTTGACCACAGCTCCACAGTCCATCATTCACCACAGGGTTCACTGTGTCATATGGCCCCTGCCTTGTACAATCCATTCAAAGTGTACACTCAGTTGCTCTCAGTTTCATCACAGAGTTGGGCTGTCATCAGCTCAGTCCATGTCAGAACATTTTCATTACTCCAAAAGTAAAAATCCCGTATCCCTTTATACTTCCCCATTAATGACCATTAGCACTGATACATTACCTTCTTTGCCATTGCTGTAAAAGTATTACAAGCCATTACTGTAAAAATATTACAATATTATAGTTAACTATAGTCTATACGTTATGTTAGTTGTATTTTCCCCTATATCTTTGTATTCTTTAACATCTTGTAATAGAGGAACATTCTTGTATTTGTACTAGTAACCACAATCATCATCTACCACTGCAATCACTATATTATACAGTCCATAGATTATCCACTAGTTTTGTTTCAATTAACATTAATCTCCCTAGGCTACCCCTTTCAGCCACAATCACATTTATAAATCAGCAGTGTTGGTTATACTCATTATAATGTGTTACTATCAACTCTGACCATTTCCCCACATTTACGGTCCCTCTTAATAAACATTCTACAGACATTCAGCATCAGCTCCCCCTTCTCAACCCACTTACTCTCTCCTAATAACCAATATTCAATAGTTTAACTCCATGAATTTACTCATTGTATTTCATTCATATTAGTGAGACCATACAATATCTGTCCCTTTGTGTCTGGTTCAAACTGGGAGAGGTGTGGGTTGCCCCATGACCTCAAGAAACAGAAGTAGAGAAGTACTTCTAGGACTTGAGGGATCCAGGCATCAAGCCTCAACAGCCACGAATACCGCAGGAAAGCAGTCATCATGTGCTTCTGATGAAAGTGTGTGTAATACTGCTTCTGAAATATATTTTGAACCTAAATATAAACAAGCCTCCAGATCTATCTATCAATTTATAGGAAATATAAAGGACCAAGGAAACTATAGCACAAATGATTAGTTTCTTCAACAAATAAATTGGAAGGGAGTAGGAAAAAAAAAAAAACAGATAGAAGGAGAACATATTGATAAAATAAACTTAAGGAACATATCCACCAATTGCAATGTATGGATCTTATTTGAATCCTGATTTGAACAAGCTGGAAAAAAAATGAGAAGCTGATGTGGCTCGAGTGATTGGGCTCCCATCTACCATATAGGAGGTCCAGGGTTCAATTCTCGGGGCCTCTTGGTGAAGGCAAGCTGGCCTGTGTGGCAAACTGGCCCATGCGGAGAGCTGGCCCACATGGAAAGCTGGCGCAGCAAAATGATGCAACAAAAAGAGACACAGAAGAGAGACAATAAGAGACACAGCAGATTAGGGAGCTGAGGTGGCACAAGGGATTGAGCACCTCTCTCCCACTCCAGAAGGTCCCAGGATCGGTTCCTAGTGCCACCTAAAGAGAGAACAAGCAGACACAGAAGAACGCACAGCAATTGGACACAGAGAGCAGACAGTGAATGCAAAACAATGCGGGGGGTGGGGAGAAATAAATAAATCTTTTTTAAAAAGAGAGAGAAAGCGAAATTTGAACCCTAAAAGACCACTTAATGATATTAAGAAATTATTGGCATAATATAGAGTGGTTATATTTTCTCAAAGAGAGTTTTTATCTTTAGAGGTACATACTGAAATATGTATAGCTGAAAAGATGATATCTGACTTGTCCTTCCAAATGACCCAGGGGTTGCAGCAAGGGGTAAAGATAAAGCAAGTTTAAAAAATAGAAAAGATAAAGCACAACTTTTTTTGATTAATTGATAATTTTTGAAGGTGATGGTTTACAAAGAGTTTATTATACTATTCTCTTCACTTTTTGAAATGTTGAAATGTTCCGTAATCAAAACAATTCATTCCCCTCCCCTCCCTGCTCAGAGACTGTCCTTAGTAACAAATAGGCCAGTCTCTCAACAGAATGTAGAATTTCACAGATCAGCGAATTGTCCAAAATTTTGGGTGGAGGACAAAGCCAACTTTTCATTTTGCCAAATTAAAACAAAACAAAAATTCCCTTCAATCTCAGCAACATGTCGTAAAAGGAAGGGCATAGAGAGGCCAATCACTTCATCTCAGAAAGCAGGGTGGGTTGCTCTTCAGCGGGACAAGATTAGCATCACAGACAAATTGGTTCGTTTCTGTCTTTTTCTCAATCCACCGCGAAGGTGCCGACAGCAACCCCGAGATGAGGAAGGCAGGCTGGGGGTCAGCTGCTCCCACTCCCCTTCCTGCTGAGGAGAGAAGGCTTTGGAGGCTGCTCCCACCACAGCCGATCGAGGGGGAGAAGGGAGGCCCCCAGGAGGGCCCCAGCTGCTCACGGGCGCTCTTCCCTTGCTGCGGTGTCTTCTGTCTTCTTTCCTGCTCAAAGGAGCTGGATCCTGGGTGTGTGGGGGGTGATACGGGGTGGGGAGTTTTCCACGCTCGGGGCTGGGCTTTCCTGCTGAAAGCTCTCCAGGGGGGGGAGCTGTTAGCATGAAATGCCTTTAAACTTGAGTGGGAGACGATCACACCCCAAAGCTGGGGCCCCTCCCCTGGCACTAGACCGCATCCGTGGCTGCGGGTAGACCCTTGAGAGCTGGGAGCTCTGACATCTCGCAGCTGGGACTTGCTTCTCTCCTTTCCCTTTCCTCCTATTGCCTGTAACCTGACTTATAAGAGGTTTTGATTTTTTTTTTCTTTTTCCTTTTTCCTTCCCCCGCCCTGCTGTTTTTTTGCTGTCCATGTCCATTCGCTGTATGGTCTTCTGTATCTATTTCTCTTTTTGTTTTCTCTTTTTGTCTTTCTCCTCTAGGATTCACTGGGATTCGATCCTGGGGATCTCTGATGTGGAGAAAGGTTCCCTGTCAATTGCGCCACCTCAGTTCCTGGTCTCTGCTGTGCTTCACCTTGACTGTCCCCTTCGTCTCTCTTGTTCCGTCATCCTCCTGCTGTGTGACTCACGTGCACAGGCACTGGCTCACGGGGAGGGGCACTGGCTCACCATGCGGGTACTCTCACGGGCACTTAGCTCACCATGTGGGCACTCGGCTCATCATGCGGGCACTCACACAGGCACTGACTTATCATGTGGGCACTCACGCAGGCACTCAGCTCACCATGTGGGCACTGGCTCTCTGCGTGGGCACTGGCTTACCACATGGACACTTGGCTCACCTCGTGGGCACTCGTGTGGGTGCTCGGCTCGCCGCACGGGCACTGGCTCACTGAGCAGGCACTCATGTGTGCACTCGGCTCATCGTGTGGGCGCTCGGCTCACCATACGGGCATTTGGCTCACCACACGGGTACTTGGCTCACCATGCGGGCACTGGCTTGCCGCTCAGGCATGCTTTCTCTTCTTTGTTTTCACCAGGAGGCCCCAGGGATTGAACCCAGATCCTCCCATATGGTAGGCAGAGCCCTTATCCCTTGAGCCACATCCGCGTCCTGCTTTCTTTCTTAAGGCAACACATTTCACAATGAGATAGGAGCTTCTTTTTCCTTAAAACTCACGGACACGTAAGACAGTCTGTTTGGGGTGATGAAAAGGTTGTGATAATTGTGCAACATTGTGAATGTATTAAATACTACTAATGGTAAAGTTTATGTTATGTATTTTACCATAATAATAATATTAAGAAGATGGAAGAAGAGGAGGAGGGGGAGGGGGAGGAAGAGGGTTATGACGTCGGTGACAGATTGTCCCCTGGAATATTAGAATGTCAAAGACGAGGACATTTGGGTCCATGCCCTTGTTTCCTGGACAAAGGCCCTAAGATGCAGCTCCGGGAAGTGACGTGTTCACGGCTACACAGCAAATTAGGCGAGGTGGGGCTGAGCTCCAGCTGTAAACCCTCCCCTCTGCTGTGTTCTGACCGGGGCACAGCATGGGCACCGCCACCTGGACTCTGAGTAGTCAGGGCTTCTTGGCACAGAGGCTACAGACTGGCAATCCTTAGATTGGATGCCAGCACCGGGCCTGTTGGGTTTGGCTGCACCATGTTTAGCGAATTTCCAAAATTAATTGCCAACATTTGAAAATCAGGCAAATTCACCTAGAATTCCAGACTTCCGGCTTCTTTTAACCAACAGAAAGCTCTGGCCACACTGGCGCACGTTCCCCTGTGGCCACGCGGGGAGCTGAGTTCCCACCACCTGCTGCTGCCCCTCTTTTAGCGTCAGGCCCGGGGGCTCTTCCTAACACTCTGCACGCAGGCATTTCTGCTCCCTGACTACCCCGGTCAGCCGGAAGAATGTCGTCCCTGCTTAGCCCCCACCTGAGAACCGCCCGTCGCCAGCGTTTTCCTGGTGGAAGTGTTTTCCTGGTGGGCCTCTGCGTTTCTCAGCCCCTCTGCTCCGCCTACACTGTCTTGGCTGTAGACTTTGCTTCTCCCCAGTGCCTCTCCTTTCAGAAATGCTCCCCTTGTACAGATGGGGATGCTAGAGGAGAAACAAACGCCAACCCCGCCCAAAACAAAAACTCACTTGCGGGCCTAACATTGTGACCGATTGGCTGAAGGCCCAAAATGCTACGAGAAAAAACAGGCAGGGCTGTTACCCCACAGGTCAAACGGAGAATTGCCATATGAGCCAGCAATTCCACCTCTAGGTAGATGTCCCAAAGAATTGAAAACAGGGACTCAAAACAGATATTTGCATACCAATGCTTACAGCAGAATTATTGACAATAGCCGAAGGGTGGACGCAACTGAAGTGTCCATCATCAGGTGAATGGAGAAACAAAATATGCCCAGCCATGCCACGGACTCTTACTCAGCCATAAAAGGAATGAAACTCGGATTCACGCGGCAACTTGGAAGAAACTTGAAGACATTAGGCCAGGTGAAATAACAAGGGACAAAAGGACAAACATTTTCTGATTCCACTTACATGAAATTATCTAGAATTAGCAGATACGTAGAAACTGAGCGTAGATTACAGGTTGCCAGGGGCTGAGGTGGGGTGTGTGGGGAGTTATTGCTTAATGCGGACAGACTTTCTGTTGGGGGTGATGAGAGAGTTTTGGTGAAGGATGGCGGTAACATTGTGAAAGTAATGAATGCCAATGCATTATTCTGTTAATGAATTTTTGCTTTAATTTCCCCCCAGTTTAAAGGGAAATTTTATGTTATGTTACCATATTAAAAGTTTATAAATAAAAAAAGCAGCCAGGCGCTTCAGGATGTACAAGTGGGGCTGCCGCGCCGCGTCCTCCGATAAAACTACAGATGGAGAAAGGGCACCCACAGGAGAAAAGGCCCGTGCCCCCGCCACAGCTGGGAGGCAGGGGCCCTGCCCGCCCGGTTTCCACCAGCCTACCTCCTGGCCCCGCTGCTTCTCAGGCTTGGCACTCGCAGCGTTTCTCGTTGGTAGCACTTGGCACAGCTATGGTGTTTCCCTCTTTGGGGTGACAAGCTGATTAACATTTACTTCCTTGCTGGGCCTCACGTGGGCAGGGACCATTACATCCACAGCACAGAGCTTGGAGCCGGGCACTGAGTAGGTTCGCCATAAATATTTCATTCCGGAATATTTGCTTTTCATAAGGAAGGTGTCCTGGGAGGTCCAAGTGTGCTCTGGGAGACGGTCAGCCCCCAGATGTCTCCAGATGGCACTTCCTTGATGATTTAGGCGTTAGCCAGAGACAGTGTCTGCTGCTTGCCACCCAAGGAACCTATTGTTCTGTAACTCCTCTCAGCCTCAGTTTCCTCATCTGTAAAATGGGGGTAATAACCACACCTCCCATTTATTCATTTTAGTAAAGGTTATACCAGTGATCTTGGTCGATGTTCACCACGATGATGATGCTTTTGACAAAGCCATGTGTATTTAGGTTCCTGTGGCTGCTGTAACAAATTTCCACAAACTATGTGGCTTCAAAACAACACCAATTTCTTCTCTTACATCTTAGGGGGCAAAAGCCTGAAATGGGGCTGCAGGGCTGCGCGCCTTCTGGAGACCCCATTTCCTTGCCTTTCGCAGCTTCTAGAGGCTGTCGCCTACCTTGGCTCCTTGGCCCAAAGCCTTCCTCCAGCTTCAAGGTCAGCAATTGCCTCATTCCTTCTCTGACTAAGGACCCTTGTGGTTGCATTGATTCATCCAGGACAGCCTCTCCCATCTCCCTGCCCTTCACGTCATCATGGCTGCAAAGTCCCTTTTGTCACATAAGGTAACACGTCCACAGATTCCGAGGATTAGGACGTGGACTCTGGGGGCCCTTAGTCAGCCGACCGCGCCATGCGTCCAGAGCTTGGGTTTATAAACATTTCTGCAGGAGACAGCAAGAAGGTAAAGTTAGGGCTCCCGCCTTCCAATTTCTTGTCATTCTGTTGAGGACAGGAAGTAGTTACAGGGTCAACAGAGAAGCAGGCAGGGCAGGGTCAGCGCCACTGGGGAGGTAGAAACTTCCTGTGGAAATCCTGAAGGTGATGTGGGGATTCTCTCCTCCCCCTGGGGTTTGTCCTCTCCTCAGATCTGCAGTGTCTCACCTTTTAGGTTCTGCCCTGCCCAGCTCTGGGGAAGGGGGAGCCTCATTCCTGAGACTGAGGTGTCTGCTGTTGCCCACACAGGACGCAGAAGGCCTTGGGAAAGGCAGGGCCGAGTCTCCCTGCCACGTCAGCAAAGGGCCCTGCTTTCCACAGTTTAAAAATTTGTGGGGAGTGGATATGGCTCAAGGGGTTGGGCTCCTGCTTCCCACATGTGAGGTCCTGAGTTCGGTTCCTGGTGCCTCCTGAAAAAAAAGAAAAAAAGGGCAAACAACAAGCAAAACAAATGAAACAACTCAGGGGAGCTGACGTGGCTCAGTGGCTGAGCGTCAGCTTCCCACATACAAGGTCCCGGGTTCAATCCCTGATCCCTGGTACCTCAAAAAAAAAAAAAAAAAAATTGTGGTAAGATATGTATCACATGAAATTTTCCATTTTAATGAGTAAGTTTACAATTCAGTGGCATTAGTGACATTAATGATGTTGTGCCACCAATACCAGTATTTCCAAATTTGTCATCACCTGAACAGAAACTCCATAGCTGCTAAGCAATAACTCCCATTTCCCCTCCCACCTGGTAACCTGTAGTCTACTTTCTTTCTCTATGAATTTGCCCATTCTAGGTATTTCATTTAAGTGGAATCTTATCTATCCTTTTGTGTCTGGCTTATTTTACTCAGCATGTTTTCCAGGTCCATCCATGTTGTCACATGTATCAGAACTTCATTCTTTTTTATAGTCAAATAATATTTCAATTTATGTCTATACCACAATTTTATTTCTCCCTTCATCTGTTGATGGATACCTAGGTTGTTTCTACTTTTTGGCTACTGCGAATAATGCTGCTATGAACAGTGGTGTACAAGTACCTGTTTGAGTCCCTATTTTCAATTTCTTTGGGTATACATCCAGGACTGGGATTGCTGGGTCATATGGTAATCCTATATTTAATTTTTTTTTGAGGAACCACCAGCCTGCTTCCCACAGTGGCTGCACAAATTTGCATTCCCAACAACAGTGTATGAGGAAAGATACCACTGCCAATAGCAATAAAGCAAGGCCGAGAGCAGGGCCTTACCACTGCCTCATCCAAACTCACCCAGATAGGCGTTGCCCACCTAAAGTTCATCCTTATTATTTCATTTCTTTTCGTGACCAAATAATATTCCATTGCACAGAAACACCATATTTTATCGATCCATTCATCAGTTGCTAGCCATTTAGGTTGCCTTCGTTTTGCCTATTATGAATAATGCTGCTATGAACATGCATGGTCATGCTTTTGAGTGGACATGCTTTCATTTCTCTTGGGTATGTACCTAGGAGTGGAATTGCTGGGTCATATGGCAACTCTATGTTTAACCTTTTGAGGAACTCCTGAGCTTTCCCATGCTGGCTACACCACTTTAAGATTTTAGCATGTACGAGGGTTCCCATTTCTCTACATCCTCACCAACACTCATTATTTTCTCTCTTCCTAGCAGGGGGGAGGTTGTATCTCTCTCTTTTTTTTTTTTTTTTTTTTTTTTAGGTATCGGAACTGGAGATCAAACCCAGAATCTCACATGTGGGAAGCTGGTCCTCAACCACTGAACCACACTGGCTTCCCTGAGTTGCTGTTTTCATTTGTTTGCTTTTTGTTTTTTGGCTTGGGTTTGTTGTTTTTTTTTTTTCTTTTAGAAGGCAGTGGGGACCAAACCCAGGATCTCCCATCTGGGAAGCAAGAGCAACTCCTTGAGCCACATGCTCCCCTCATTGTGGTTTTGATTTGCATTTCCCTGATGGTTACTATGTTGAGCATCTGTTCTTGTCCTTATTGGCCATTGGTATATCTTCTTTGGAGAAATGTCTATTCAAGTCCTTTGCCTGCTGGGTATCTTTACACTTGAATGATCTCCTGCAGGATAATAGTGAGGCACAGCGAGGCCTCTGGGGTCAGAGGTTTGCATCCCAGCTTGGCCAGTTACTAGTGCCTGACCTTGACCACTCTGTCTGTGGACCTCAGTTTTTCCCTCCTGCCATGAGTGTAGAAATATTACCTGCTTCATAGGGTTGTTGTGAGTATTAAACCAGACACTGCATATCAGCTTAGTACAGGCTCTGTAACAGGTATCTATAATAGCAACGACCACACTTGCAGAGCTCTCACCATTTTCAAGTCTGCGCACATAGGTGATCTCATTTAATCTAATGATAAGCTTGCTAAGTAGGTATCAGCATCTCCAGTCAGTGCGCGTTAGAGCTGCGGCTCAGCGCAGGGAGGCGCCGTGCGCAGGGATGGGGAGTGGTAAGAGGCGGGGCTGAGACCCGATCTACACGACTCCAGCGTCCTCCCCAGTGGTTACGTTTTTAACCAGAATCTGCGTCCCTGTCACCTCTGGCCCTTTCTGTTATTCGAGGGCCATCACAAGGGAATCAGGGAAGAGCCCGCATAATTACATCGTCTGCAGCTTATTCAGGCAGAGATACGCTGCGGCCATCGCCAGACTGCAGCTCACCTGGCCTTGGGCTTTGGCTGCAGTAGACTCAGAGCGGCCTTTACCGAGATCCTGGCGGCGTCTCCCCTCCTGTTGCTCCAAGAGCCGCTCCCAGCCAAATGGAAACCATGAAAGGAATGGGCCCGGCCTCGCTCCCCGTTCTGGAAAGGCTCGTTAGGATTTCTGTGTAGTTCCCTATAGCGACGCTGGGTGGCACCATTGAGTCACCCGAAACCAATTTTCTCCAGAGGTCGACAAAATGCACCCAGTTGGGAGAAGAGTGTCAGGCTTTCTCAGATCCACTTTCAAGATGCTCATCACCAGCACTCTCATGCCTCACTTGGTTCTCATTTGCCCTGAGCCGAGTAGTATGTTGAAAGAAGCTCCCTGCAGCCCGAGACACTTGAGCCTGAAGATGGGTTCCAAGGCCAGGTGACTTTGCAGCTGACTTCTGTAAATCAGGAACGATGGGGAGCAGATGTAGCTCAAGTGGTTGAGTGCCTACTTCCCATGTATGAGGTGCCCGGTTTGATCACTGGTTCCTCCTAAAAACAAAGCAAACAAACGAAAAAAAACCAACTCTCTTTGGGGAGCAGATATAGCTCAGTGGTGAGCGCCTGCTTCCCAGGTACCGGGTCCTGGGTTCAATCCCCATGACCTCATAAAAAAAGAAAAGAAGAGGAATGATAACTTAAGGATGAGAGAGAGCAGGTGCAAAGCCCCTAGCTGTTCAGAGCCCCTTGTCTTCCAGAATTCTCTACATTGTCCCTTCTAGGAGAAGTCATTTGTTCAAAACGGCTATGTCACGCTAGGCTGTGAGTAACCCTGAGCTCCCTGGGCTCAGGGACTCTTTCCCATCCCCACCTTTCTCCTTCTCTCCCTTCGATTCTTTTCCCCATGCAAATAATGACATATATGCATGATATTTAAATTTTAGGTGGAAATAGGATCACCCTTTAATACTATTCAACAACTTGTTTTATCCCTACTTTGTGTATTATGTGCACCTTTCCAAGTTAGAACATAAAAATCTGCCTCAGTGTTTGTAGGTCCCCAAATGCCATTTGAGGTCTCTCTGCTTGGACTCTAGAAAAGATCAGCTTTAATCCCAAGTCTTTTTCATGTGGGTTCTCAGGGAATGAGTAGGGTTGGGAATGGGCTGGGGCATTTATGTTCTCATGGTCACTTGGATTCCCTGATCATGCATATGCTGAATTTATTCCATTGAAATTTATTTATTTAGCCAGTCCCCTACTGATGGATATTTAGTTTTTTCCCCAGTCTTTTATGACCACAAACACTGCAATGAATACTTTTGTTCATCCTTTGTTTTACGCTGAATCAATTGCTGGAAGTATTTTGCATGGCCAAAGGTTATGGCCATTTTAAATTTAGCATATCTTGCTAAGTTATTGCCATAGATTGCACTAATTTTCATTCCCAATAGGATGAGTTATCAAATTTTGGTCTTTGCTTGTATGTGCAAATATACACATGCATATATTTCTTGTTCATATTCCTTGCTTACTTTTCTCTTGAGTTGTTGATCTGAAGGAACTTTCTTTTTTTATTTTATTTTATTTTATTTATTCATTTTTTAAAAAAACATTACATTAAAAAAATATGAGGTCCCCATTCACCCCCACCGCCCCCACCCCACCACTCCCCGACAGTAACACTCTCCCCCATCATCATGACACATCCATTGCATCTGGTGAGTACATCTCTGGACATCGCTGCACCCCATGGCCAATGGTCCACACCATAGCCCACACTCTCCCATGTTTCATCCAGTGGGCCATGGGAGAACATACAATGTCCGGCAATTGTCCCTGCAGCACCACCCAGGACAACTCCAAGTCCCGAAAATGCCTCCACGTCTCATCTCTTCCTCCCATTCCCCGCACCCAGCAGCCACCATGGCCGCTTTTTCCACATCAATGCCACATTTTCTCAATTATTAACCACAATAGTTCATGAATAGAATATCATTAAGTCCACTCTATCCTTACTGTATTCCTCCTTCCTGTGGATCTTGGCTTGGTTGTGTCCATTCCACATCTATGTCAAGAGGGGGCTTAGATTCCACATGGATACTGGATGCAATCCTCCTGCTTTCAGTTGTAGGCACTCTAGGCTCCATGGTGTGGTGGTTGACATTCTTCAACTCCATGTTAGCTGAGTGAGGTAAGTCCAATAAATCAGAGTGTAGGAGCTGACGTCTGTTGAGGCTCAGGGCCTGGCTATCATATTGTCAGTCCAGAGATTCAGATCCCCTAGATATATCTTAAACCCCAGCACCAACTACAGTTCCAGTAAAGTAGCATGAAAGGCTTGTGAAAACAGATCCCATCTGAGTCCAGCTCCATCACGCAGAAACACCAGCTCCAAAGAAGGGCCAACTGACATGGCAGTGAAGGAACTTTATACATGTGAGGGAGACTATCCCATTATAATTCAACATGGAAATATTTTTGCTTAGTTTAATATTTGCTTTCACATAACTTTTTAAAGCTGCATAGTATTCTATGGAATGAGTGTACCATAATTTTTAAGCAATCCTAATTGTTAGGCATTTCGGTTGCTTCCAGTTTTTTTTTGCTATTATAACTACATATCTCTTGCCATCTCTCTATGGTAAATTCTTAAAAGTGGAATTTCTTGCTTAAAGAATATTAACTTTTAACAGACTTTTGATGTGTATTAGTTATAGGATGTTATCTTTTTTTAAAACTTATTTAAAAACTCCTGGGGAGAAGATGTAGCTCAGGTTGAGCTCCTGCTTCCCACACACAAGGTCCTGGGTTCAATCCCTGGTACTTCCTAAACAAACAAACAAGCAAGCAAACAAACAAATCTCCTACTTAAAAAAAAAATGAATCCCCACATACCAATGAACCATCGACTCAGGCCGACCTTGTCTAATCTATACCGTGGAGGCTGTTGGGAACCCTTCCAGATGAGGCTGTGCAGGGGCAAATAGTACCTCACATTCCAGGTGCCCTTCTTCTTTTTTTTTCTTTTCTTTATTTTAAAAGAAGTTTTAGCTTACATAAAAGTTATATTGAAAATATAGGGGATTTTCATATACCCCACCCCTTCCCTTCTCACATTTCCCCCTATTTAATAACATCTTTCATTATTGTGGTACATTTGTTACAATTGATGAACACATATTGAAGCACTGCTACTAAGCATTGGCTACAGTTTACATTATGGTTCACACTTTGCGCCGTACAATTTTATAGGCTTTGACAAAATGTATAACACTCTGTATCCATTATTTGCAATATCATGCAGAACAATTCCAGTGTCCCCAAATGCTCTATGTTACACCTATTCTTCCCTTTCTCTATCCCCAGAACCTCTGGTGACCACTCTCTTTATATCAGTGTTACAAGTTCTTCCACTACTGGAATAATAAGTCTACTTTGGTTCATAGTTCCACCCCCCCTTCTGTATGTTCATTCCTCAGTCTTGAGGATTTAGGGATGGTGATACCCACTCTGCTTACAGTTGAGAGGGGGCTTAGATCCCACAGGGCAGATGGATGGAACTGTCTTGCTTGCAGTTGTAGATTCTCTTTTTGGAGGGGCTGGGCATTGTCCATCGTCATCAATTTGTTAGTTGTCTTGGGTGAGTTCAATGAACTGGAGAGTAGGTGTTGGCTGCAACTCTGCTGAGATTCAGGACTCAACTAGCATATGAACAGCTGGAAGATTTAAGTCTCTAGAACACACATTTGACAGATAAAGGGTTCAGTTAAAAGGGGCAGAAGAACCATGCATAGGGAAATTATAAATGAGTCTAACTCTGTTACACTGGGGAGAAAGGCTACATATATTCCAAGGTAAGGCCCACTGATGGGGTGCCAACTTCCTGGGGTTTTCTCCCTGCCTATAGTGTCCAGATATCTCTAGAGCCTTTAGGAGCACCTCTGCTTGAGGCACTGTTTACTGTGGCAGCCAGCGAGAGCCTCCTGAGACATGCATAAGTGTAACCTCAGGAATGCCCTCTTGGCATGCTTTGAAATATCTTAGCTGTAAAAACTCTTTTGTATTTAATATTCCCCCTTTTGGTCAAATTCTTTTTTTTTTTTAGATTTATTTATTTATTTAATTTCCCCCCCTCCCCTGGTTGTCTGTTCTTGGTGTCTATTTGCTGCGTCTTGTTTCTTTGTCCGCTTCTGTTGTCGTCAGCAGCACGGGAAGTGTGGGTGGCGCCATTCCTGGGCAGGCTGCTCTTTCTTTTCACGCTGGGCGGCTTTTCCTCACGGGCGCACTCCTTGCGCGTGGGGCTCCCCCACGCAGGGGACACCCTTGCGTGGCACAGCACTCCTTGCGCGCATCAGCGCTGCGCATGGCCAGCTCCACACGGGTCAAGGAGGCCCGGGGTTTGAACCGCGGACCTCCCATATGGTAGACAGACGCCCTAACCACTGGGCCAAAGTCCGTTTCCCTGGTCAAATTCTTTTTCTAAATGCATTGCTAGTTGGAGCTTAATGAGAATCCCTCAGTGCAGGGAGGCTCATCTCCAGGAGACATGTTTCATTCAGAGGGGGAAAGTAGTGAATTTATTTACTGAGTTTGGCTTAGAGCAGGAATTTTTAGCCTTTTTGTTCCATGGACCCCTTTGTCAATCAGATGAAAACCACAGACCCCTTCTCAGAATGTAGCAGCAGATAGTTTTATAACACTCAGCTATCATCGGGTATAACAACTACTGTAATTTCAAAGTATGGATGAGTGTAAGTGATTTTTTGAGATATGCAACAACTGTAATGTGATATGACATGAATACTACTATAATTTACTGCATACCTTCATAAGTGAAGGAGATGTTTGATTTCAGTTAAAGGTCAGAAAAAATAAAGATAATAAGTTGATTTTTTTCAGTTCAAGCGCATGGACCCCAAATAAGAACCCCTGGCTTACAGCTGGGCCCTGAGCCTCAGCAGAGTTGCAATACCTACACTCTGGTTCGTTGGACTTATCCAGGTCAGCTAACAGGGAGGTGAGGATGGTCAACCACCACACCAGGGAATTGAGAGAGTCTACAGGTGCAAGCAGGAGAATCACATCCATCAGCCATGTGGGATCTAAGCCCCCTCTCGATTTATAGGTGGAGGTGGACATTGCCACCCCAGGGTCCTCAGGATGGAGGAATAAAATATGGATTAGAGTGGACTTACTGGTATTCTACTATAGAAGTATTGTGACTCTAGCAATGGAAGAAATTATATCATTGATGTGAGGACAGTGGCCACGGGAGTTGCTGAAGGCAGGGAGAGGGAAAAAGACATGTGATACTGGGACATTTTTGGGACTTGGAGTTGTCCTGAATGATATTTCAGGGACAGATGCTTGACATTGTATATCCTGCCATAACCCACTGAATGGACTGGGAGAGAGTGTAAACTATGATGTAAACTATAATCCATGCTGTGTAACAATGCTCTAAAATGTACTCATCAAATGCAATGAATGTGTGAATGTACCACATGAATGAAAGAAGTTGTCGATGTGGGAGGAGTGGGGGGTGTGGGGAGTGGGGTATATGGGAAACTCTTACATTTTTTAATGTAACATTTTGTGTGTTCTATGTATCTTAAAAAAAAAAGGTAATGAAAAAATGAAAAAAAAAAAAAAGAATCCCTGGCATTGAGAGAGGTCACATTTGAGTAATAAGGAGATTTTCAGGAGGTAACTCTTAGGCAATACTTACTACTAGGCTAAGTTTCAATTTTACAGGAATAAGGTTTAAAAAGTACAAGCATTAATATCAAGGGCCTCATGTATTGGACCATCTTCTTTCACTAGGCACTACCTATATATTCTAGAGATTCTTGCCATTCTATTAGAAAATGTAGCAGGACTCCCCAGGGCAGGAGTTCAGTATTTTGTTGGTTATTGTGTGGGTCTCCACCCACTGAGATAACACTCATGTCCACATGAGCATCTTCATGTTGCATAGAGGCATGCCCGGGTGCATCCTTCACCACACATCCCACCACTGGCACCCTGTACCACTGACCTTCCCCTGCCATAGGTATAACTTTTCTGTAGTCCAAAACCTCCCCAAAAACAAAGCCAAAAAAATTTTTTTTTGCATTGTGCCTTTCATCACTGTAAGATGTTATCTTTTGTGTATATTTACAATTTCTTCTGTATATTCCCCTAGTGTCTTATTTTTTCACTTTATTTTGAAAGAAGCTTTGGGTTACAGAAAGGTCATGTTGAAAACTGCAAGCAGGAGAATCCCATCCACTAGCCATGTGGGATCAAAGCTCCCTCTTGATTTAGAGGTTGAGTGGACATCACCATCCCAGGGTTTTCAGGATGGAGGAATAAAATATGGATTAGAGTGGACTTATTGGTATTCTACTATAGAACTATTGTGACTCTAGCAATAGAAGAAATTGTATCATTGATGTGGCTACAGTGGCCACGGGAGTTGCTCAGGGCAGGGAGAGGGAAGAAGAGGTGTGATATGGGGACATTTTCAGGACTTGGAGTTGTCCTGAATGATATTGCAGGGACAGATGCAGGACATTATATATCCTGCCTAAACATATTGAATGGACTGGGAGAGAGTGTAAACTACAATGTAAACTATAATCCATGCTGTGTAGCAGTGCTCCAAAATGTATTCACCAAATGTGGCAATGAATGTGCCACAATGATGAAAGAGGTTGTTGATGTGGGAGGAGTGGGGGGCGGAGTGGGGTATATGGGAACCTCTTACATTTTTTAATGTAACATTTTGTGTAATCTATGTATCTTTAAAAAAAGACAAGAGTGGTAAGCACAAATTCAAAAATAATTAAATTCAACTTATCTTCATTGCTCATACACACACAAAAAAGAAAATACAGGGGATTTCCACATACTCCACCCCGTCCCCTCTTATATTTTTCCCTATTAATAACAACTTACCTGAGTATAGTTCCTTTTTTTACAATTGAACAATGTTGCATTGCTACTAACCATGGTCAATGGTTTACTATCAGGGTTTACATGTTGCACCATACAATTTTTTAGGTTTTGACAAAAGGTATAATGGCCTGTATCCATCATTGCAAAATATGTAGAACAATTTCAATGCCCTAAAAATGCCCTATGTTCCACCTATTCTTCCCCACCCCAGAACCTATGGTAAGCACTAAGTTTCAATTTTTTAAAATTAAGGTTCATAGTTACATGCATTAATATTGAGGGCTCGACATCTTAGTCTGATTTATTTATTTGTTTGTTTGTTTATCCACCACCCCCCTCCCCACCTTGTTGTTTGCACTCGCTGTCTGCTCTCTGTTCATTGTGTGCTTGTCTTCTTTTTAGAAGGCACTGGGAACCGAACCTGGGAGCTCCCATGTGGGAGGAAGGGCTCCTAATTGCTTGAACCACCCCCACTCCCTGCTTGTTATGTCTCTCATTGTATCTCTTCACTGTGTCATCTTGTTGCATCAGCTCAACACACCAGCCCATCGCATCAGCTCATTTCCTGCTCTTCTTCTTTAGGTGGCACTGGGAATCAAACTTGGGACTTCCCATGTGGTAGGTGGATGTCCAACTTCTTGAACCACATCCACTTCCCATGGTCTATTCTTTTATTAGGCATTGCCTATGTACTCAAGAGCTTCTTGGGGGGGTGGGGTGTGTGTGAGAAGTGGGGTATATGGGAACCTCTTATATTTTTTAATGTAATGTTTTGTATGATCTATGTATCTTTTTTTAAAAAGACAATAAAAAAGAGAGAGAGATTCTTGCCGCTCTATTTGAGAATGTAGTAGGACTTCCCAGGATGGGAGTTTAGTATTTTCTTGTTTATTGTGTGGGTCTCCACCCACTGAGGTAACACTCTTTGACAAGGTGCACCCTTTCATGTTCCCCAGATGTGCCCTTTCCTTCATTCCCTCCCCCCGCCACTGACACCCTGCACCAGTGGCCCTCCCCCACCGTTATTTCCCGGCATCTGCAGAATGGGAAAACCATCACTCCCCATGGATGACTGCCAGCCCCAGGCCCCTGCTGGTCCATAGTAGAATCCCCATGGTCAAAAAGCATCGCTCAAGGTCACCAGCCTGGGAGAATGGAGCTTGGGTCCCACTTTGGGGACTCGTTCCTTGAGCCCTCATCACATCTCAGAAATGACACTTCCTGGGCCCTGTTCTCACCAGCATCTGGAAGGAAAATCATCTGAAGCCAGGAGCAGGAGGGGTAATGCATGAGTAACCCCACCCCAGGGCCTGTCCAGGCATCCCCCCAGGCGACACTCCAAGGATTTTCCAAGCTGTTTTCTGAAAACTTCTCCTGTTCTCCACCCTTGGTCGGCTTCACCTGCGGGTCCCAGGCACAGCGCTCTTCCTGGCTCGCCTCTTTCCCCAGCTCACCCTGCCTCCTCATTTATGCAGCACCAATTATTGCCGGGATGGCTGCTGGTCCCTGGGATTTTGGAATCAGAGAAACCCCAGGAGTGCAGCCACATAAGGTACTGGTTCTCCATCTTACTAGAGATTGCTGCAGCTGTCTGCTTGGAAATGTGAGCCACCAGTCAGACCCTGTCTCAACAGGGATCAAAGGAGCCCTGTTTACAGAACTCTGACTCTGTGACAGTCTTCGTGCCACCAGGGCCTTCCCTCTAACAGCTCATTGAGGCTTCCAATAACCCTGTGAGTTGCATATTTAATTATTCTTATTTTGCCCAAGAGGAATAGCAGGCTTTCAGAGAGGTGAAGAAAGTAATTGAAAGTTATATAGCAAGCAAGTCATGAAATTGAGAATTTGAATTCAGGTCACCTGGCCACTGGCAGGTCCTCATTCTTACCTTTGGGTTCAACTTTTAGAACAAATAAAGCAGATAGGAGCCACAGCAGAGAGACAGCCCAATAAATCCACCCCTCAGGCCCAACCTGGGCAATCCAAGAGAAGCAAAGTCAGAAGTAAGGGCTTGCATATTGGCCAATGACATCTTCACATATAGGTAGGGATCCAAGATGGTGCCCTTGAGAAGGAAAGCTCTTATAAGGGAGGATTTCCGGCCTTCTGGGGGATTTGCTAGTAATCAGAGGTCTGGGTCTGCATTGGGGGAAATTCTAGCTCAGTAGTTGTCACACTGGGGCCTTTGGAATGTTCTGAGATAATGCCGATGGACGGCCTTATATAATCATGCGAAGTCTGAAACCTTTGCCTAAATGGAGGCTGGAGTTAGAAGGAATGCCCTTATGCACAACTGAGCAGAGTCTAAGAGACAGATAAAGTAGATACAACCCCAGGTATTGGTTCTTTTGAGGAATAAAGAGACCCACGGGTTCTATGGTCATGGCAGATGGGGTTCACTGCCATGGCAGATGGCCCTTCTTTGGAGCTGGTGTTTCTGCGTGATGGAATTGGACTCAGAGGGGGTCTCTTTTCACAAGACTTGCATGCTACTTTATTGGAATTGTAGTTGGTGCTGGGGTTTTAGATATATTTAGAGGATTTGAATCTCTGGACTGATAATATGACACCCAGGCCCAGAGCCTCAACAGACTTCAGCTCCTACACTTTGATTTATTGGACTTACCTCACTCAGCTAACATCGAGTTGAAGAAGGTCAACCACCACACCATGGAGCCTAGAGTGTCTACAACTGAAAGCAGGAGGAGTGCATCCAGTATCCATGTGGAATCTAAGCCCCCACTTGACATAGATGTGCAATGGACACAACCAATCCAATGTCCACAGAGAAAATGTGGAATGGGTATGGGAAGGGTAGCCATGGTGGCTGCTGGGTTTGGGGAATGGGAGGAAGAGATGAGATGTGGAGGCGTTTTCGGGACGTGGAGCTGTCCTGGGTGGTGCTTCATGGACAATTACGGGACATTGTAGACCCCCCCAGGGCCCACTGGATGGAACGTGGGAGAGTGTGGGCTATGATGTGGACCATTGACTATGGGGTGCAGTGGTGCTCAGAGATGTACTTACCAGGTGCAATGGATGTGTCACGATGATGGGAGAGAGTGTTGCTGTGGGGGGAGTGGGGGGTGGGCACGGTGGGGTTGAACGGGACCTCATATTTTTTTAATGTAATTTTTAAAAATAAATAAATAATTAAAAATAAATAAATAAATAAATGGAGGCTGGGGCTGGGGCCTCCTGAGGACTTCTCAGAGCACCTGGGGATGCACTGAATGCAAACATGTGACCTGGAGTTCTGCCCTTTCGAGTGTTAAATAATGACCAGAGACAAGGTTGCTTTGTCCCACTCTTGCCCATTAAATGAAGGCGCATAATGGGGAAATTCCCAAGTGCGAGCTTCAGCGCAGGTCAGGGATCAGCCATCACTTTGCAGGGAGACCCCCCGCCCCTTTGGGGAGTTGTGACACCACCCTTCATCTGGGCTGTCAGTTAAAACATTCAAGCAACATCCTCTGCTCTCTCGTTCCCATATTCATATACCATCAATCTCTCAGATTTATTCTCTCCACATATTTCAAAACTTTCAGTGCATACTATTGTGGTTTTTTCCTCCAAAATATATCTTGCATCTTTCTACTCTTTCGTCTGTCTGTTTTACCACCACCCTAGCCTCAGCCACCATCAGCTCTTGCTTGGGTGGCAGCTGTCCCCTCAACTGTCTGCAATTTCCCCTTCTTCCCCATGACTGTGGTTTCTCAAAAGAGGCAGAATGGTCTTTCAAAACCAAGAATCAGATGTTGTCACTATTCTGCTTTATATCTTTTGAGGGCTTAGGAAAAATCCAAATTCCTTCTCTTGGTATCCAAGGCCACAAATGAGCTGACTCCTTCATGCCCACCTCCTCCTGCTGGTCTCTGCTGGAGTCACACTGGCTCACCTCTTAGTGCCATCTACCCTGCCACAGGACATTTGCACTTCTGGCTTCCCCCAGGAACTACTACGGATCAGGTCCTTTTTTTTTAATCTTTGAGGACTCTGCTTAGTGTTACTCCCTCAGAGAGGGCTCTCTGATCATCTAAGCTAGATCCCCTTCCCCCGTTTTGGGGAAACATGAATACATGATATATATTATTCATATAGTAAGAGCACCCCTTTTATTTCCTTCCTGGAATTGATCAGAACTAGTAATTATTTTGTTTTCTTTTTCTTCTTTAGGGTTTTTCTTCCACTTGACAAGACTTGATTTCTTTTTCTTTTTTGTATCCCTAGTGCTGAGTTCCGTGCCCAGAATATAGTAAGTGCTCAATAAATAATTTCAAATAAATCGATTCCTCCACATCTCATCAGCCACAACATCTTATCAAGTGTAGCTTATCTTGAGGTCCTTATCTCTGTTGTTGCTCACCTCATCATCTCCCTCTGAGTTGCTGCAACAGCCTAATTTTTTAAAAAAGATTAATTAATTATTTATCTCTCCCCCCCACCGGTGGTCTGCTCTCTGTGTCCATTTGCTGTTTGTTCTTCTGTGTCCACTTCTATTCTTGTTAGTGGCACTGGGAATCTGTGTCTTTTTTGTTGCATCATCTTGCCGTGTCAGCTCTCCATGTGTTCAGTGCCACTCCTGGGCAGGCTGAACTTCCTTTTGCGCTGGGCAGCTCTCCTTATGGGGCGCGCTCCTTGCGCTTGGGGCTCCCCTACGCAGAGGACACCCCTGTGTGGCAGGGCACTCCTTGCGCGCATCAGCACTGTGCATGGGCCAACTCCACATAGGTCAAAAGACCCTGGGTTTGAACCTTGGACCTCCCATGTGGTAGGCGGACACTCTAACCATTGAGCCCAGTCCACTCCCCGCTAATTTTTAACATAAGTCAGATCTTCCCACTTTTCGACTTTAAACTAATTCCCCTTTCCCCATTGCCACAGACTAGCTGTTTGACATGGGGTGAACTCTTTCACCTCAGACTCAGCCTCAGTCTTACCTGTAGAATGGGAGTAATGATGCATTTACCTTATAAGGTTGAGCTGAAGATAAGATGAGGATCAATGCAAATTGCTTAGCACAGTGCCCATCCCAGGAGCTCTGCTACTGTAAGCTTTCATTATCAGGGTCATCATTTGTTTTGGATTGAGGCTAGAGACATGAAGCTACACACTGAGCCTCTGTTAAAATGCGGAAAGGCATTTGAAAAACCACGTGCTCAAAGGCGGCTTGCCCAATGACTGTTTAAATGATGGAAAAGCAAAGCTCGCCTAGCATTTTGTCTGTTGTAGCTTGGAAAAAAAAACATTTATTTTGAAAGCATGAGTTTGCATATCATTTTACAGACAATGAAAATACATTAAGTGAAAGTCTTTATAAATATAAATTTATAGTAAGATCATTATCATTTGCACTATAGACCTATCTTCAATATAGAAATAATTATTTTAATCATAGCTGAGAATTGATGCTCTTAGTATCTGAAACCCTCTTAATCAGGAAACTTCAAAACAAATGCTTAAAATGCATGGTAACACATTTCAGAGCAATCCCAAAATTTAATGTATGCTTATATTTACATATTCATAATTTTATTATAGTACCTCAGACCTGGGGAATCAAATGCAAGGTAAGGGATATCCATTCATTAGGCTTAAAAGCCACATAAGTGCAATGAATTTAAATATTATAACTACCTTCTTATTGACTTAGAACTCTCAATAAAGCACTAGCTGTTTATAAGGTTAGCAGTTTGCTTTGATTTGAAAGACTCATTTGGTGAGCTTCTCCATTTTCCAGGAAGCCAGTCTTTCTGGAGAACTGAATGAAACTATGATGCGGCCAGCTGTTTTTCTGAAGCTGCATTTGCTTGATTTGGAAAGTCTTAAAAATAGTTCCAGCAAGGAAGGGAATAAATGACTGAAAACAGAAATTTGAACTCACCTTGCCACTTTAGCCAGTCCCAGGGAGCTCCCAGCAAAATGAGCACATGGTTATTTATTCCTTATTAAAATTAGAAACTCTCCGAAAAGACAGTGAAAAAACAGAGAGCGCTTTGGTCTGAGTGCTCTCTTCTGTGAGAACTGAGGCCTGAGGGGCGCACAAGGTCAATTTCCCATGTCCCCCCTCCCTATGTGGGAGAGTGGCTAATGAGTTTCCCACCTAGGGGTTTATCTGTCTCTGAACCTATCCTTGGGGTAGTTGTGGGTGCTTGGGTTCTTAGAATCACTCTGAGCAGGCAGAGACTGTTGGACGGAAGACTCTTCAGAGAGACCTTACTGAGTCTGGAATGAACTTATCAGGCCATGAGAGCGGAGCAGTGACCTGAGCCATGCCCAGCGGAAGAGGGGAGCAGGTTTTCATTTTATTGAAATTAAAATCTTCCCTTAGCCACAATAGCCCAAAGGTGGAAACAAGCCAAGTGTCCATCAACAGATGAATGGATACCCAGTGTGGTTATTCCTACAGTGGGATATCATTTATCATTCAGCCATAAGAAGGAATAAATTCTGATGCGTGTGACAATGTGGATGAACCTGGAAAACATTATGCTGAGTGAACGAAGTCAGGCACAAGTGTTACTGGACTCTATCTAGGTTCTTGGCTATGCTGCAGAAATGAATTTATTTCAAGAGCACGCCGGGTGAGTTAGGTCAGTAATTTATTCTGGTAAGGAGGGATGAGAAATAGGAGAAAATAACAGAACAGGGGTCCCAGGTAGTGAGGAAGGGGGTGAAAGGGAAAAGGAGAGCTGATTTACAGACTACAGGTCCCCATTATAGGTTATAAATCCCCAGGTTTATACTTGCATGGGCACATGGCAAAGGAAAAATTGGTGAGAGCGGCACACAGAGGGCAGGAACGGGTCCAGAGGCGAGGGAGTGGGGCAAGAGAGCTCAGGCCTCACGGTCTGCTTTATAAACTGTTAATTATTCCACACCTTTGCTAATGGCAGGGGAGGGGTTCCAGCTATTTGCTGTTTGGATTGATTACCCCACCCATCAATCCCTTCTGAGGACCCAATGATAAAATCTCTAGGGAACATCGGGGTTTTTCCTTGTTCCCCGGAGTCTGTGTCCTGGATCGCAGGATCTTGGGGAGGGCCTTCCAGCAGCCTTCTTGGGGGCTACTGATGTCCATATGGACTTCTTGCTAGGTTCCAGATCCATCTATTGATTCCTTATCTTACTAGCCTGCTTCACAAGGACCAATAGTGTATGATCCCACCTACACTAACTATCTAGAATAGGCAAATCCATGGAGACTGAAAGTAGATTAGAGGATATTGGAGGCTGGGGGAGGGGATTGGAGGGTGATTGCTTAATGGGTACAGAGCTTCTCTCTGGGGTGATGAAAAAGCTTTGGTAAGCGAAGATGGTGATGGTAGCACAACATTGTGAATGTAATTAGTGCCACTGAATTATGCACTTAAAAATGGCTAAAATGGGTAGTTTAATGTTAGATATATGTTATCACAAATTTTTTAATGAAAAGATTAAAATGGCAAAATTTAAGTGATATATATGCTACCACAATAAAATAAAAGTAAAAATTTCTAAAATGTCCTTTTAAGTTACACAAGTTTATTTACACATTGTATGGAATCAAAATAATATAGATAGGGAAGCAGATGCAGCTCAAGTGATAGGGGCTTCACCTGCCACGTGGGAGGACCTGGTTCAATCCCTGGAGACTCCTGGTGAAAAAGAAGAGGAGAAAACGTGCCTGTGTGGTGAGCCAGAGCCCACGTGGTGAGCCAAGTGTCTGCGCGGTGAGCTGAGTGCCCACACAGCAAGCCAAATGCCCATGCGGTGAGCTGAGTGCCCGCATGGCGAGCCAGTGCCGGTGCAACAAGCTGAGTGCCCATGCAGTGAGCCAGTGCCCGTGCAAGTTAGTCACGCAGCAAGATGATGACACAACAAAAGAGAGACAAAGGGGAGAGTCAAGGCAAAATGCAGCAGAAACCAGGAACTGAAGTGGCACAATTGACAGGGAACGACTCTCCACATCGGAGGTCCCCAGGATCAAATCCCGGTGAATCCTAGAGGAGAAAGACAGGAAGAGAAGACAAAAAGAGAAATAGATACAGAAGATCACACAGTGAATGGACACAGCAAAAACAGCAGGGCAGGGGAGGGGGAGGGGAAGAAAAATAATGATGGAGATAAAATGGCAATCCTTGTATATACGCACAATGGACTATCACTCAGCTATAAAAAGGGATGAAGTTGTGAGCCATGCTACAGGAGACTTCATGCTGAGCGAACTAAGTCAGACACAGAAGGACAGGTAGAGTGTGATCTCACGGAAAGGAAAAAATTAGAATAAGCAAATTCATGCAGACAGGAAGGCCTTAGTTGGAGCGCTTCAGCAAAGCGTGACCCGGGTCTTGGCCTCTTGCTGGAGTTCTATATAAATGGAAGAAACATGCCGAGATTCACAGAGAAAGAGAGCTGCCATTTTTACCCTGCCATGCGAGAGAGGACTCCAGCTCTAACAGCTGCAGAAAGACAGAGGAACCTCAGGAGACCGAGAGAGTGGAGGCTGGAATTAGTGGAGCAGCCCAAAGCGGAAGAGGTGAGGCCCGGGGAGAGGTGAGCCCCGTGCCTGATCGCCCGCAGCTGAGCCCGCGGAAGGCAGAGACCAGCCTTATTGCCTTGCCAGTGGTGGGAGTCCAGGATTGCCCGCAGCTGACCTTTGGTTTGCCAGCATCTCCAATGGTGCGTTGATCTGGGCATTTTCACAGCCTCAGACTGTAAACCTGTACCCAAATAAATTCCCACATAAAACCTATCTCTGGTGTTTGGTATTAGCAGCCTTTGGCAAACTAAAACCTGGAGTCATAAAGCATCTGTCTCTTTGTGTCTCACTTATTTCACTCAACATGACTTCTTCAAGGTTCATCATTTAGTGGCATGTATCAGAACTTCATCCTGTTGAAGGCTGAGTAATATTCCACTGCATGCATATACCACATTTTTTATCTATTCACTTGCTGATGAATGATTTAATTTTCATAGCCATTAATTAGTTTTGCATGTTTCACCGGTTTATGTGATATTAGTATAGAGAATTATAATAACAAAGACAAATGCTGCAAATAGGTTTTGGAGCACCCACAAATGACTTTTGAAATAAGCATGTAATCCAATTAATAGGAACAAAGGTGCACAAGGGGAATAGCTCACTATCTGCTCACATTCACGTGGGGAACAACAGTCAGAATATTTCACAGATGAGTGTTGATTACTCCAGCTGGGTGATTAAGTGCAGGTCATTTAGGAATATTTATATTTTATTAAATAGTATGTGTTCGCTGTAGTTTGCTTAACCATACCTCTGCTGATGGACATTTCGCCAAGGTATTCCAAGTCCTGATAGAATGTTTTCTACTTACCACCCATCACTAAGACCAAACAAGTAACAAAAGGGCAAAAAGAAGCAGCAGTCCCTAATGCTATCTTGTTCAGGAGGTTTTTGTTTGTTTGTTTGATTGTTTGCTTGTTTTTTGAGGTATGGGGGGAGCCCGGGGATTGAACCCAGGACCTCCTTTTTGGGAGGCATACACTCAACCACTGAGCCACATTGGCTTCCCTGATTTGTTTTTGTTTTTTTTGTTTTGCTGGTTGTTCACTTTTGTTTTCTCAGGGGGCACTGGGTACTGAATCTGGGACCTCCCATGTTCAACCGTGTGAGCCACATCCACTCCAGGAGTTTTTAATATTCCCAGGTGTGTAGCACCACTTCTTAATGCAGTGTTGGTAATATAATTTTCATATTGATAAGATTCAGTGTCTAACAGAGAAATCCAGAACTAGCTCAACTGTATGGATCAGGATGCTTAAAAATAGGAATGACAGAAAACACACTCTCATTTGTTTAAAGGAAAAGGAATTTATTGGTGCATATATCTGAAAATTCCCACAGTTATTGACTTTGGGCATTTCTGCATCCAGAAGCTCAAACAGGTAAACATTTCCATTACCCAAAATATTGAGATTCATTAAAGGGAGTGAATTATATGTTGTCTGGAGAAATATCTTGATTTGTCACAAATGCCTGCACATTTTAACCTATAAAGTCTGCATCTCTAATGGCATTCTCAAAGGTGGGTTCTTTAGAACCCCTGTTCTGTCAACAAGGGACCATGGTCACATAAATTTGCAAATACTGGGGTCCAGAGAGTTCGCTATTGTGAAATTTTTATGGAACATTTAAAATATGGACATGCATTATAACTCTCTAATTTATAGCAAGCAACATTTTACCAAACTTATTTGAATGTGAAATCTTTTTCCACAGAACATCTTTTGATTCAAGTATTCCTTAAAACTCACTTTAGGAAAAACTGTGTTTGTTTTTTTTGTTTTTTGTTTTTTTGCCATTAACTACCTTAATGCTAGGTAGTTGCTGAAGCAAAGAAGAGTTGGAGATGAGAAATTTGATGGCCATTCCTGAAAAAGTTATATGGAACTATATGGAAACTATGTGGAACATTTAGTTTCCATATGACCCAGGAATTCCATAGCTGAATTACCCCAAAGATTGAAAACAGATATTAAAACAAAAACCTGTACATGAATATTACATAGGAGCACTATTCATAATAGACAAAAGATAGAAACGGTCCAAATGTCCATCAGCTGATGACAGGATCAAAGAAATTTGGTATATCCATACAGTGGAATATTATTCAGCTATAAAAAGGAATGGAATCTGATAAATGCTATGATATGGATAGATCTTGGAAACATTATGTTAAGTGAAAAAAGCCACTCACAAAGGACAACATTTTGCATGATTCCATTTATATGAAATGTCCAGAATAAGCAAATCCATAGAGACAGAAAGTAGGATAATGGGAGGGAGAGGAAAATGGGGAGTGACTGCTAACAGGAGTGGGGTTTCTTTCTGGGGAGACGAAAAGGTCCTGGGACTAGACAGTGGTGATCGATACACAGTTCTGTGAATATACTGAAAACCTACAAGTCGTACACTTTTAAAGGGTGAACTCTAGATATATGAATTATATTTCAATACAGCTTAATTAAAAGAAAATTTAAAGCCCATCATCTTTGAGCCCTTACTGAGTACTAGGTTCTGAACTACAGTGGGGCATAAGGCAATTTTAACAACATCAGTGAGAAAATACTCCTTCCCTCTGGGGTGGAAATCGCTCTCCTCCCCCCGCCCAATTCCCTACACCGTGGTCCTAAGTATTATTTCATTTAATCTTCTCAAAACCACGTGATAGCTAATATTTATTATAACTTCTCTTTTATGAAGGAAGCAACTGCTGCTCAGACAAGTTAAAGAAACTTAACCAAAGTCACATAACTAGTAAGGGGCTTTGCCAGGATCCCAAGTCACACAACCTGACTCCAGGACCCCCACCTGTGAACTATGCTGGGGTTACTCTTGGAGTAACACACTCTGTGATTTGAAGTTGTTCTTGCATCTAAATGAGCACAAAGTTCAGGAAAAGAAAATGTGTATTTAGAAAGGTGATGCAAAAGAAAGACATACATTGCATTTTGTGTCCTCAAGAGAGACATGGATTCCTTGAGTCTTAGCAGGAACTCCCTCTTCACATTTAATCAGGGGGGGCATTCTGCAGCTTTCTGTGTCCCCAGAGAGGAAATGTTAGAGACGATTGTGATAAAATGGCAATACCTACCATATCAGGAAACACAATTACTGCTTGAGGCTTGGGGTTCCTTCTCAAAGTCAATTTCCTCATTGTGTTTTGTGCCTAAACCTCCATCATTGAGAAGGCAGAGGGAGCAGTTGAAAAATGCTCTGGCTTCAAATGCTTAAACGTTGATTTCACAACAGGAATTGGGAAAACATGGTCTCACTCTGCTAATCAATTCTTCTACTTAGAAATGTGAATGTTTTCAAGTTATTTATAGCTTTATAGTCTTTTCCCAAAAGTCTTGGAGGGAATGCAAAAGTTCTTGAACTTGTCATCTTGACAAGAGGTATATTCAACCAGGTAAATAATAATGCCATCTTCTATTCTAAGCCATAGGATTTTATAAATAATATCCTTGGCATGTTAACTGATTAACTCTTAATTTTCTGAGGTACAATATGTACAGATTAAAAGATTGCACATAATGTTATCAGATATTTGTAGGTGGGAAGTGGACTTGGCCCAGTGCTTAGGGCGTCTGCCTACCACATGGGAGGTCCGCGGTCAAACCCCGGGCCTCCTTGACCCGTGTGGAGCTGGCCCATGCGCAGTGCTGATGCGTGCAAGGAATGCCCTGTCACCACGGGTGTTCCCCGCATAGGGGAGCCCCACGCACAAGGAGTGCACCCCGTAAGGAGAGTCGTCCAGCAGGAAAGAAAGTGCAGCCTGCCCAGGAATGGCGCCGCATACACGGAGAGCTGACGTAGCAAGATGATGCAACAAAAAGAAACACAGATTCCCGTGCCACTGACAACAACAGAAGCGGACAAAGGAAACCATGCAGCAAGTAGACACAGAGAACAGACAACTGGGCGGGGGGAGGGGAGAGAAATAAATTTTTTAAATCTTAAAAAAAAAAAGATATTTGTAGGTGAATATTGGTGACATTGCATAAGAGGCACAAATTGTCTTCATAATGTTTTTTGTTTGTTTGTTTAAAATATTTTATTTTACTTGTTTCTCTCCCCTTCCCCCCATTATCTGCTCTCTGTGTCCATTTGCTATGTGTTCTTCGGTGTCCACTTGCAGCACTGGGAAACTGCGTCTCTTTTTTTGTTGCATCATCTTGCTGCATCAGCTCTCTGTGTGTGTAGTGCCACTCCTGGGCGGGCTGCCCTTTTTTCATGCAGGGCGGCTCTCCTTACGGTGTGCACTCTTTGTGTGTGGGGCGCCCCCATGTAGGGGTGCCCCAGCGTGGCATGGCACTCCTTGTACAGCAGCACTGTGCATGGGCCAGCTCATCACATGGGTCAGGAGTCCCTGGGGATTGAACCTTGGACCCTCCATATGGTAGACAGATGCTCTATGAGTTGAACCATGTCCGCTTCCCATGTTTGTTTTTTGAGGTGGTGGGGGCTGGTGATTGATCCTGGGACCTCACATGTGGAAAGCCAGTGCTCAACCACTGAACCACATTGGCTTTTCTGAGTTGGTTTTTCCATTTATTTTCTTGTTGTTCATGTCTGCCCTCTTCAGGAGGCACAGGAAACTGAACCCCAGACTTCTCATTGGGAGTCAGGAGCTCAACTGCTTGAGCCACATCTGCTCCCTTCATAATGATTCTGATCTTCATCCAGGTGATATGAAAGTTATAGATTATAAAGCTATTCAAACTTTTAAAATAGCTAGTACTTAATGATTGTTTCCTTGGTCCCTGGAATAATTGTGTTACATTGATTGCCTCAATAATTGTATTACATTGACTCATAACAGCCTTATGACAATCGTATGGGGTTGATCCCCTTTAATAGGTGAGGAGATTTGCTCAGTACATCTAATAAACAATTGTGCTAGAATTTAAATCAGGACAGCCTGATTTTAAAGACCATGATCTTAACTTAGGCATTGTGCTGACTTCATTTCATACGTTGTCAGTTGAAATATAAAATAATTTAAAATTTTAATTGGCATGGAGTATAGATTGATTTTGTTGGTTTTAAACTCAAGAGTTCTCAAATTGTCTCCTACGACACATACTAATACTGCTTCAAGTACTTTACTCTTTTAAAAATCACCTGGGAATGTCCATTTAAAATTCTATAATTAAAATAACTTTTTGTTATTACAAAAGTAACATATATTGATTGGGAAAAATAAGTACAGACAAAAATAAGAATCACATCAAAGCACACGTAAGGGAAGCAGATGTGCCTCAAGTGGCAGAGCTTCCGCCTACATATGGGAGGACCTGGGTTTGATCCCTGGGCCCTCCTGGTGAAAAAGAAGAGAAAGTGTGTCCACGTGGTGAGCCAGTGTCCATGCGGTGAGCCAGTGCCCCGTTCAAGTGAGTCACGCAGCAAGATGATGACACATCAAAGGAGAGACAAGGGGAGAGTCAAGGTGAAGCACAGCAGAAACCAGGCACTGAGGTGGCGCAAATGACAGGGAACCTCTCTCCCCATCTGAGGTCTCCAGGATCCAATCCCAGTGAATCCTAGAGGAGAGAAAATGAGAAGAGAAGACAACACAAACAGCAAAAACAGCGGGGCAGGGAGGAGGGGAAGCAGGGGAAATAAAAGAAATAAATCTTAAAAAAGAAAGCACAGCTGAAAATAAACTTTCTTAATAATGTGGTTTTCTTTCATATATTTTTTTGGTCTTTATTAATTTGTTTAATATTACATTAAAAAAATATGAGGTCCCCATATACCCCCCACCTACCTCCCCCCACTCCTCCCCCCATAAAAACAACCTCCTCCATCATCATGAGACATTCATTGCATTTGGTGAATACATCTCTGAGCACCGCTGCACCTCATGGTCAGTGGTCCACACCATAGCCCACACTCTCCCACAGTCCACCCAGTGGGCCATGGGAGGACATGCAATGTCCAGTAACTGTCCCTGCAGCACCGCCCAGGACAACTCCAAGTCCCAAAAACACCCCCACATCTCATCATTTCCTCCCACTCCCTACCCCCAGCAGCCACCATGGCCACTTTCTCCACACCAATGCCACATTTTCTTCGATTACTAATCACAATAGTTCATGAATAGAATATCAGTAAGTCCACTCTAATCCACACACTTTCATATATATATATATATATATATATTTTAAATATTTATTTCTCTCTCCTTCCCCCCCCACCCCAGTTGTCCGTTTCTGTGTCTATTTTGCTGCGTTGTCTTCTTTGTCCGCTTCTGTGGTTGTCAGTGACATGAGAATTTGTGTTTCTTTTTGTTGCATCATCTTGTTGTGTCAGCTCTCCGTGTGTGTGGCGCCATTCCTGGGCAGGCTGCACTTTCTTTTGCGCTGGGTGGCTCTCCTTATGGGGTGCACTCCTTGCGCGTGGGGCTCCCCTACGCAGGGGACACACCTGTGTGGCGCAGCACTCCATGCACACATCAGCACTGCGCATGGGCAGCTCCACACGGGTCAAGGAGACCTGGGGTTTGAACCGTGGACCTCCCATGTGGTAGACAGACGCCCTAACCACTGGGCCAAGTCCGATTCCCTCACTTTCATATATTTTTAACTAAATTTTCAAATACTATAAAGCTTTTACAACATGCAAAATAGAGAAAATATTGTAATGAGCACCTATATACCTTTTATGCAGTTTTTAAAAAAAGATTTCTTTTTCATTTATTTCTCTCCCTTCCCCGCCTCCCCTGCATGTCTGCTTTCTGTGTCCATTTACTGCGTGTTCTGTGTCCTCCTGCATTCTTGTCAGCGGTACCGGGAATCTGTGTCTCTTCTTGTTGCATCATTTTGCTGCTTCTACTCTCTGTGTGTGGTGGCACTCCTGGGCAGGCTGCACTTTTTTTTTTCACACAGGGTGGCTCTCCATGAGGGGCACACTCCTTGTGTGTGGGGTTTCCCTATGCGGGGGACACCCCTGCATGGCACGGCACTCCTTGCACACATCAGCACTGCATGTGGGCCAGCTTACCACACAGGTCAGGAGGCCCTGGGTTTGAACCCTGGACCTCTCATGTGGTAGGCAGAAGCTCTCTCAGTTGAGCCAAATCCACTTTCCTTATACAGTTTTTAAAACAATTTATTTTAGTTGTGATAAAATGTATATAATATAAAAATCATTTTAACTGATACTGTGAAGCTTTCTTTTTTTTTTTTTTTTTTTTTGGTTTATTTTTATTTATTTATTCTTCCCCTCCCTTGCTGTTTGTGCTTGCTGTCTGCTCTCTGTGTCCATTCACTGTGTGCTCTCTGTTCATCTTGTCTTCTCTTTAGGAGGCCTGGGGAACCAAACCTGGGACTTCTTATGTGGGAGAGAGGTGCTCAATCTCTTGAGCCACCTCTGCTTCCTGCTTTGTTGTGTCTCTCATTGTGTTTCCTCTTTTGTATCTCCTTGTTGCATCATCTTGTTGTCAGCTTGCCAGGTCTGTCCATCCTGCTAGCTTCTTGTCTTGCTCCTCTACTCTTGGCGGCACCAGGAACTGAAACTGGGGCCTCCCATGTGGTGGGCAAGAGCTCAATCACTTGAGCCACATCCACTTCCCACTGTGTAACTTTCAACACTATCTATTTCCAGACTATTTTTATCATCTCCAACCAACATTCATACTCATTTAGCAATAACTCCCAATTCCCCCTCCCTCCACCCCTGGTCATATATTATTCTGCTTTCTGTCTCCATGAATTTGTTTTTCTAAGTATATCATATAAGAGGAATCATATAACATTTGTCCCTTTGGGTCTGGCTTCTTTCACTCATTATGATGTCTTCAAGTTTCATCCACGTTGTAGCATGGACGAGCACTTCACTTTTTTTATCCATTCATCTTTTCCTAGACATTAGGGTTGTTCTCACCTTTCAGCAATTGTGAATAATCCCTTGATGAATATCAGTGTGCAAATATCTGTTCGAGTCACTGTGTTCAATTCTTTTGGTGTATTCCTAGGAGTGGAATTGGTGGGTAATTCCATATGTAACTTTCTGAGGAACTGCCAAACTGTCTTCCACAGTGGCGACACCATTTTACATTCCCACCAACAAGGTAAGTGTTCCTATTTCTCCATATCCTCTTCAACACTTGTAATTTTCTGTTTTGTTTTTTTTTCCACTCCCTGGAAATTTTTTAAAAGATACTTTGATTACATAAATGTTACAGAGAATATACGGGGAATTCCCATATGCCCCACTCCCTACACCTCCCACATTTACCCACATTAGCAACATCCTTCATCAGTGTGTCCATTCATTGTAATTGACAAACACATCCTGGAGCGCTACCACCTAGCATGGATTATAGTTTACATTGTAGTTGTTTTTTTCTTTTTAATAGTACTCATTCTAGTGGGGGTGAAACGGTTTCTCATTGTGGTTTTGATTTGTATTTCCCTGATGACTAGTGACATTGAGCATCTTTTCATGTGCTTTTTGGGCATCTGTATACCTTCTTTGGAGAGATGTCTATTCAAGACTTTTGCCCATTTTTAAGTGGGTTGTTGGTCTTTTTGTTGTTGAACTGTAGGATTTCTTTATATATCCTGGATATATTAAACCTTTATTGGATATGTGAATTCCAAATATTTTCTCCCATTGTTTAGGTTGTCATTTTACTTCCATGATGAAGTCCTTTGAAAATCAAAGAGTTTTTTTTTTAATTTTGAGGAGGTCCTATTTATCTATATTTTCTTTGTTGCTTGTGTTTTAGGTGTAAAGTATAAGAAACCATTGCCTAACACAAGGTCCTAAAGATGCTTCCCTATGTATTCTTCAAGGAGTTTAATAGTTCTGGCTCTTATATATTTTTCTGTCACAAGAGGAAGCATGTTTATTAAAGTTGGTGGAAGGACAGAAGACTGGTGTCTCAAATCTGCCTTCCCCAAACAAGGCAGAGCAGGGTTTTTTAATGGATTCAAACAGGGGAGGGTGGAGTGGTTACCACTGCAATAAGTATACACAAGAGTGAGCCCAGATCTGAAAAAAGCATAAGGGTAAGTAAGGTCAGTCCAGGGAGTTTCAGTAATGTCAGGTATTAAGTTTTGGCTATTCTTTTTTTTTCCCCTAAGTTTTATTTTATTTATTTATTTCTCTCCATCCCCTTGTTGTTTTTCTCTTGCTGAGTCTGTTCATCTTCTTTGTTTCTTTAGGAGGCATGGTGTGATGGTTAGGCTAATGTGTCAGCTCAGCCAGGTAATTGTGCCCAGCAAGCACTGGGCTAACTGTATTACAAGGGCATTTATGGACTTCAGTCACCATTGACTTTCCTGCAGTGGTAAATCATAGACAGCTGATTACAATTACATTAATCAGCGAGATTGCCATCAGCAATGAGTGATGCTTTATCCAATCAGTTGAATGCCTTAAAAGGGGAAGTGATTCTAACATTGAGAGAGAATTTCCCAGCTCTTCTTTGGACAGCCAACATCTCCCAGAACTTGTCAAGAACCTTCATTGGACTTTCATCAGAGCCCCTGGTTGCAGCCTGCCTGAGGAACCTGACCTTGTGTATCCCCACGGTCACGTGAGAGACTCATAAAATCGCATACTATTGACAGATACTCTTGTTGATTCTGTTTCCCTAGAGAACTCTGACTAATACACTTGGGGAGCCGAACCTGGGACCTCTGATATGTGAGAGAAGAGCCTAATCATTTGAGCCACCTCTGATCCCTGCTTTGTTGTTCTCTCATTCTGTTTTTCCTCTCCACATCCCTTGTTGCATCATCTTGTTGCATTAGCTTGCCGAGCCTGCTGTCATATCAACTCACTGCCTTCTTTAGGAGGCATTGGGAGCCTCTGCTCCCTCTTTGGTTGTGTCTCTCATTATGTTCTTTTCTTCTGGTGTCTTTTGTTGCATCAGCTTGCCATGCCTGCCTATCATGCCAGCTTACTGTCTTCTTTAGGAGGCATTGGGATCTGAACCAGTGACATCCCTTGTGGTAGGTGGGAGCCCAGTTGCCTGAGCCACATCTGCTTCCCTGGCCATTCTTTTTTTTCCCTCTTTTTTTTAATTGTCTGTTTAAAATAAAAGATACATAGATCACACAAAATATTACATTAAAAAATATAAGAGGAGGAGGCGGGGCAAGAGTGAATACACCCTTGTCATCTCTCCTGCAAAAAACTGGCTGAGTGGGGACAGAATCCTGCCTGAGTGAGCTGTTTTGGGAACCCACAAAACAGAGGCTTCTGGACATCTGTCTGGAGAGAGTGCAACAAAAGGAGTGATTGCCCAAGGTAAAACTGCGGGTTTCTGGCGCTTGTGCACGAAGCTGTGGGAAGGCTAAACCCTTCCCCTAGGGCTGGTGGTCGCAGCATTCCCTGAAAAATGCTGGTCACATGGTGATGTTCCCCAAGCCCCTCGTTCCCCAAACCTGTGATCCCCGAACCTGTGTTCCCCAAACCCCACATTCCCTGAAACCACATTCCCCGAGCCCGCATTCCCTGAACCCAGTGCTCCCCAAACCCCGAACCCTGGCATTCCCTGAACACACCTGTCTCAGAGAAACTCTGAGAGTAGCAGGGTTCTGGTGAAGGGTGCACACGGGCCCGAGAGTGTGAGTTTGATTGTCTGGATCCCCCATTTTTGAACTTGGAGGAACATGCCAGCTGGCTTGGGGAGAGGCTAGGAAGAGATGAGAGTGAATCTACTGAGGCAGCCCAATTTACCTAAATGCCCTGGGATAGAGAAAATTGGTCTGGGAGAAGGTGGAGTCAGGCAATTAAATAGTCTTGTGCAACACACCTAAGGGAGAGGGACAGTAGGACTTAACACTCACACAAAAACAGCACCTAAATAAAAACCTGAGTAGGAAGTGCTTGGTAGGCTTCCAAGAGCATATTTAGGGTTCCTCGCAAGATGTGGGTGCTCTCTGTCAAAGAGACTAAGAGTCATTATTTTCTGTGGTGAGTTGGTTCACCAGGGTCCCATTTGAATCTTGGAGGGGAGCTTTCACACGGGCTTCCTGATGACCTGGGAGAGAGGGAAGTAGGGAAGGGAGAAAAGGTGAAGGGCAGATTCCTAATCAGTTTATTCAATTGCAAAGAGGACTCCTTGCTTGAGGGCTTGTCTGATTTTTTGTTTGTTTGTTTTCTTGTCTTTCCTTCCTCTTTATCACCCATCCCCACCCCTCTCTTTTTTTCCCTTTTTTTCTATAATGTGCTGCTGGCCCTGTTTCTTGTTTGCTTTGTTTCCTCATCCTCCATTTCCTCTTTTCTGTGTTTACCGATTTTGGCTACCAAAACTAACTCCTCTCCTTTACATCTTTCTGTCTTCCATTTTTGTTGTCGCTCTTACATTCCACCTCCTTTTCTTTAGCCCCCAATTTTTCTGGCTTTTTATTTCTAACACCTCTATCCTGTTTTCTATCTTTTATTCCCTCTTATGTTATTGTTCTTTCTTTTCTCTTTCCCTCTCTCCTAATCACACTGGCCTTTTAATTCATACTATATTCTTCCCCATATTCAGTTTCCCATTGTAGGTACTCCACTTTTATTCCTGTAACTCTAAATGGCTTAATATTCATTCTCCTAGGTTTTATATGGTTCTTCTGCTAACATTTACTATCAATACTACTATTACACTTTTTTTTCCTTACCTCTTTTGCTTTCCCTGGCCCTAATCTTTTTCCTTCAAGGGAACTCAGACAACAAGGAAGTAGAATAAAAAGAACAAAGTGTCAAAGAGAAGACTTAAAACACACACAAAAACAGCACCTGAATAAAATCTGAGATTACACAGAAAAGCTAATCAACTGAACAAACACATCAAGAAAATGATGACCAGACAGCAAGGAAAAATTATAAACCATACCAATAATCAGGAAGACATGGCCCAATCCAATGAACAAACTAAAAACCAGGAAGAAGAGCAGAACATTGAACAACTAATCAAAGCTCTCCAAACAAATATTATGGGCCAACTTAATAAAGTGAAGGTAGAGATCAAGGATATTAAGAAAACACTTGGAGAGCATACAGAAGAAATTGTAAACATACAAAAGATAATGGATATGATGGTGATGAATGGCACAATCCAAGAGATAAAAAATACACTCCCAGCTAATAACAGCAGATTTGAAGAGGCAGAGGAAACAATTAGTGATGTGGAAGACATTACATCTAAAATCAAACACATAGTGGAAATGATAGATAAAAAGACAGAAAAAATCTAGCAGGGATTTAGGGATCTGAATGACAACACAAAAACATACAAACATACTCATTATAGGGATCCCAGAAGGAGAAGAGAAGGGAAAGGGGCAGAAGGGGTATTGGAGGAAATAATGGCTGAAAACATCTCAAACCTATTGAGGGAGATGGATGTATATGTCTAGGAAGTGCAACACACCCCAAACAGCATAAATCCCAACAGGCCTACCCCAAGACATATATTTGTCAAATTATCCAATGCTCAAGACAAAGAGAAAATACTGAATGCAGCAAGAGAAAAGAGAACCATCTCATACAAGGGAAGCTCAATAAGATTAAGTGTTGATTTCTCATCTGAAACCATGAAACCATGGAGGCAAGAAGGCAGTTGTAAGACACAAAGTACTAAAAGAAAAAAATTTCCAGCCAATTTTATCCAACAAAGCTGGCATTCAAAAATGGCAGACTTCAAAATATTCACAGATAAACAGAAGCTAAGAGAGCATACCAACAAGAAACATGCCCTTCAAGAAATACTAAAGGGAGTTCTGCAAGAGGAAAGAAAAAAACAGGAGAGACAGAGTTGGAGGAGAGTGAGAACAACTAAAAAGACAAAAAGAGAAAAAAACAACATATGACATACACAAATTCAAAGAAAATATGGCTAATGTAAGTAATTCCTTGAGAGTAATACAGTGAATGTCAATGGATTAAACTTACCAGTCAAGAGACACAGATTGGAAGAATGGATAAGGAAATATGACCCATCTATATGCTGTACAAGAAGCCCATCTTAGACCCAGGGATTCAAGGAGGTTGAAAGTGAATGACTGGAAAACAATCTTACAAGCAAACAATAACCAAAAAAGGACAGTAGTAGGTATATTAATATCGGACAAAATAGACTTTAATGGCAAAACTATTGTGAGAGACAGAGATGGACACTACATATTAGTAAAAGGGGTAATCTTTCAAGAAGAAAGAACAATCATAAACATTTATGCTCATAACCAGGCCGCCTCCAAAAATGTGAGGCAAACCTGGAAAAACTAAGTGAAGGAATAGATGCCTCTACAATTATAGAGGGGGACTTTAATACACCACTATCACCATTGGACAGAACATCTCAAGAGAGAATCAATAAAGAAACAAAAACTTTGAACAATATTTTAGAGGAGCTGGACCTAATAGACATATACAGAACATTACACCCAAATAGCAGGATAAACATTCTTCTCAAGTGCACATGGATCATTCTCCAAGATAGACCACATGTAGGCCACGGAGAAAGTCTCAATGAATTCAGAAAAATTGAAATCATACAAAATAATTTCTCTGACCACAGTGGAATGAAGCTGGAAATCTGCAAGGGCCAGAGACCCAGATTAGGCACCAATATATGGAAATTAAGCAACACTCTCTTAGACAAACAATGCATCAAGGAGAAAATATCAAAATAAATCAGGAACTAACTTGAAACTAATGACAATGACAACACAACATATCAGAACTTATGGATGCAGCAAAAGCTGTACTGAGAGGGAAATTCATAGCCATAAATTCATACATCAAATAAGAAGAAAGAGCTAAAATTGAAGACCTAACTGCACACTTGGGGGAATTAGTAAAAAAACAACAAACTAACCCCAAAGGGAGAAGAAAGAAAGAAATAACAAAGATCAGAGCAGAACTAAATGAAATAGTAAATAAGGAAGCACTAGAAAAAATAAAACAAAGAGCTGTTTCTTTGAGAAGATCAATAAAACTGACAAACCCTTAGCTAGACTAACAAAGAAAAAAAGAGAGAATATGCAAATACACAAAATAAGAAATGAGATAGGTGATCTTACCACTGACCTCACAGAAATAAATACTATCATAAGAGGATACTTTGAAAAACTATATGCCAACAGGAAGGACAATTTCGAGGAAGTGGACAAATTCTTAGAACACATAAGCACCCTACATTGATGAAAGAAGAAACTGATCATCTCAACAAACCAATCACAAGCAAAGAGATAGAATCAGTCATTAAAAACTTCCCAACTAAGAAGAACCCTGGGCCAGATGGATGCAGAGGTGAATTCTACCAAACATTCTTGAAAGAACTAACTCCAGTCTTGCTTTAACTCTTTTAAAAAATCGAAATAGCAGGAACATGATCTAACTCATTCTATGATGCCAATATTACCCTAATACCAAAGCCAAACAAAGACATCACAAAAAAAGGAAAATTACAGATTAATCTGTCTAGTGAATTTAGATGCTAAAATCCTCACCAAAATGCTTGCTAATCATATTCAACAACACATTAAATGAATTATACCCTATGACCAAGTGGGTTTCATCCCTGGCATGCAAGGATGGTTCAACATAAGAAAATCAATCAGTGTAATACATTGCATAAACAGATTGAAGGGGAAAAAAATCACATGATCAAATCTATAGATGCAGAAAAAGCATTTCACAAAATACAACACCCTTTCTTGATAGAAACACTGTAAAAGATAGGAATAGAAGAAATTTTCTGAACATGATAAAGGGTGTATATGAAAAACCCACAGCTAACATCATTTACAATGGTGAAATCCTAAAATCTTTCCCTCTAAGATCAAGAACAAGACAGGCATGCCCATTCTCACCCCTCCTATTTAACATTGTGTTAGAAGTACTTACTCAAGCACTGAGGCATGAACTAGATATAAAGGCATCCAAACTGGAAAGGAAGAAGTCAGAATTTCACTATTTGCAGACAACATGATCCTATACATAGAAAGCCCTGAGAAATCTACAACAAAGCTTCTAAAACTTATAAATGACTTCAGTAAAGTCACAGGTTATAAGATTAGTGTATAAAAATCAGTCACATTTCTATACACCAATAATGAGGAATCTGAGCAGGAAATCAAGAAATACCATTTACAATTGTAAATAAAAAATTAAATACCTAGGAATAAATGTAACTAAAGATGTAAAAGACTTACACACGGAAAACTACACAACACTGTTAAAGAAAATCAAAGAAGACTTAAATAAATGGAAGAATATTCCATGTTCATGGATAGGAAGACTAAATATCATTAAGATGTTTATCCTACCCAACTGATCTACAGATTTAATGCAATCCCAATAAAAATCAACACAGCATTTTTTTGGTATTTATTTATATTTTAATATTACATTAAAAAAATATGGGGTCCCCATATACCCCTACCCCCCTCACCCCACTCCTCCCCCCATAGCAACAATCTCCTCCATCATCATGAGACATTCATTGCACCGATGAGTACATCTCTGAGCACTGCTGCACATCATGGTCAATGGTCCACATCATATCCCACACTCTCCCACGTTCCACCCAGTGGGCCATGGAAGGACATATAATGTCCGGTAACTGTCCCTGCAGCATCACCCAGGACAACTCCAAGTCCCGAAAATGCCCCCACATCTCATCTCTTCTTCCCATTCCCCACACCCAGCAGCCACCATGGCCACTTTCTCCACACCAATGCCACATTTTCTTTGATTACTAATCACAATAGTTCATGAATAGAATATCAGTAAGTCCACTTTAATCCATATCTATTCCTCCATCCTGTGGACCTTGGAATGGTTGTGTCCACTTCACATCTATATCAAGAGGGGGCTTAGATTCCCCATGGATGCTGGATGCAATCCTCCTGCTTTCAGTTGTAGGCACTCTTGGCTCCATGGTGTGGTAGTTGACTTCTTTAACTCCATGTTAGCTGAGTGGGATAAGTCCAATAAACCAGAGTGTAGGAGCTGAAGTCTTTTGAGGCTCAGGGCCTGGCTATCATATGGTCAGTCCAGAGATTCAGGTCCCCTGGGTATATATTAAATCCCAGCACCAACACAGTTCTGGTAAAAGTAACAGGAGAGGCTTGTGAAAAAAGATCACATCTGAGTCCAGCTCCATCACACAGAAACACAAACTCCAAAGAAAGGCCAACTGGCATGGCACTGAACTCCATCTGCCATGTCCATAGAACCTAACCCAGCATTTTTTAATGAAATAGAAAAACTATTTGGAAAGGAAAGAGGCCCTAAATAGCCAAAGACAAATTGAAAAAGAAAAATGAAATTGGAGGAATCACACTACCTGACTTTTATTACTTTTTTATTTTTATTATTTTATTTTATTTTATTTTATTGACTTTGTAATAATATTACATTAAAAATATATATGTGAGGTCCCATTCAACCCCACCCCCCCACCCCACCTCTCCCCCCCCACCCCCAGCAACACTCCCTCCCATCATCATGACACATCCATTGGATTTGGTAAGTACATCTTTGGGCACCTCTGCACCTCATAGTCCATGGTCTACATCATGGCCCATACTCTCCCCCATTCCATCCAGTGGGCCCTGTGAGGATATACAATGTCCGGTGATTGCCTCTGAAGCACCATCCAGGGCAGCTCCATGTCCCAAAGACGCCTCCACCTCTCATCTCTTCCTGCCTTTCCCCATACCCATCAGTCACCATGTCCACTTTTCCCAATCCAATGCCACCTCTTCTATGTGGACATTGGATTGGTTGTGTCCATTGCACCTCTATGTCAAGAGGAGGCTCAGATTCCACATGGATGCTGGATGCAATCCTCCCACTTTCAGTAGTAATCACTCTAGGCTCCATGGTGTGGTGGTTGTCCTTCTTCAACTCCATCTTAGCTGAGTGTGGTAAGTCCAATAAAACAGATTGTAACTACCTGACTTTTAAACGTACTACAGGGAAGTGGACGTGGCTCAACTGAAAGAGCATCCACGTATCATATGGAGGGTAGAGGGTTCAATACTCAGGGCATCCTGACCCGTGTGGTGAGCTGGCCCATGCACAGTACTTCCCTGGGTAGGGGTGCCCCACATGCAAGGAGTGCGCCCCATAAGGAGAGCCGGTCTGTGTGAAAAAAGCACAGCCTGTCAAGGAGTGGTACTGCACACACAGAGGGCTGATGCAGTAAGATGACACAACAAAAAAGAGACAGTTTCCCAGTGCCACCAGATAATGCAAGTGGACGTAGAAGAACACACAGTGAATGGACACAGACATCAGACAATGGCGGGGGGGGGGGGGGGGGCGGGGAGGAAGGGGAGAGAAATAAAAAAAGTAAATCTTAAAAAAATACTGCAAAGCTACAGTGGTCAAAACAGCATGGTATTGATACAAGGATAGACATACTGACCAATGGAACCTAATTGAGAGTTCTGATATAGATCCTGGCATACACAGTCATCCGATATTTGACAAGGCCACCAAGCCCACTCAACTGGGAGAGAATGGCCTCTTCAACAAATGGTGCTTGGAGAATTGGATATCCATATGCAAATGAATGAGAGAGGATTACCATCTCATGCCTGATATGAAAATTAACTCAAGATGCATCAAAGATCTAAATATAAGAGCCAAGACAATAAAGACCTTGGAAGACAATGTAGGGAAGCTTCTACAGGACCTTGTAATAGGAAACGGTTCATGAATTTCACACCTAAAGCACAAACAGTGAAAGGAAAAATAGATAATTGGGACCTCCTCAAAATTAAAGCCTTTTGCACCTCAAAGGAGTTTATCAAGAAAGTGAAATGACAGCCTACCCAATGGGAGAAAATATTTGGTAACCATATGTCTGATAGGAGCCTAATATCCAACATACATAAGGAAATCCTATATCCCAAAAATAAAAAGACAAACAACCCTTCAAAAAATGGGCAAGAGATTTGAACAGACGCTTCTCCAAAGAAGAAATACAAATGGCTAAAAAGTGTATGAAAATATGCTCGACATCACTAACTATTGGGGAAATGCAAATCAAAACTACAGTGATATACCATCTTACACCCATTAGACTGGCAGCTATTAAAAAAACAGAGGACTACAAGTGTTGGAGAGAATGTGGAGGAATGGGAACACTCATCCACGCTGGAGGGATTGCAGAAGGATCCAGCCATTCTGAAGGACAGTTTGGCAGTTTCTCAAAAAACTAGCTATAGATTTGCCATATGACCTAGCAATTTTAGTGCTGGGTATATATCCAGAAGAACTGAAAACAAGGCCATAAACTGATATATGCCCACCAATGTTCATAGCGGCATTATTCACTATTGCCAAAATTTGGAATCAACCCAAATGCCCATCAAAAGATGAATGGATAAACAAAATGTTATATGTACATACAATGGAATACCACTCAACTGTAAGAAGGAATACAGTACCAACACATGGGATAACATGGATGAATCTTGAGGACCTTATGTTGAGTGAAGCAAGCCAGGTCTTGAAGGACAAAGACTACATGACCTCTCTGATATGAATTAAGCAAATCAACCTGTCACAGAGAGCTAGAGACTGGGTGATAGACTTACAGGAAATTGGGGGGAAAGGAAGATTGTGAGCTGATGCCTACATGGCTGAAATCTATGATAAAGTGGAGGTAAGTAGTTGTGTAGTGAAGGGATAAGATGGGGGCATAGGGATAGTATTGGGTGGAGCTTTACAGACATGAGGAGGGCTAGGGTTGGAAGGATGGGTTAGATGATCCATGGAATTGGGGGTGGGGGTTAGGAGAGCAGGTAGACACAGGAGATTGTCAGGTACATGGTTGAAACTATAATTTTGAGAAAACTATTTAGATAATATAATAAGGAAGGGTTACTGGTTTGAGGTGTTTGACAAGAGGCTTCTGGCACAGGGTTCACCTGGGGCAGGCTTCTAGGGAGTGTGTGAGTGCTCATCTTCTCATAGTGTGTTATGTAATTGGGTGGAGACCCATAAAATGAGCGGAAAGGTGTTGTACCCCATCTTGGGGAGGCCTGATGTTCTCAGAGGAGAGGGTGTTTCTCAAGAGCATGGGTGACTCCCATTTGGGGAGGACAGACTAGTGTGTCAAGCCCTCAGCATTGTTGCAAGTATCTGTGAATCTGGTCTTTCAAGCAGTAAAGCTTGGTTGTCATCTTGGGCCCTGAGGGAAGGGGGAGGGAGGAATAGAATAGATGGAAGCAGGGTAACTGGGGGGCAATGGAAGGAAGTGCTCTGCAAGATCATGCAATGATGGATATAGGACATGTTAAATTATATAAAAAATGTGTAAAAGTCTATAGGCTAAAATGTAAACCCTAGTGTAAAACGTAATGTAACTAAAAATTTAGAAAATTGTACAGTCTAAAATATAAACCATAATGTAAACCAAAATAAAACCATATTTGTTATTTATGTTTCAATATCTGTACATCAGCTGCAGCAAATATAATATGAACATGTAAAAAGATCATTCCTGAGGAAGGGGGAAAAGGGTTTCATGCTGGATATATGGGAGTCCCCTATATTGTATATGTGACTTTATTGTGATCGAAAACTTTTTTGAAGACAAAATTAAAAATTAAGAGGAGAAAAGGGGATATAGACACTGAGGAAGAAATGAAAGAAATTTCCTTGCCACTGTACATACAGCGCAACACCTATTACAGTGATGAAAATCAAAATGTCAAAAACAAAGTTTTATGGTATTTTTCATTTTTTAATACCTCAATTTATTTTTACTTTATTTTAGTTTTTCTAAATTACTATGTATTCTATTTACAATCTTTAAACCTATCATAACTATTTCATTTTCCTATTAATTGAATTTAGCAATATATTAGGTTTCATTTTTTAAGAAGTTTTGGACCATAGAGGGGTTCAACTATGGTAGGGGAGGAATGCTGGTGTGGGGTGTTATTGATGGGGGACACATGGTTGGAAGGAAGTTCTCCAGAGCATGTATATAGGGTGTATAAATGTTCGGATATTGGTTGGGTATTTTCATAGTAGTTACAGTTACAAATGACAACTGAGGGAGTGCTGAGTTCCTAGCCAGGGGAGCTCTGTCACATTTTTTGATGGAAGAGCAATAATCTCCCAAGTGCAAGGGCAAAGACCAGTGAAGAAGGATGGTCCAGTGATAAGCCCTTAATACTGATGACTATGCTTATGAGCCTGTGTGCCTGAAATTTGAACTAGGCCTAGAGCTGCAGGGTGCCTAAGAGTTACCTCCTAAGAGCCTCCATGTTGCTCAAATGTGGCCACTCTGTAAGCCAAACTCAGCATGTAAATTACCTTCCACCCAGTGTGGGACATGTCTCCCAGGGATGAACTTCCCTGGTGCTGAGGGATTATGAATCAACTACAAAATGACCTTGAATAAAAGGGGGAAATGGTAAAGACAAATGAGATTATATGGCTAAGAGTCTTCAAAAAAGAATCGGGAGGTCATCAGAGAGATCATGCTTACACATGCCTCAGCAGGATCCCAGAGACAGCCAAAGCAGATACAACCCCAGGTAGTGGTGCTCCTGAGGGCTATGGAAACACACAGGTTCTATGGTCATGGCAGATGGCTCTGTAGTTTGGTACGTTGTCAGTGGGCCCTACTTTGAAATTTGTGTTCCTGAGTGTGATGAAGCTGGACTCAGATATGACCTTTCTACACATCTCTTCTGTCACTTTTACTGAACCTGTGATTGGCACTGGCATTGGTGTATACTCAGGAGAATTGAATCTCTGGACTGGCCATGTGGCAGCTAGGCCCTGAGCCTCAGCAAAGTTGCAACTCGTACTTTCTGGTTCGTTGGACTTACCCAGGTCAGCTAACAGGGAGGTGAAGACAGTCAACCACCACACCAGGGAACTGAGAGTGCCTACAACTACAAGCAGGAGAATTGCATCCATCAACCATGTGGGATCTAAGCCCCCTCTCAATATAGAGGTGGAGTGGATGTCACTATCCCAGGGTCCACAGGATGGAGGATTAAAATATGGATTAGAATGGATTTACTAGTATTCTACTACAGAACTATTGTGACTAGTAATGGAAGTAACTATTGCATTGATGTGGAGAAAGTGGCCATGGTAGTTGCTGAGGGCTGGGAGAGGGAAGAAGAGATATGATGTGGGGGCATTTTCTGGATTTGTAGTTATCTTAAATGATATTGCAGGGACAGATGCTGGACATTATATATCCTGCCATAATCCAAAGAATGGACTGGGGGAGCATGTAAACTACAATGTAAACTAGAATCCATGCAGTGCAGCAGTGCTCCAAAATGTACTCACCAAATGCAATGAATGTGCCACAATGATGAAAGAGGTTGTTGATGTGGGAGGAGTGGGGGTGGAGTTGGGTGTGGGGTATGTGGGAACCTCATATATATATATATATATATATATATATATATATTTAAATATCAGTTTGTTTTATTTTAACAATCTATATATTTTTAAAGATTTATTTATTTATTTCCCCCCTTCCCCTCCTCCCGCCTTGCTGTTTTTGCTGTCTGTGTTGTCTTCTCTTCTCATTTTCTCTCCTCTAGTATTCACCAGGATTCAATCCTGGGGACCTCTGATAGGGAGAGGTTCCCTGTCAACTGTGCCACCTCATTTCCTGGTTTCTGCTCCACCTCACCTTAACTCTTCCCTTGTCTCTGTTTTGATGCAATATCACCTTGCTGTGTGACTCACTTGTGCAGGACACTGGTTCACCATGCAGGCACTCATGTAGCATTCTCGTGCAGGCACTGGCTCACCACACGGGCACTTGTGCAGGCACTGGCTTGCCGTGCAGGCATGCTTTCACTTCTTCTTTTTCACTAGGAGACCCCAGGGATCGAATCCAGGTCTTCCCATATGGTAGGCAGAAGCTCTATCACTTGAGCCACATCTGCTTCCCTCTTATATATGTATTTCTTATCACCCTCCTTGTGGCTTTTTGTTTGCTGTCTGCTTTCTGTGTCCATTGGTTGTGCATTCTTCTGTGTCTGTATTTTTTTAAAATTTATTTTTCATTTATTCTCTCCCCTTCCCCTTCCCTGCCCCCTCCCCTCCCCCGCAGTTGGCTGCTTTCTCTGTCCATTCGCTGTGTGTTCTTCTGTGTCTCCTTGGATTCTTGTTAGCGGTACCTGAAATCTCTGTCTCGTTTTGTTGCATCATCTTGCTGCATCAGCTCTCCGTGTGTGCAGCATTCCTGGGCAGGCTGCACTTTTTTTTTTTTCCACGTTGGGCAGTTCTCCTTATGGGGTGCACTCCTTGCACGTGGGGCTCCCCTATGTGAGGGACACCCCTGTGTGGCACAGTACTCCTTGCGCGCATCAGCACTGCATGTAGGCCAGCTCATCACATGGGTCAGGAGGCCCTGGGTTTGAACTGTGGACCTCCCATGTGGTAGGCAGATGCCCTATCCGTTGGGTCAAATCCGTGTCCCATGTATTCTTTTTTTTTATTTCCACCCCCCCCCCCCCACCTTGTGGCTTGCTTGCTGTCTGCTGTCTGTCCATTCGCTGCATGTTCTTCCACGGTTTTTTGTTTTTTTTTTTGCTTGTCTCCCTTTTTGTTGTATCACCTTGCTGAGTCAGCTCTCCTCAGTGCTTGCAGGCTGGTCGACACTCTACGGTGCTTGCAGGTGAGCCTGCCTTCACAAGGAGGCCCCGGGACGCAAACCCAGAGCCTCCCATATAGTAGATGGGAGTCCAACTGATTGAGCCACAGCTGCTTCCCCCTCTTATATTTTTTAATGTAACATTTTGTGTGATCTATGTTTCTTTTTTTAAAAAAAGACAATAAAAATGTGCTAAAAAACCACACACATAAAACAGACAAAAAAACAAAACAAAACAAAATACATGAAGTTCCCATATACCCCATTCTCCCCCTCCCATTCCTCCCACATCAACAACCTCTTTCATCAGTGTGGGACATTTATTGCATTTGATGAATACATTTTGGAGCACTGCTACACCGCATGGATTATAGTTTACATTGTAGTTTACTGGCTATTCTTAATATACTGGACAAGTAAGAAAAAGCATCTATATAGTATTTCAGTAATAATAACCATTTGTTAATTTTTAACTCTCGGTTACAGTGTCAGGCTTCATTTTCACTTTAAAACAAACAGGGCACTTTTGTTTATCAATGTAGCAATAAACTATTTTAGCATTAGGTTATGGAGGACAGCTCTGTTCCAATCAAGACCCCGGTGTTCACAGATACCAAGGTGGGGCTGGGTTTCAATTGCTGTGGTTCATTCCTTCCTAGAACAGGATCTTTCACCAATCTTGGAGAAAAGGACAAAGATCCCTCATAATGGCTTCCTGCTGGCAAGGGGTGGTGTTAGGGTTTTTTTCTGGTGAAAGATGAGATTCGTGTGATGGAGACACTGTTGCCTGGACATTCCTTTTTCTGGTCACTGGTCTGGAGGGGCTGATAGCTACAAAAAGTCCAGTAGCCTGCAGTGGCTTAGAAACAAAAGACGTGGTTAGTTTTAAGATAGCTGGGGCAAAGAGCAAGATAAGAATAATAGTTATTATCATGTGAAGCAAACTTGTTGAGAAGTTAGAATTCCATGGAAGGGAATCTTTTATTGGTTCCCAGATTGACTGGGTGGAGGGGTTGTTATGTAGCCAGGTTGATAGTTTTCATATATGGTAATGTTGATGGATGGCTCTGGTTTCTGGGCTTCTAAGTTCTTGGCTTATGTAGCATAAAAGAATTTAAGCACATGCCATAGGGTAGGCAAGGGAGCAAAGAGTTTATTAAGAAACAAGAAACAGAAAAGTACATGGTCCAAGGCATGAACCACGGGCAGACTGCAGGTTGAGTTGCTTGCAAGGGGCCCCAGGTCAGGGCTTTTAAAAATCTTTCCTCCTTCTCCTTCATAATGTTGGGGCAGATGCTGTTCTGATTGGTTGCCCCATCTGTCGTTTCTCAGGGGGTCAATGGTGAGGTCTTTTGAGGGTATCCAGGGCTTTCCCTTGACCATGAATGGGATTCTCATTCCAAATGAAATTCTCATGGCTGGGATCTTGCAGGGTTTTTTGGGCAGCCTTCTCAGGAGGTTTCCTGACAGGGTCTCACAGCCAAGTGGTCTGTCAGCCATGTTGTCTGCCAGGCCAGCCGCCTGCCCCCTTCTCCCTGCCTCAGTAACCTGTTAATTCCTTTTCCTAAGTTAAGGCCTGTCATGTTTAATAATGAAACCCTCTCCATTTTCTCATGAGGCAAGGGAAGCTGTGTAGGGACAGAATTTCAAGGAACAAAATGGAGCTACTCTGGTATTCAGTTGGACTTATGAAGAAAGCCCAAAAGTCTAGGTTAGCTAGGCCATTTGGAGTTGATTTTAGTATTTGTTGTGAGGTAGGGGTCCATCCTTATTTTTTTGTGACTGGAGATCCAGTTTTCCAGCACCGTTTGTTAAGAGACTATTCTTTCCGAATTGAGTGGTCTTTGCCCCCTTGTCAAAATCAGTTGGCTGTGAATGTGAGGGCTGATTTCTGAGCTCTCCATTCACTTCCATTGGTCTATATGCCTGTCCTTGTTCCAGTATCATGAACTTCCAGTACAATGTTGAATATAACAACGAGCATCAATGGGCTTTCATAGTCTCAAGCTGCCTTTGCCTGGAGGACAAACTATGGGAGGGGGCCATGCCAGAAAAGAGCTTCCCAAGTCAGTCTTGGGACAGAACAAGGCCAGGGACCCACAAAGGGGGATCCAGCTGGCTCCAAACTTCCCTGGAGAGGGGATGAGGGAGGGGACAGGAAGGGTTCCAGGAGCTTCTTCCATGGCGCCCCAAAGCTGTGCATTCTTTTATCTACCCAGCACATGCAGCCCTTCAGCTGTCTTCTGCCACTCTGTGGAAGCGTTTCATATTTAACTCTCCTCTGCCTTTTTGTCTGGGGTGGGTTGGAAGAATGACCATTCTCAGAGCTGGGTCCCCAGTGATCAGAGTAGCTAATCAAAAGCTGTGACGAGTGATCAGCCCATGCCCATCTCAGATCCTGGGCAAGTGGATTTTTATGTTCCTTCCTGGCACCAGCGAGCTCTGCCAGGGGCCAGACCCTGCTGCCGCCTGCCATGAGAGCGGGGACTGGGCGCTGGTAACCACTGTGTGGAGAGAGCAATTCACTGGTGTTTACGGTAACTTACCACCCTCTTTATCCTACTCTTCCTTGGATGCTGTACAGTGTTCTATTGAACTCTGGAGTTTTGAAATAGTTGATTCAGACAGTTCCTGCTTGTTCAGTTGGAGAGGCTGCTTCCTGGAGTTTCTTATAATCTTTCCACAATCCTCTGCCATGTACTTCTGTGGCTGTACCTGCATCCAGGGCTAAGCAGAAGAACTGGAGGAAAAACCTAAAAACTGATCAGCTTACTTCTGGTTTGCTGGTCCTTAATAGTCTCTTCTTCTTCCCCACTCTGTCAATGTTTCCTTTTCAGCATCCTGAAGTGTCTGCTTCATGCGTTCTGTCTCAGTTTCATGGCTGCAATCAGTGGGAGAGATGAGGAGTGAGTTTATTTTATCTTACTTGGAACTGGAACCTCTCCATTTAAAACAATTAATACACTTTAATTTTTAGTGTAGTTTAGGTTTACAGAAAATTTGAGCAGATAAAACAGAGGATTCCCATATATCTCCTTGATCCCCCCCATTCACAATTTCTTCTATTATCAACATCTTTCATTAATGTGGTACTTTTGTTATAATTCGTGAACCAAAACTGATACATTATTATTAACTAAAGTCCATAGTTTATTTTGGGATTCAGTCTTTCTTTTGTACTTTGTATGGGCTTTGACAAATGTATATTGCACATCCACCATCTTAGTACCATACATAAAGCTTTTGCCATCTTAAATATCCCCTGTGTTCTACCTATTTATCATTTGAGCTGTGTCCCCAAGCCCCTGGCAACCACAGACTTTTTTACTGTCTCTATTTGCCTTTGCCAGAATGTCAGATAGTTGGACATTCTAATGCAAGAGTTTTATTGAGAGAAACATCTGCAAAGAATACAAGGAGGAAACCAGAGAAGGGAGAAGAAACTTCAAACCACAATGTAGGTCTGACACAGTTGTGGTAGATTGAATCATGTACCCCAACAAAAGGCATGTTCTTAATCTTAATCCATGTTCTTGTGGGTGTGAATTCATTTCTAAATTGGACTTTTTGAAGATGTTATTAGTTAAGGTGTAGCTAAATTAGGATGGGTGTTAATCCATATCACTGGAAGCTTATAAAAAGAGGAAATTCAGATGTAGTGTCAGTTTGTAGAAATCAGAAACTGGAAGAAGCCAGAAGACATAGAAGCCAGAAGTCATAGGAGCAGACCAAGGACATCCCCATATGACAGGCAGAGATGCAAGTTAAGGAACCCTAAGGATTGCAGCAAACCATCACCAGAACACTATAGATTCTGAAAGAGACCATGGCCTTGCCGACACCTTGATTTGGGACTTCTGGCCTCTAAAACCATCAGCCAATAAATTGTTATTTAAACCATCCCATTGTGTGGTATTTGTCATAGCAGCTCTAACAAACTAAGACACCAGTGAATGAGGAGGAGAAAAGATTTGGGTAGGAAGGGTCTCAGACTGCAGCACAATTCCAATAAAGTTTGGCCAGTGTGATGGGGAGCTATCAAGTCCATGTTGTCCATCAGGGGAGTGCTGCATCTCACAAGAGTGGGCCTTCATGAAGCATCTCAGAGTGCACAGTTGCTGGCTGGAAGCAGCCTGCAGGAAGCTTAGCCTCAGTGCCATACAGTGATGAGGGGCAGCAGCTGGGCAATACATTAGTTATGCTCCCTGCAGCACATCTGAGAGGTAAATTGCTGTGACCACTACTATCCACCCTTTGAGCTGCCCAGATCTACTTCTCCATGCATGTTCAGAGAGCAGCTCCTCTGCAGTTTCCATAAGCCTCTGTTCCTGAGAAGAAATGTCAAAGAGGGAAGTTAGTGGCTCAAACTATAGCCTACATCCTCAATCTATCTTGAGGCCACAACTAGTACTCATCCTCTTCTTCCTCCAGTTTTCATCCTAAACTCTCCTTTCCCTCAATTATCACCTTGACAGGTCTTAATGGCTTACCTGATGGTATGACCCAAATCTTCATTTCTGAAAGAGCTTGGCAAATCATACCCTTCTCAGGGCAGGGGTATAGCACATTCAGGTTCAGTGAGGCAAGGGAGTGCCAGGATGCACCCAAGTCACATTCCTCCCTGGCCCCATTGTGTGAAAGCACCCAGCCTCCTCCTGCCAATCAGGTTTCTGGGCACAGGCATCCAAGCTGCCCTGGCATAGTTGATCATTCAGTGGGACCCTGGCTCTGTTCCCAGTCAAGAGTCTACTCCTTTTGGGGACCAGGATCTACAACTTTGTAGAACCTGGCACTGTAGAGATAGGAAGCACAAAATCCTCTGCAGTGAATCACTGGGAGTGATGGTAAGTAGAGCCAGTCTGGCCTCTCTCCTTAAACTCCTGGGCCCATGTATTCTCCCTACTGAGAACAGAGTCCCACATAGCAGTCTCTGATTTCATGCATATACTGTGCCCTGAAGGATGGCAGCCCATCTTTCAGCTTGTTTCATGTGAGCTGGCATCTCAGGTGTGCTTTGAGCTGGCTGTTCCAATACTCCATGCAGCCAGCTGCTTCTGGATGGTAAAGTATCTGATATGACCAATGACCATGGTCCTACTCCAGAGTCTTCTTCAATATGAAGAGGGCCCTCTGGTCAAATGTGTAGTGTGTGGAATTTCCTGCCTATGGATCGAGAATTCAATGAACCCCTGAATAGTGGTACTGGATGAAAAACAGAGAGAGAGGCAACCAACCCACACCCAGACCAATGCAGAAGAGAGATAGAGCTGTGTAAGAATGAGCCAATGGCAGCAAATGGGGCCATTCAATTATGCTCCCCAAAGCAGAAGATCTGAGCAGCTTGTTTTCATGATGCACAGTTCCTTTAAATAGAGTGGGATGGGAAAGGTGCATTGAGACTTGTGCCCAGGGCGTGGCACTGAGGAGGTGATATTTAGTCTGAGACTGGCAAGGTCAGGAGTAGGCAGCCGTGGGAACCACCTGGAAAGAGTGTTCCACACAGAGGGAACAGCGAGAGTAATGCGCCGGAGGCAAGGGAGGGCTCAGGTAAGCTGGAGGACCTAAAGAGGACCCGTGTGGCTGGAGCATTTGGAGGTAAGAACAGGGAGGTGAGCAGAGCACCAGATCAGGTTGCGCCCAGCAGGATTAAGAGTGAAGGTTTGCATACGTCCCTGCAGCACCACCCAGGACAAATCCAAATCCTGAAAATGCCCCCACACCATATCTCTTCTTCCCAGGTGCAGTGAATGTGCCATGATGATGCAAGAGGTTGTTGATGTGGGAGGGGCAGAGTGGGTGGGATGAGGGGTATATGGGGACCTCATATTTTTTTAATGTAACATTTTAAAGAAAATAAAGACAAAAAAAAAAAAGGAATGAAGGTTTGTTGCTTTGTTTTGTTTTCAGGAGGAACCAGGGATTGAACCCAGGACCTTGTTCATGGGAAGCAGGCACTTGGCCACCGAGCTACATCTGTTCCCCAGGAGTGAGGGTTTTAGTCCAAGAGCACTGAGGAGCCATTGGTGAATTTTAAGGAGTGTAATGACCCAAGTTAAGTTTTTAGGAAATCACCATATAGCATAAAAACCATTTCATGCCACTCCATGGTGACATGAGACATAGCTTTGGTGCTAAACTGTACTTGTTTTTTTGTTGTTATTGTTCTTTTTCCCTAATGATGCTGTATTCGTCTAAGTTCCTTAGAAAACAGAGCCTGAGGTAAAAATGAAAGTGCTGATACTTTATTTGGGAGGTGCAGACAGGACAGCGAGAGTGAGAAAAAACAGGGGAGTGAAGCAAGGGAGGGTGTGAAGAAATACAAATAATGAGCTATCTCAACAGCTATGTCTTCAGGGTGAGCTGTGAAGACACAAAGCAGGTACGCAACCTGCTTTTGCTCAACCTGCAGGTTATGTGGTGAGGTGAACAGAGTTCCCCCAAAATTCACGTCCACACAGAACCTCAGAATGGGACCTTGTTTGGAAACAGGGTCTTTGCAGACATAACTAGCTAAGGATCTTGAGATAATATCAGGTGTCTTTATAAGGGAAAGAGAGGGATATTTGGACACACAGAGAAGAAGCCATGCAAAGAAGGAGGTAGAGATGAGAGTGAAGCTGCCACAAGCCAAGAAACATCAGGAGCCTCCAGGGACTGGAGGAGGCCAGGACGGATTCTCCCCTGGAGCCTTCAGAGGGAGCACAGCCTCGTGCCCTGATGTCAGACTTCGAGCCTCCAAAACTGTAAGAGAACCAAGTTCTGTTGTTTTAAGCCACCTAGTTTGTGGTAATTTGTTACTGCAGCCCAGGAAACTAGTACAGACTACAAGGAGAAGCTGTACCTCCACGGGGAAGGAGGAAAGAAAGGAAATTTGTCTGCCTAGCTTCCTCCTATCTCTTTTTTCCACTACTCAAAGTTTTCTCCACTTGGAATTAGCTACTTTAAACTTCTTTTTTTTTTTTTAAATTTATTTATTTATTTCTCCCCCCCCCCCCCACCCCAGTTGTCTGTTCTCTGTGTCTATTTGCTGTGTCTTCTTCGTCCGCTTCTGTTGTCGTCAGTGGCACGGGAATCTGTGTTTCTTTTTGTTGCGTCATCTTGTCGTGTCAGCTCTCTGCGTGTGCGGCACCATTCCTAGGCAGGCTGCACTTTCTTTCGCGCTGGGCGGCTCTCCTTATGGGGTACACTCCTTGCACGTGGGGCTCCCCTGTGCAGGGGACACCCCTGCGTGGCAGGGCACTCCTTGTGCTCATCAGCACTGCGCGTGGGCCAGCTCCACACGAGTCAAGAAGGCCCGGGGTTTGAACCGCGGACCTCCCATGTGGTAGACTGATGCCCTAACCACTGGGCCAAGTTCGCCGTCCCTACTTTAAACTTCTGGTGGACCTCATCCTGCCACTTTGGCAGCCACGTGGGATTGTGGTGTTTCATCCAAGTCTGAACACTGCAGGAGGAGCCAGAAGCTCCATAGAGCCCACTGGCTGACATGGCCTCAGAGGAGAATCCAGGACTGCCAAGGAAACTGACCGGCAGGACCCAAGTGGAGAGTGATGAAGGGTTCAGGAAACGGGCATTGAGGTCAACTGAGGAGGCACAAAAGGTGCGTCCAGTACAGATACTTACCTGTATCACTCAAGGTTCTCCAGAGAGACAGAACCAGCAGGAGAGTACAGCTCTATTTCAAGGAGTTGACGTAGGGCATGTCTGGCATTTGCAGGGCAGACCAGCAGCTGGGAAACTCTTGAGCAGGAGCTGATGATGCAGTCTTGGGGCAGAATGTCTTCTTCCTCAGAAAAGTATCAGTTTTGTTCTTAAAGCCTTCAACTAATTGGATGAGACCCCTCACATTATCAGGGTGATTTCCTTTACTTAATGTCAACTGGTTGTAGACGCTAACCACAGCTACAAAATACCTTCACAGAAAGACCTGGATGAGTGTTTGATTGAATAACTAGGGACTATAGTGTAGCCAAGTTGACATGGAAAATTGACCATCATGCTACCTCTTAGAGTTGTGGGACTAAAACAAAAGAATATCTATACGCCCTTCACATGATGTCTGGCATATAGTAATTGCTAAGGAAAAAAATGATAGCTTTTATTATTCTTATTTTTATGAGAGTACCTCACACAGTATCTGGCATACGGTAAGCACTCAATAAATAATTGAATTCAATTAAAGAATATCGGGTCCTAAAAATATGGAAGCAGTGAATAAATGACTGGTACCTTTCAGGAAAGAAGTTGACTGTTAATCACCTTTATATCACGTTTTCTCCATCACCTAGAAAATCCTTTGAACATGGTAAGCATCTGATGGATGGTCGTTAACTAAATATATACCCTGTTGTAGAGTAGTAGTCTAAAATACTATGCTGTGGTGGACATTATAGTTAATTTTGCTCCTGCAGCCACCTCATTCCCAGCACCCATGCACGCTACTTCCAATAGGTGCTGTTCAGAATCCATCCCAGGAAGCCTTTACCTGCCATGTTACTAACATCTTGCATTGCATTGGTGTGGAACATTTGTTACAATTGATGAAAGCACATTTTGTAATTGTGATATTATTTATAGTCTGTGGTTTAACTTAAGGTCCACTGTTAAATTCTATTGAGGGGCAGCTACTTGCCAGACACTATGCAAGCCTCTGAGACAGAGAAATGAACAAAATGGTAATAGGCCTTGCCTTCATGGAGCTCAGTATTGCAGAGAAGGCAGACCTTGAATGAGCAGTTAGTTAATCACATGCAGTTGTTTACAGGGGATAGCATATTTCATGGGGTTGTTGGAGGAGGGTTTCTCATCCACTGTCCACCCAGCAGGGGAGAGATGGATTAACATTCTCTTTATATTGGAAACACTAACGTTCTCACACAAGAAACTTTTACATACTCTCAACCATCTCAGACTTGTAGATATTACCTTTTAATTTACATTAGATTAAGCAAGACTGTTAAAATGTGATTTAGGGACATAAAGTTCGCTAGGAAGATCATTATACATCAGAATGGCAAGAGCAGGGAAGCGGATTTGGCTCACCTGATAGAGCATCTGCCTACCACATGGGAGGTCCAGGGTTCAAACCCAGGGCCTCCTGACCCATGTGGTGAAGCTGGCCCACACGCAGGGCTAATGTGCGCAAGGAGTGCCCTGCCACGCAGGGGTGTCCCCCGCACAAGGATGCCCCACACTCAAGGAGTGTGCCCCAAAGAGAGCCGCCCCATGTGAAAAAAGTGCAGCCTGCCCAGAGTGGCACTACACACACACTTGGAGAGCTGACGCAGCAAGATGATACAACTAAAAAGAGACACAGTTTCCCAGTGCCACTGACAAGAATACAAGTGGACACAGGAAAACACACAGCAAATGGACACAGAGAGCAGACAACTGGCGGGGGTGGGGGGAAGGGGAGAGAAATAAATAAAAAATTAATTTAAAATAAAACTACAATATTGGAAATGTTCTTTAAAAAAAAAGAATGGCAAGAGCAATGGTTCAATTTCTTCTCAAGACCATCACTTTAATTTAAAAAGAATCAGTATCTGTAACAACATTTTGAAAAATGAAGAGTAAGAAATGTGTCAGAACAAGAACTGAAGGTATGACTTAGACTCTTCAAAATTTTCTTTAAAATAAACTGAGGGATACATATGGCAAATAAGCACATAAAAGGATGCTCAGTATCTGTATTAGTCAGGGTTTCCTAGGAAAACAGAACTGACAGGAGACAACTATAAATATTGTGAGATTTTATAAAATTGTCTCAAGCAACAGTGGAAATGCACGAGTCCAAATTCCATAGGGCAGGCTGCAAGCTGGAAACTCTGATGAAGTTTTTCAGTGATTTCCCCAAGAGAAGCTGACTGGCTGAAGTGGAGATGGAAATTCTCCCTTCTGACTGCTGAAATCGTCACTTCTTTTAAGGCCTTCAACTGATTGGATGAGACATCTTTCAGTGCTGAAAGCAATCTCCTTAGCTGATAGCAGATGTCATCAGCTATAGATGCAATCAACTCACTGATGATTTAAGTCCACAAAATATCCTCATGCTAACAGGCAGGTCTTGCTTGACCAAACAACTGGTTGACAATGAACCTAATCATCACAGTACCATAAGTCATTAGGGAACTGCCAATGAAAACAACAGTGAGATACCACTACACACCTGTTAGAGTGGCTAAAATCCAAACAATTGCAAATACCAAATGTTGGTGAGGACGTGGAGCAACAGGAACTCTCATTCATTCCTGGAGGGAATGCAAATGCTAAACTGAAGACAGTTGAGCAGTTTTTACAAAGTTAAACACAGTCTTATTACAGGATCCAGTAATCACACTACTAAGTATTTACCCAAAACTTATATCCACACAAAAGACTGCATATAAATGTCTACAGCAGCTTTATTCATAATTGCCTAAAGCTGGAAGTAACCCAAATAACCTTCAAAAAGGGAATGGATAAATAAACTGTGGTACATCCATACAATTAGAATACTATTCAGCAATAAAGTGAAAATGAAATGAGATACCAAATCAGGAAATGACATGGAGGAAAATTAAATGGGTATTGCTCAGTGAAAGAAGCCAGTCTGGAACAGCTGCAGAAGTAGCTGCACAGAGCTACTTCTCCACGCATGTGCAGAGAGCTCAACTAAGATAGGAGTTTCTTCCCCTTCCACTTTCACCCCATTTTTAGTCTGTATCTTAGGACGCTGCCTTTTCCCTTAATAGCATGTTCACAGTTGTATATACTTTATTACTTTGATAAATTTCTTTGTTTCCCGCACCAGGATGTAAACTCCATTAGAGCAGAGACCATATCTAGCTGGCTCATTGCTGGCTCTTGATGTCTGGCACAGTGCTAAGCATGTAGTAGGCATGCAATAAATATTTCTTGAACAGAAGGATTATTTTATTCTGCCCTTCAATCATCTAATGGATTGAGCTGTGTCCCCCAAAAAGATATATTCGAATCCTAACCCAGAGTCCCATGAATGTGATCTCGTATTTGGAAATAGGATCTTGGAAGATATTATTAGGTAAGATGAGGCCAGATTGGATGAGGTGGGTCCTAATCCAGTACGACTGGTGTTCTTAGTAGGAAAGAAAATTTGGACACAGTTGGGGGGAGACAGAGAGGACGGCCACGTGGCAGAGGCAGAGACTGTTATGCCACAATTGCTGTAGCCTTCAGAGGGAGTGTGGCCTGGCTGACAACTTGATCGCAGACTTCTGGCCCACACTGGGAGACAAAAAATGACTATTGTTTTAAGCCACCTGAGTTTACGGCAGCCCCAGCAAAATAAGACAGATGCAGCCACCCCTTGGCATATTCTGTGTCTTGTGGTTGTTGGTGTTTAAAGTGGAGACTGAGAGTGTCACAGGCTGAAGTCAGTGATTAAAAAAGCAAACAGACCTCCCTGACCCAGAAAATTGTCAACAATCAAGACACCTTGGGGAAGTGGACTTGGCCCAGTGGATAGGGTGCCTGCCTACCACGTGGGAGGTCCGTGGTTCAAACCCCGGGCCTCCTTGACCTGTGTGCAGTTGGCCCATGTGCAGTGCGGATGTGTGCAACGAGTGCCGTGCCACGCAGGGGTTTCCCCTGCGTAGGGGAGCCCCACATGCAAGGAATGCGCCCCGTAAGGAGAGCTGCCCAGTGTGAAAGAAAGTGCAGCCTGCCCAAGAATGGCGCCGCCCACATGGAGAGCTGATGCAGTAAGATGACGCAACAAAAGAAGAGACACAGATTCCCGTGCCGCTGACAACAACAGAAGTGGACAAAGAAGAACATGCAGCAAAATTGACACAGAAAACAGACAACTGGGGAGGGGGTGGAGCGGAAAGAAACAAATTAAAAAAAACAAACACCTTGGAAATCAAAGTGAAGGCACTCTGAAAACTTCTAAAGAGGCTGACAGAACGAGGCGCTTCTGATGGTGCAGGGAGAAAGCAGAGGCGCAGGGGAGCTGATCTTCAAAGGAGTCTTCAAGGGCAGCTACCTGAGGGCCTGGAGGATTCGGCCTCAAATCAAATCACGTCTTTTCTTGTCCACAGCAGACACGGCTTCCTAGGAATGTGCAGAGAGCTAAATAAGAGGGGAAGGGACAAAGGATGTGTCAGCACTGGTCTGGGCCGTTGTAGGGCTTGCTCCCTGTGGCGTCTGAGCTTTTCGCTTCATTAGATTCTAGCTCTGAGCTGTTTCATCTCTTCAAACGCCCCGCAGCTCAAGGTCAACTTCCCTCAGGCTGTATTTCACTCTGAAGGAGAAACTCAACTGTTGGCATTTGTGGGTACATTTGAGGGTCAGTATTTCCAGCTTAGTGCTTGCACCTCGTTTGTGTTCTCATCAGTTCTGTGCTCCTTTGAGGTTTCTTCCATTTTGTACTGCGGTGCACTGGAAATTACGTATTCAGTGCTGTCCAGTTATCACAAAGACGTTTGTAATGGAAATGAAGAGGCAGGATTTCACAGTGGTTAAGTCAATGGCTTTGGCCTCTGTTAGTCAGGATAGGCAAGGCTCTGAGACAGTAACAAACAATACCCAAATCTCAGAGCGTTCTTTCTCATTCACAAAACCTGTCCCTCCTGGGCCAGGTTGGGACTTGGGACCATGCTTCACAGTTTCCTCCCATTGGAACTCAGGCCTGGGAGCAGCTGCCATCTGGAGCTCTGCCAGTCACCATGGCAGCAGGAAAGGGAATGAGTGACACACATCCCTTCTGCTCACATTTCCTGGGTCAAAGCAAGTCACGTCCACGTGTAAAGGGGGCACAGAAAGTACAATCCTGCATTGTGCTCAGAGGGAAGGAACTTGGAAGAGCTCTAATGATCACCACATTGTCACACAGATATGAGTTTGAATGTTGGTTCTGCTACTTACTTGCTGTGTGATCCTTGGCAAGATATTTAACCTCTCTGAGCTTTTGTTGCTGTATCTTTTTGTCTTTTTCCAACTATCTTTGTGATAATGAGGAGATAAAGTTGAGGACAAGAGACATAGATGACCAAATGGATATGGAAAGCTTCTGAATGCTTAATAATGTCATTGAGCCACTGTATTAACCAACCCTAAAAGTTCTCTGCCTCTGGACTTGTCACGTGTTCCTTATTTTATCACTTCTGGTTCTGTACGCTGTTGCTTGCAGTTGAAAACACCCTAATAGATACTGATGCTCAGGGGCTGCTTCGGCCAGTGATCCAGGCATTGTCTCTGTTCATCACCTCTCCCCACTGAGTAGGAGCTCTTTCTGAATACATTATTTTAAAACACATTTTATTGCTGTTTTTTCAATGATAATGCTTATTCATTGGAGAAAATTTGGAACAATACGGAAAAGTATAAAAAGGAAAAAAAAAGCCCTCATTACCAAGAGAATTGGTGTGTAACATTTTTTCTTTGAAAATTTTAACATTTTAATAATGTGTGATTTAAATGCATGCAATAGAAAAATTAAACCCACAATATTTTGAAGAGCCTATGTTCAGTTACTAATATTTTGGTAACTATTGGTAAACAACCCCATAGGACTTTAAGTCTTAAAAATATAAAAGTGTAGCAGACCCCCATAATTTACACAGGATTATCTGAGTTCTATAAATTTCTCTAAATGAAACACTTATAGGTCAAGAATCCATAAAGCCTAGAAGGATACTTTTAAATTTGGGTTTCCTTTTTTTTTGTTTCATTAAAACCGACTTTTATTATGTTAAATAAATGTTCTCTTGGAGTCATAGACGTTTAAAGGTAAAGATAGCCTAGCTTTTCCTTCTATAGAAATGGAAGCAGTGACCATCGCAGTCATACAGCTGTTGGTGGCAGAGTCAGCCTAGACTTTGGGAAGTTCTTCAAACTTCAAGTCCATTCCCCAAACCTCTACCATGTGCCCTCATTTATAGACCTCTAGTCAAAAGCATCAGGCGTTCACACCATGGCAAAGATACACAAACAGATGTACCTTGTGTTATAAATAAATGTTTCCCCAGACAATGAATGAATCACATTTTTGGAGGTCAAATCAAACTATAAATTTTAGGCATATATTTTATTTTACAGGAAATCAGAGGTTAAGTTCCAATCTTCCCTCTTTCTCCTATGATATAACCCCCAAATTATCTGTTTCAAATATACAAAGATCTTCCTTTCAAATATGAGTTAGGGTCAGTAGAAACTGATTTTCAAAAGTTTACATAAGATCTTTTCCAAATAAAGGGTAGTGTAACTTCTTATGTGTTTCATGCTTTTACACAACGTATAATTTATTTTCATGCTGTGCCTCTAGCAGAGTCACTTTGACAAGCAGACATCAGGGAAAAAAAACAGATGATAAAATGATGCAAAGATAGATTTTAGCTCTCAAATAAGATAAAGGTTTTTGGTGTTTTGTGTTTTTTTGACAGTGATATATATTTTAGCTTCTGTGTACAATTTGTACAAAGAGTTGGAAGCGCGACATTATAGATATTACAGATTTAGTTGAAAGGAACTAACCCACCTGACTTTTTGTTTTCAATGGTACCAGAGCAGGGGAATGAGCCCAGGACTTCATATGTGGAAAACCGCTGCTCAGCCACTGAGCCATATCAGCTCCCCTGAGTTTTTTTATTTTTTTTATTTTTACCCTCCCCCGCCCTCTCCCCCCCCCAAATGTCTCCCTCATCTGCCTGCTTGTCTTCTTTTTAGGAGACTTCCCATGTGGGAGGCGAGTGCCCAACCACTTGACCCACTTCTGCTCACTGCTCATTGCGGGCTAGCCTTCTTTAGGAGGCACTGGGAAACAAAACTGGGACCTCTCATGTGGGAGGTGGGCACCCAATTGCTTGAGCAACCCCCGTTCCCCCTGAGTTAGTTTTTTGTTTGTTTTGATTGTTGTTTGTGTATTTGTTTTTTAGGAGGCACTGGGAATCCAACCAAGGACCTCCCATGTGGGAAGCAGGTACTCAACCACTTGAGCCACATCTGCTCCCCTCTTACTTAATTTTAGATCTGTAATTCATCTCTCAAAAAAAAGAAATATTTTTCATGGAAAAACATGTCTTTAAATGTAACAAAATATATTTTTATAACTTTTTTAAAGAAACTTCTGTGGAAATTCAAATAACATTGTTAGAAGTAATCGAGGCCTGTTGACATGTTTAAAATAAAACTTTCCTGAAGTCATACCATGCATGTCTGTATCACTGTCCAAACTCTACTGGTGAGTTAAAAAAACTCTAAAACGATTTTCAGATGAACATTTGGATAAAATTAAAACTAACAAAATTATATCTGGTGAATCTAGATATTTGATATTCGTGAGTATTAAAGAAAGCACTAAATCATTTCAAAATAATATGCCTTAATAAATTCCATTTATAGCCACTGCAGTAAATTATATTGAATGTATATGGCTACAGGTGCAGTATCATGGTGATATTTAATTTCTGGAAGGTATTCATCTACTCGGAGAAGAGGTAGGGTTTGGGTCTGGATTTATAGGCCTCCTTTAGGTGAGGTACCTACTCCATGTCAAACACTAGTTGTTTTAGTTTCCTTCTGTTGCCATAATGATGACCACAAACTGAGTGGCTTAAAACAACAGAAAATTTTTCTCTCATAGTTCTAGAGGCTACAAAGTTCAAAGTCAAGGTGTTGGCAGGGTTGGTTCCTTCCGGGTTTTGGGCAGAAGCCAGCCATCCTTTGTGACCCTCGGCTTGTAGCTGCCCCACTCCAATCCCCATCTCCATCTTCACATGGTCTTCTCCTCTGTGTTCCTGTATGTCCTTTTCTATCTCTTAGAAGGACACTCTGACTGGATTTGGGGCCCACCCTAATCCAGCATGCTCTTCTCGCTATCCTTATTTATACCTGCAAAGACCCTATACCCAAATAAGATCACATTTTGAGGCTCAGGTGGACGTGGATTTTGGAGGGACACCATTTGCACTATAAAAGGAGAATCGTAGCATTTGCCTGCTACTCATTAGTAGTAACCCTTTGCCTTTACCCATTTCTCAAACTCCAACCCACCCTACAGTCCAGTCTTGCACTTTTCAATCTCTTTTTTTTAAGATTTATTTTTATTTATCCGCCCCACCCCCCTTGTTGTTTGCGCTCGCTGTCTGCTCTCTGTGTCCATTAGCTGTGTGTTCTCTGTGTCTGCTTGTCTTCTCTTTAGGAGGCACCAGGAACCAAACCTGGGACCTCCCATGTGGTAGGTGGGAGCCCAGTCACTTGAGCCACATCCGCTTCCCCATTTCAATCTTTTTGCTGCATCTCCCCCTGCCATTCCAGTATTGAATACCAAATGTTGTTTTCCTGGCATTGGTTTTGGGATGACTTTGGCTTGCCCTTGAGTCTTCCTCTGATTATGCTGCCTCAGCCAGCCTTGGGCAAAACCAGAGATTGGCAGATTCTGAACCTCCTGTTAATAAAACCAAACAGCTAACAATTGCTGAGCATTTCCTCTGGGTCAGGAAATATGCTCAGTGCTTTCCATAATTTATCTCATTTAATCTTCACAACAATTGCAGGAGGTTGGAACTATTATCATTCTGTTGTATGCATGAAAAAACTGAGACTTAGAGAGGTCAGTCCACTTGATCAAGCTGACACTGGTTCCAGTGTGGTGGAGCTGGATTCTGACTTTTCTGACTCCCAGATTTGTACCTTAGCCATTGTGCTATGCTGGTCTGCAGATGGGACCTGAACTGTCATGCCCAAATATTCGAACCATAGGTTCAAAACAACAAGGTTGAAGAGGTGGTTTCAGTCCGGCTTCAGCCAGGGGAGCAGAGCTGCCATGACTGTTACAGGAAAAGGAATGTATTATAGGAATTAGACCTTCCTCCAAAATGGGAGGATCTGGGGACATGAAGGTCTGGGACGGGGAGGATCAAAGGGAGACACTACCCAGTAGAGCTGAGAAGTCAGGTATGTCTGGCTGCCAAGGAAGGGCCATGAAGGGGGAGCTCATGGAGCAGTGTAGGGAGTCGGTTGCCTCCATGTAGCTCCCACCTCCGTGAGTCTGCAATGGCGGAGCTGTGACCACTGATGTCAGCAGGGCCAGGAGTGAAAAAAGATGGGCTAGATGCTGAGCCAAGAAGAATGAGGACTAGCTGGAAGCCTCTGGGCATCTCTGCAACTGGCTACCATTGCATCTGATGACGATGATCTTCAGAGAGTAGTGGCTGTGACTTCACGTCCACCCTCCAATTCTCATGCATGTTCCTCTTTTGGCCAACTCTACCCTGGACCCATAAGGAGAAAGGGATTCTGGGAATCTTCCAGCATAACCAAAGTGACACAGCCTAATGCAGCATAGAGGTTATTCAGTACGTTAAGAGAAGGCAAGGATGGGATACATAGCCAAGGGCCTAGAGTCTGTTTCCAAGTGAAA